>NC_046168.1:67674818-68019818 GCF_011064425.1 Rattus rattus
TAATTTTTAATTCTTCAACTACATCCTAGCAGTAAGTCCTCATTTTGACAGTGTTTTATAGTATTTTAAGCTTCAAAGACTTCTTTATATTTTTGTTGAGTTTCCTTTTTTATCACCAACACAAGAAATTTAAGAGACTTCTGAGTGAAGACTCCATTAGCAAGCCACCAATGGATTCCAGTCAGTATTGGTGCTGCAGCTGCATCAGGGCACCTCAAGGGCTCACTCAAGGGCTGCCTTCAAGTAGAAGTCTATACTTGAAAGTTAGTCCTCATATGTAAGAGTTGTTCAATTCTCATTTGTAAATGCGCATGTTCCCTTTCAAACCCCTAATATTTTTGTTTGTTTATTTTAGTGTTTCTTACTGTTAATCCTGTAGGTCATTCTGCACGGCTTTCTAAAAGAAAAAGAAAAAGAGGGACGTGAGATCTCCCAATTCTTATATGAGTTCTAGCTTCTATGTGCAGCTTTTGACATCAGGCCCTCTTACCTTTTGAAGAGATCATATTTATACATAGTTTTTAATACATGGCTAACATTTCCTCTGTTGATTCATTCTGAGAAGCTAAAGTCTAACTTCACATAATAATAATAATAATAATAATAATAATAATAATAATAATAATAATATCCAACCCCCTTATTGTATGCACTTAGTTTTAAAACTTATTTGTTATGCTTATTTCCTAACCTGATGTGTCAGATCTCAATTCAAGTATCAGTGAACTGTCATTGTTAAATCAAATAGTCATGACTTTTCCCTTATTATGAATTTGGGGCAGTTCTCTGTGTGGCTGGTTACAATGTCCTTCTGAAAACCAAGTCTTCCTTTGCTTTCATGGAAATGAAGTTTTGTTGGTTTTCTCTCTGATCTCTTTCCTGACCTCTAAGTTCTAAGTGTTGGAAAGTTTCAAGGCATTTTCTTTGAATTTGCCTCTTCCTTTTTGTGTACAAATTCAGAAGAGTGATTCCATTCAAAACAACTGAAGTACTAAACCTCAACCTTGAACACTGCCTTCTCTTCAGATCTCCAGAAATATATATTTGTCTGTCTGCTTGATAGTTGGTATTGCCATTTGGATATCTAATAGAAATTACCACAAAATATAACTTTACCCACACTTTCTGTCGGTGCCATATGCTGCCACACTGTACCAATGATTCAAGTATCTTCTGCATAATTTCATTAAATTGAACATTATTAAAACATACACAATTTTGCTTATAGGTTACTTTAGATTTCACTAAAGCCTTCCATAGATTGAAATTACTAAAATTTATGCTATTTGACTTTTTACAAATGAACAAATATTTAAGGACTCAGTACAACGTAGGCTGCTCTTATCCCAGTAGGTCGTTATCTTAATGTAAAATACTACCAGTCAGGCTTTATTTCTAATACAATTCGTCTTAATTATGGTTTATTTATATATTTTTCTTACTAATTATACACAACGTATTGTAGACTTTGCTTTTAAAATAGATTCCAAATCAGATTTACCATCAAAATTATTAAGATCTGAAGCCCTAATGCCCTGAAATACTTCCTGACTGCAAATCTCTCTCTCTCTCTCTCTCTCTCTCTCTCTCTCTCTCTCTCTCTCTCTCTCTCTCTCTCTCTCTCTCCCTCTCCTCTCTCTCCCTCCCTCCCTCCTCCCCCCCTCTCCCCTCTCTTCCCTCTCTCTCTCTCTCTCTCCCGTCTCTCCTTCTCTTTCTCCTCTCCATGCCACTCCTTCTCTCTTTCAGTGTGTGTTTCTTTCTCCATTTCTCTCCCTTCATCTTTCAACCCCTCCCTTCCCTCTGTTCTCCCTCTCTTCTTCAATCGCCTACCTCCTCTAGTCTTTCTTCCTTCCATCTCCTCTCCTCCTCTAGCACTTCTGTCTTTCCTCCCCTCTTCCTTTATAAAACTTGTACAGTGTTCTTAAGCTTTGCACAGTCTTATCTCACATAGTATTTCTGATCTTTAAATCTTCCCAATGTGACCTATGAAAATGCTTCACTACTTTGCTGACTAAGTGCAACAAAGACATCCAAACGCCTTTGCCTTCCGTTTAATAATGCCCACAAAATGCCTAAACTTTCAAGGGTATACACATTCAAAAAGCCACCATAAATAAGAAGGAGGAGTGTCCAGAATGTGGGCTGGACACAGGGTTAATGGCCTGAAAAGATTGCTAACTTTTGCTGCATTTGCTTAAAAATGCAGAGACTAATGCTAAACTCTAGGCTTTATTTGTAGACCCTCTAATCATTGAACATATCCAGGTGAACAAAGAACATAAGTTGTGCTGTCAAATTTACAGAGTTCTCAGACAGATTGATCCATGCCTGAGCTCCTCCGGGACACTGAGCTTATTCTAATTGAAAACCATCAAATTTCAGAAGCTCAAAGGAGAGATTGTATAGGAGATATTCCAGGAAGGGGAAAAAAACTGGTGAAACAAAACCTCATCGCAAGGGAATAAATCTAACATAACATACTTATATATAAAAGGGGTGGTTTTTTTTTTCTTTTTTAAATCTTCCAATGGCCCTGAATTACAGTTATGATAATATCTGAATTCCCTAAGTGCTGTGCCAAAGTTCTGAGTGATAAGGCTATACCTCCTTATACCGTATTGGCCTTCTGTCTTTCACCACTGCTACAAACTCTTCACTGTTACTTCAACATCTTAAGTAACTAATTAAGGTCTTTACATCACCTGCCGTGTTTGTAGATTTGCTCTGTGTGGCTTCTCTCCCATCAGTCATTTACCAGTTCAGTGTCTCTTCCTTCAAGAAATATATTCCAGTGCAACTCCTGATGATCACCCAGGATGAGGATATATGGTAGGACTTACCTACTTCATCCTATTTTACCATGTGATGTTATATGAAAAGCCTTCCATGTTTATTTATGGATCTACACACATATATAGTTATTTGTCTTCCAAAAATAATGCAAATTTTCAAAGACTAGGATTCTCTCATTCTTATTAATGAAAAATCCCCTAAGGCTTAAAATAGCCTTTGACTAGGGACCACGATGAGAGCTTTATGTAGATTATCTATAACAGTATGGAGCAGTTGGCTAGTTTAAACAGCATAGAGGGAGAGAGCAGAGTAATTGGCTACACTGATTTATGTACCATAGCCATTGATATTAGAGAAACTCATTGTGATTTTCATATATGTGCGTACATAATCTTGGTTATAATCTCCTACTTTTGAAATTCATATGGATTTTAAACAAAAACAATTTAAAAATCCAAAGTATTTGGGGGGAATTATTTATAGCTCCTTGAAGCTTTATGTGAAGACTAGATCCATATATTTTCCTCATGAATATATGGTCTTTGGTAGCTTTGTCTAACATAAAAATGGTAGAATAAAATCTTACTTGTTATCTCACTTCTGCTAGCTTCCTAAAGATTTTAAAGTAACTTTTTTCTTCAACCCTAGCACAAACTGAGAACCTGTTTAGTTCATTTGGCTTTTTTATTTGTTTTTTGGATGCTGACAAATGATTGACGTAAAACCCTGAAAGTATTAAGGATTTAGGTCAGCTTAAATTTTTAGAGAACTCCGTCCCAAACTGTATCGATTAAGAGCTCATTATGAGACAGAAATCTCGGGTAGTGGGCACAATTAGAAGAGGTCACTTATTTCAGGGAAGAGCATAAGGAGGTATCCAGAGGGAGATGGAGGGGAAAAGCTTTGAACAAAATACAGCTTCTAGTCTACATTTATGTCCCGAATTTGTAACAATAGTTTAAAAAGTACTGCCAGCTAAGCACTAAGTATCTCATATGTAAATTTTAGAAGAACATTTTATGTAACAGGTATAATAATGCCATTATTATTCTTTGCTAATTACATACATATATACATACATTAATGCATCTGTACATAGATTTTATTTCTATTTTTTCTGCTAATAAACTTTCTAGTTACATTAGTCTAAATTACTTAACAAAATTTAAAGATACGAAGAATTTAGTAATGCCCTACCCTCTTTGTTCTTTTATAAGTAACAGAGGAATTTCGTCTTATACATGAATTAAAGAGATTGAATAAGGTGGTAGCAAAGCAGAAGAAATTAGAATGCTACCTCTCATTCCTCACACTCTCCTGCGGTGCTTTCTGAATTGTGTATGAGGGAAAAGCCAATGTTTGTCTTTTCTGAGTAGAAATGTATGAACACGTAACCTAAAGAGTTTAGTTTTCACCTCTTCCCTTGCTTTGGCTACATTGTGGCAACCTGCTCCCATCAGGGCTGAAAACACAATCCTTTAGAACTGTCAAATGCTGCAGACTGTTCCGTATCTCCATTTCCACAGCTTCTCACCATTCTTCTTCATGATTCATCAGGTATTAAGCATGCTAATTATATACTAGACACAAGGAAAATGAATTTCTGACTGTGATTGTACTTACAGTGATTCTATCTTGTCATGTGTCTTATTTTTCCATTTGTCAGGGGTCCCTTCACTTTATAAGTGACAGTCCCATGTCCTCAGCTCTCACAGATTCTCTGTGACAATTTGATCTTTATTGTAAGATCTAGATGCTTGCTCAGGTTGATTCATCCGTCCTTTTGTCAATATTACTAAGTAACATTATTGAGCAATTAATACTTGCTAAGTTCTCTGCTAAACACTTCATGCGCTCTTATTTAGTTAGCTCCCTCAACAGATCCACCAAGCAACTCAGTTGCTGGGTAGATTTACAGCTCAGGGTCACTTGCCTAGGAAGTAGTAACAGACTTAAACTGATTTTCTCTAGAGGATATTTGCTTAATTGTTCCATGAATTTATCTGTAAATTGTCAGCTTACTCGGAACATATTCCAGAACTTCAGCAACAGAATGCTTAGAAAGTCTGTAAGTCATTTTACACTTAACAAATGTAGGGGACCGGACTGCTGGACTAGGCAAAGCTAGAGCTCTGCCCTGAGCAGATTCCTGAGAAGGGCTTGACCTTTTCAAAGAAAGAACATGTCCCGGGAAGACTGTTGCCTCATTGTCTAAGGAGGACATCTTGTGGTTTAGAGATTCACCTTATGTCCTTGGGCACTTCCCAGTTCTCTCCCCGCCACCCTAAGCTTTAGTTCCTGCTTCAATTCCTGCTTCAGAGCTTTAAATGCTGTACACTCCTCTCAATAAACAGACCTTGACAAGGACACTGCTTGGTCTCGCTGCTCTTTCTCGCCTGTTCTCCCACAGGTCTGGGTCCCCCTCGACCCCCACGAATAACTGGGTCCCCGCTGGCAGGGGCAAACAAGGAGAAAAAAATTCCTGTATTTTTCTAATACACCACACAACCAAACTCTCTCAATTTCCCACATACCTGGCACATTAATAAAATAAAATTTTAATCTATGTGTTAATAGGAGCTAGTGAATGATTCAGAACACTTGACCAATTCACTGAAAAATACATCTATTGTCCATAAATATGTTTATTAATAATGATGTTGTAAATTCATGCTCATTCCAGTTTTGCATCATTTTTCAGAGCTTCACACTCTAAGGGTATTAATAGCTCAAAATAGTGTGAATAAAAATGATTGTTATTGTATGTCAGATGATTGGAGAAGGCATAAGTAGCAATCTACTTCCATGATTTATACTCAGCATTTCTACAACTGAGTTCCAAATAAATTATAAAGCCTTGGCTCCTATGGTGTTATTAAATTCCTTGTAGACTACAAGCATTGATCATTAGATACCCTTGGGTTTTTGCTTTATTCAAATGGTAGAAAGATATGTATTATATGTCAACGTCATGTCAGTTTCATGATCAAGACTTATAACAAGGAACTTTCATTACAGCTAATAGGTATGTGAGGTGGACTGGATTTAAATTATGCATCCAGATTTTGGGGAATGCCCAACTTTTTGTAAACCAAAAATGTAAACTTCATTTATGTCAGGAGTCTTGCAGTATTATGCTGACATACTTTTTATTACTAAACAACTATATTAGGAATGATCAGTGGTTTTATATATATCTATAGTTGATAGAAATAAATTGCTTTTAATAATCATATTTTCCTCCCTTCCAAATGCCTTTATTCTTACACAGAGTGTTTATACTGTATGTGAAAAGCTGATTGCAATATATTTTCACTGTGTATTTTGCATGAATACCAACATGAAACACAGCTAAACTCCATAATTTCTGTCAATGAATAATGAACAAATCAGAATTGAAACATCTTCTGCATGATTTTTGACCTAATTCATTCTTGGGTTTTATAACTTCTGGCCCCTCAGTTCTTGTTTTGCATAGATGTTTAGATTTAGGTAATCAATCAGAACGTTGCATATTCTATAATGACCATGTAATTAGCAACTCCTTTTCATTATTTCTGTTCCCCTACAGAGCTCACAGATACATTGCTCACTTTGAACATGAAACTTATGACTCTGGCAAGAATGTAGGGCAATGTGAAAAATAACTATTCATTCTTGCTTCCGGCTTCATTGTTGGTTTCAGGAGAAACAATTGCCTGCTAGTTGTTGATATATTCCAGCACTTTTCAAAGCCCTCTGAAATTGCAAAGATGGCTAGCCATTCATTAAAATTTGCCTGATTTCTCCTGGAGAAATATTAATGTAAATTTGGGTTTCAGTAAACAAGGGTCAATTTACTCATATATCTGTATATACTATTAAGTGTCAATATTAGTCTTTATCCATATATGCCATGGTTGAGAATTTTTGATTTCTCGAAGACCTCAGTGACGTATGGATAAGCTACTTCCTAACAAGGGCACATCAGTTCCTTCCAGATCAAGTGTATTATTTGCTAATTGCCTTAAGGATAATTCTGAAGTATCTAATGTGTTTGCAAAAAAAAAAAAAATGATTCAGGTGATAGATGAGCTCTCCCATAAAACACTGGTGCTGAATAATTACACCTTGCCTTGGACTCACACATTTAGCACTTTGTTCTCTTGCCTTTTTTGTTGCTGGAGGTATCATGAGATTGTAAAAACAAATGAGATAAGAATTTGTTTCTACTTCTAAGTTCCATCATCTGTCATCTGAAATGCAGTTGTTTTTGTCATGTTTGGCTGTGAAATTATTAATGCTTGTGTGACTGAATAAAACATGTCATTTGTATCTGAAGTAGTAATATAAAAATCCCAAAGGAATGATAGGTTGCTGGAAAGATAATTGGTATATGTAGAATGCCTTAATTTATCATATTAAGAAATTTGTTTCTAGGCTTTCAATCTCTGTTCATGTATACTGACTACATATAATGGCATAGCCAACCTTTCAATTGAAACCTGATTTTTTTTTTCAGGATAATGTGGTTTTCTTGTGTAACTCTTGTTTAGGACTAACAGAAGAATTATATATAGTTTGTTGGAATTAGCCAAAAAATACGGTTCAAAATATAGCAAGCTATAGAATTAGTTCTCACAGTGAGGTATATCACAAATGAAAACAATATGTTGTGGTTTCAATTTCAAATATGCCCCTGAAATATCTGTCTCTCGTTACTCGAGCACTAGACTAACTCATTCTAGGAAAGAGTACTATAGTTATAATTAATATTTGTCAACTGGCCCTAATTGGAAGTTATTTAATTATTTTATATTATATAAAATAGCACAGTTAAATTTTTGTGACCATTTAAACTTAAAACAGCAAAGCTGATTGGCCAGGGAGAAGAAGTGTTTTAGAACCGTGAATAAAGGAGAATTGTCAGAGGGGAGCTCGAGACTGAGTACTTCCGGCTTTAAGGGGGTGCACTGGAAGCCTAGAAATAAACTACCAGGAAACAGAAAGGTTGTGGGAGAGGAGGCTTTGACCTATTCCTAAATGACACTAAAGAAACCAGCTGGACTTTCATCTGCACTTGGAAGGGAGAAGGCTGTTTTCATGATAAATTTTTTAGTATTTGAAGTTCATTGACTTTAAGGTAATTCTCTAACCCCACCCCGCCCCCAGTGGTGAGAAAGCATTGATTCATAGTTACATGGAAAAGTCAGATGTAAAATGGCAAACATGTAACATGGCTTTTGGAAAGTTATCCATTGTTGCCCTTTAACAGTTTGTCTCTTTTTAGCGAAGTGGCAGTGATCAGGTTTTGAGAATAGGAAGATTCCAGATGATGTTAATTGTGCTGTGGTGACAAACCTTCTCTTGATTGAGCACACACGTTGTGTCCAGATTGTGGTTTACCTCACTTCAGTGCAGTTCTTTATTCTCCCACGAGTTTTGTGAAGAATATTCTCAGCCTATCTACATCTCTTTGCCTACTTTCTCTGGAAGCTACATACTATGGGGATAAGGGTTTCATTGACTGAATGGCAATCTCAGGCTTTCCAACATTTTGGATCTAGGCAAGATCCTAACCTCTCCTGTGCTCAATGTCTTCATCCAGGCAATGGTCAGAATACTACCTACTTTTAGAGTTTGGATACACAGGCATGAATGTGTTTTATGACTGCCAATATAACTTTTGCTCTGACACACTTTACATGCACTTCTTGGTGTAAGTATGTGTGTGTGTAGAAATCAGATCTCAGACATCTCCCATAGGTAAAGGCACATTTTACTTATTTCCTTATAAGGCTGAGCAAATGTACACCTGTGGCTGGTAAGGCTGTATTTCCATTTATCCAACAAACATATAGTTTAAACCTAGTTAATTTAATAAATTAAGCAACATACCTAGATAAAATAGAGCTGCTTATTCATTTGCTACTTATCTGCTTACCGAAACAACATGGTACATTTTGCAGAGCAGGTATTTGTTGATAAATTCAACTCTGTAAGTATTTGGATTAGTTTATTTGGGTGACCATAAATGTAATTTAAACAAATCTTGGTGCTGAAGTTATGGTTTTTTAATTAAAAAATAAATTTGCTTGCTATAAGTAAAACACATTAGGTAAGTGCAGCCTCAAGCATATATAGCACCTAAGACCTCGCTTGGCATTTGAAAGATTCTTATTTTAAAAATACAAATTTGAGATGTCGGAATACAGCTCAATAGTTAAGCACTTAACTTACCATGCCATCTTGCATGTGGCCCAGGATTCTGGAGAGAGAGAGAGAGAGAGAGAGAGAGAGAGAGAGAGAGAGAGAGAGAGAGAGAGAGAGAGAGAGAAAGACAGGGAGAGAGAGACAGACAGACAGACAGAGAGACAGAGAGACAGAGAGAGATTTAACTACTTTAAGAGATGAGTTGTTTTTTAAAGAATAATGATACACAACACATCAGACACTGTAAAAGACGCTTCTCTGATGTATGACAATGATATTGAAAACATAAAAGGCAATTAACTGAGTAGCAATCACAATGGTTTGAAACAGGTAGGAGGGAACTGCTTTTGAAAAGGAGCTTCAAGAAAGACCTGGGGTTGAGGACAGTTGACCTCTTTCATCCGAGTGATTAAAAAAAATGAATAAAACTATACCTCTGGGCACTGAACAGAGTGAGTTTCTCCTTCAGCTTGAAAAAATTCTTTTTTCCACTGTACCCTTTCAATGTCTTCCCTCTCAGCTATATAGCTATATCAGATGGTAACACACAGTTATTTGAGCACTAAATATTCCAATTAGTGCTTTGAATATTTAAACAATTTTGCTCTCACATCTACCACCAATGACATTTATGCTTCTCCTGATTTTAGTGATATTGTACACATGCACAGACATAGAACAAAATCACAACGTGTTTTCTACTTATTATTTTTCTTCTTCATTAATTGCCTATTTATTGTGAAAAATCTCATTATTTTTCACAATACATAATTCTGTAACTGTTGCCTGGTGTGTTTCATTACATCAATTAATAATGTGCATGATTTAACAGCCCATAGGATACCAAAGTAATGATCATTTTAAAAGCTTAAAGTTGCTGACTACATGTGAGACAAACTGGAAAAGATTCAACTCGGAGAATGATTGATTTCTTAGTTATGATTTTCTGTCATCAACACAGGCTATTTGAGAAAGGCGTTCTGTAATTTCTCCCAAATGTAATGCACTGCCAACTAACAACATGTTAAAACCTTGAAGATGTTGAAAGGACAATTGTGTATTAATGGGAACACTTCACAAGTTGCCCTACAATTTCTACTTTATATACAATAACTTTTAAAGGTTCAGGCGGTCAAAAGCAATTCAAAAGCATGCTATTCAGTGGTTCAGACAAGAGAAAACACTGTTTAAAGCATAGACACTCTGTTTATGTAGAAAAGTTCTTGAATTCTTAACTGTAGTGAGCATTCTAATGAGTCTATGCAAACACTGAACAGCCGCTACAATTATGTTTCTGTTTTCTTTTCAATATTGAATGTTTACATTCTTGAAGTATCCCTGATCGATTGCTCTTATTGACTTTGTTTTCTCCTTTCTCAGCTATTTCCTTACTTGTTTTATGCATTTCCTCATATGGGGTTTTATTTATTTATTTCACTGTTGAAGTCGGGAAAGAGGTTGCCCTCTTTTTATTAACAGCTTGAATTATCAGCAGGCGCCGAGGCTTCAAGCCAACCACAGAAGATACAGATGAGCTTAATTTTTTCCAGCACTACTTTCAACCTTGAATGTGGATCTCTGGGGAATGTCACACTGGATTCGTGCTGAATATTTGCTGCAATTCCATTTTATGCTTGCCTCAGCATTGATCTAAAACAACACCAGGACTGAGAAGACTCAAGTACCTCTGCCAAGCTCTTCCGTTACTTGTCCTCTTTCTCTGGATTTTTATCTTTTCTGGTTATCAGGAATACTGGATTGCGGTTTCACTTTGCAGAAGATGTTTGTACAAAGACTTGGTGATTTAAAACGTCTTAATGTAACTCACGATCTCTGTGTGACATACACACAAAAAAAAATCATAGTCTGTCTGCATAGATCTTGGGACTTGTTCCTTGCCAGTACCCTCTTATTGACGGAAGTAATTCTACTACTAAATCCACACTGGTGTAACCTAGGAGCACTGAAGTCATCATAACATTTGTTCTGTCTCTCTCACAGAGAACATAATTATGATTATGTCTCTCTCACCAATACATAATTTTGATATTCATTCCCTGATATCCTACATACTTCCTCACTTATCCCCATCCCACTGGTGGCCATCTTTGCTGAACGCTGTGCTCACTATCTCTAGTTTAGAGAGTTGAGCTATCTATTTAATCCCATGCACATTTATATATTTTACACAGGGCATCTGGATATATATATATATATATATATATATATATATATCATTCTATCTATTCCATAAAGGATACATTTAGTGGATTCTCAGTGATATTAATATGACCTAGAAAGTCTAACATATCTGAACACCTATTATTATTGTACTGCACTTTGTATGTACAGCAGACCACAGGTTTCAGTTACATTTGCCTTTTCATCTAATCCAAATTTCTTTTATGCTATTAACATGACCTGCTTCTCTACACTATAAACTAGAACACTCTTCCATCCATTCATGCTGTCAGACATTTACACATAAAAATATACCTTTCGCGGGCAAGTTTCATGCCCTTCCATTATTTACTTTGTTTAGACTTCAGTGCAGTGCTCCCTTCTTTATATGTCTTTTCTGAGTACATTAAAGCTCTTAAGAAATTGTACTTTTAAGGTTTATTAGATGCTAGGCTAAAGTTCTCAGAAGAAAATTATCTGTGGCATCTTATACATGATATAGACTCAATGAATTTGTGTGACATAAGAGAAGGAATTCCATTTAGTTCACTTAGTTTACACAAAAGGAATATAATTAATTTTGTGTGTTTAGGTAGAATAGTAGTTTAACATGTGTTCATGGGGATTCATACACTTTAACTTGTATATGGAGGACAAAGATCAACTCTATTGTTGTTTTTCATGTGTCACTCATCTTGATTTTGAGACAGTCTCTCATTGACCTGGAGCTCAGTTACTAGGATAGGTTATCAGGCTGGTGAGCCCCAAGGATGTACCTGTCCCAAGTATTAGAATCTTAATTGGGCACCACCATTTGTATCTAGGTCTTTAATGTGCCTTCAAGTCATTAGACTTGGATCCTTGTGCTGATGTTGCCAACACAGTACCAACTGAACTGTTCTCCAGCTAAATAACTAACATACAATCTAATATTTTGGGAAATATTTCTAGAAAAACCATCTTGTTTCCAAATTTGAACTGAATATCTTTATCAAGTTATTAAACTTTTCTTCTTGTTAAAAACTTTACCAACTCCTAGGTGCCTCGATCATCTCTGAGTTTAATTTCATTGTAAAACTTAATCCACTGAGAAGAGTGCTCTGAAGTCAGCCAAGTTTCCATGGTTCCTCTCTCTCATTTTTTTCCACACATACCCTTCACAACCAAGTTCATTTAGAGTGCAGTTAGAAGGTTGGCTAATATAATAATAAGACCGTGTTATTCAATTATAGGCTAAAGCATTCTTCTATGTTTATAAGACAATTATCTATTTTTGGACCATAATTCTAATGCATTCTTATGATACAGCATTATCTCTATTGAGCCCATGGTCCCAGTGACACCTGGAAGAGAAATCACAAAGCACACTACAACATATCTGAAAACAGAGATCTTTTATTTTGATATCCTTCTTTAGAATTGAGGATAAAATCCTAGTATAAACTAAAATCCTCTCCAAAAGCTCTAGTAGAGATTGTTTACAGCTGAAGTATAGGTCTTTTAAACCCTAGGCCAGAAATTTAAAAACTATACCAAGATGGTTATTAGAATAAATGACTTTCCTCCATTAACTCATTTAATTTAGATGAAAGGAACATAATTGACATTAGTGTATGGGAATAGGGTAGTGTTCCTGTTTAGGCAATATGTGTGAACACGCGTGTGCAGACCAGAGACCTGCTAAAATGTTGCTCATTTATTTCTTAAGTGAGTGTATGGAGTTGTCATTTTCCTGCTTATATGCAAATTTCTCTCCTTTCTTTTTTTTTTTTTGTTCAGATTTTTCTCCTCACATACAATATATCCAGACTGCAGCTTTTCTTCCCCCGACTCCTTCTTCCAAGTTCCTCCTCTTAATACCCACCT
This sequence comes from Rattus rattus, assembly GCF_011064425.1. Lineage (NCBI taxonomy): Eukaryota > Metazoa > Chordata > Mammalia > Rodentia > Muridae > Rattus > Rattus rattus. The sequence goes on from NC_046168.1 coordinate 67,687,851, forward strand.
CAATTATGCTACCATAGTGCTGTCTCATCCCAGAAAAGAGTAGGCCTCCTAGAGACATCAACACAACACAGCACAACCATATATAGTAAGACCAGATATAAAACCTCACATACCGTGGACAAGGAAACTCAGTAGAAAGAAAGGGGTCCCAAGAGAAGGCAGAGAGTCAGAGACAACCTCACTCCCGTTTTTATGGTACAAAACTTTAATTACAGCATTCAGGAGTCAGAAGCAAAGTACATCTTTGAATTTGAGGCTAGTGTGGTGTACAGGATGAGTTTCAGTTCAGCCAGAGCTACACAGTGAGAACATTTCTCAAAGAAAGAAAGAGAGAAAGAAAGAAGAAAGAAAGAAAGAAAGAAAGAAAGAAAGAAAGAAAGAAAGAGAGAAAGAAAGAAAGGAAAATGACATCAAAATTTCAACCAGACAAATTGGAGTGGAATTTTGGATAATGCATATGAGTTAACAAGAAAATATTTTTCCTCAGAAAAGAAAATTTTTTTTGTCACTTTATAAATCATTTACCAAAATTTGGTCCCCATTTGTCTAGTTGAAATTTGGATAAAAGTGACAAAACAAGAAATTCTCAAGTAACTTTTAAAATCTGACAACAAATGGAAATACTTTTATAAACAACTGTCACATAAATCTATTAAAATAATAAGACATCACGTGAAATAGTATTAAATAATATAAAGGTGGAATTGTTTACAAAATTTAAAACAAACACATTTGTAACCAACTATGGACATTTAGAAAATTTATGCTCTCAATCGAACTGGCTTCTTCCTGTTAACTCCCCCTTAAAATTGTTTTTCTTGTCTTTTTTTTTTTTTAATTAAAAGGAGCCAAGCCTCCTCTATCTATTTCTGAGCCTCCTGCCCACCAATTGTGTGAATGTATGCCACGCCACCCATATGCTCATCTCCAGATGGCTAGCCTGCTTCTTTCAGCTCCCCACCTGCCTGGGCCAAAGGCATGCTGTGCCTATATCCCTGTGTGTAACATGGAACCTGTCGGTGCCTGCTGTCATCCATTCACTCACATGTCAGAGATTCAGTGCAGACAATTGAGGGGGAAAGGGAAGAGAGGTAAGGATCCTGGGAAGCAAAGCAGGTTTGGAGTTAAGAGAGAAGTAGGAGAGGGCTAAAAAGGAGGGAGGTTGAGTGTAAAGAATAAGAAGAATGATTATTTAGGAATTTTAATACCACATATTGTACATACAAAACCAAAGCAAATGCACTTTAAATTTAGTCATACGGAAACAAACGTAACAGATTCTTCCTTGGTTTGATCCTGGAACTCCGGCTGTGCTGTGATTGTTGTTGCACTAAAATTGGCTAACCATATTCAAAAGTTCTTTCCTGGGTCTCTTATTGTATAAAGAAAAGCTTGTGGGTTTGCACAAGGCATTTCATGCCCTGTGCTTATCAGCAAAACCATCCGTGTTGGAACCTCTTGTTGTCTATGTTTCTCCTGGCTTCCTGTACCTGTATCACAACTCATTCAGATGAGAAAGGAAGTCTACAGGAATATTTTACTTCAGGGATTTCCCTTGCTTTGAATATTTTTGCCCCTGTGCTTGGCAGGATTTGTCTCCAAAAGGTTTGAAGATGCTCACAAAAATACATAATTAGTAACAAAAAATATATTGACTAATCCTAAGAAATTCATTTACTCAACAAGTACTGAGAACCAATCATGGGTCATCCACTAATTTTAACACTTGGGCAGATGACTGTAGAAAGAATAACTCTGGGCCTTATTACTTTTATTGAACTTTTGTTTATTGAAAAACTTGTGTAAATATGGGAAGTATTGCTTTGTAGCTGTATGAAGGGAGAATTTAATAAAAATAATCAACATGAGGTATCCTATGGAATTTGCATTCTTGTCAGTGGAAGTAATACAAACTAATGAAAAGTCTGTTATGCAGGAAGGTATGTGTTACAGAGAAAAATTTAACTTAAAGTGAGTCTCAAGAACAAGAGGTATTCAGGGGTTTGTTTGTTTGTTTGCTTTGTTTTGTTTTGGTATTCAGTTTTAATAGGGTAGCAATAAACTCCTTGAGGTGGTTGTGCCTGAAGGAGTAATAGACACAGATGGAGAGTGACATTGTAACTATCCGTTATAAAACCATCCAACTTTTTCTTATAGTACATGTGCGGAGAAAGTGGAATAAAAGGTTCAAGAGACTGCATAGAAGTACATGACCATATTTTGTCAATTGTTTTATAATTAATATCTATTAACATTCCAGCTGTTGCCTCCTCTGGTCCCCCCACCCCCCGTTCCTCAACTCTTCATTCCATTGCCTCCCTTGCCTCTGAGAGAGTGCTCCCGCCTTGCATACTCTTTCCCTGGGTCCTCAAAGAGGATTAAGCCCATCTTCATCTATACCAGGCATTCCACTGTAGGGGACTCAGCCTTCTATGCTGCCAGGTTCGTGGCTCAGTTTAGGAGCTCTGGGGACCCTGGTTAAGTTGAGACTGCTGGTCTCCCTATGGAGTAGCTCTCCCATTCAGCTTCTTCAGTCTTTCTCCTAATTCCTCCACGGGATGCCAGAATTCAGTTTAGTGATTGTATGTATTTGCATGTCTCAGTCAGCTGTTCAAAGGGCCTTTCAGAGGACAGTCATGCTAGACTCCTGTCAGTAAACACATCATAGCATCAGTAATAGTGCTAGGCCTTGATGCCTGTGCCGCCCTCCTCCCCTGCCTCCCCTGGCATCCCGAAATGCATCACAAGTTGGGCCAGTCACTGGACAGCCTTTCCTTCAGTCTCTTCTCCATTTTTGGCCATACAATTCTTTTAGACAGGAACAATTCTGGGTCAGAACTTTTGACTGTGGTTTGGTACCTTGTCCCTCCACTTGGTGCCCTGTCTATCTCCTGGAGGTAGAATCATACAAGCCATTGCAAAGGCCCCGTAGCCTCTCCATAACAAATTCTGTTTTGCCACACAAAGTAAAATTCAAATATGTCTATGTATAGAAGAATGTGGATAGACAGATACAATAATCTAGGTGAGAGTTAATCATGACTTAGAAGTGCTAGGGTCTGAGAAATGTGCAAAGGGTCTAAATATGTCTGAGGTTGAATTTGCACGATGTTCACAACCCTTTGTCCTAGAGTAAGACACCAAGAGATTATTCATGCTGCACCCTCCCCTGGGTCTCTAGTAGTAGAAGAAACAAGAGAGTAGCCAATTGCTTGCACATACATGCTTCCTTCTGCAAAACCTATAAATAGTTTTCTACAAAAATGAATCCCTCAGAAATCAGACTTAAAGTTTCTGACTAGTGAACTTGAGTTTGCACCAAGGACTTTGAGTAGAACTTCTTGCCATCTGCTGTGAACTAGATCATAGTTTGTGGAATAAAAGGTTCAAGATACCACCTAGAGGTACATTACTACATTTTTACAGTATTGTTTAATTAATTTTTTTATTTATTTATTTACACACTAGTCATTGCCCTGCCCTGGTATTCCCTCCTACAGTTCTTCATTCTATTTCCTCCCTTGCCTCTGATAGGGTACTCCCCCGAAAATATATTTTACCACCATCACAAGTAGGTTGAAAAAGAAGGCATAACTCAATATTGGAAGAAGTCTTTCAAGGAAGACAAAAGGACGATGTGAGAGAGGAATTTAACAACTTAATGGTAGAAGAATTCTTGATTATTTCTGCATGACTCAGTTCCCCCTCCTCTATAAAAATTAGCAGTTGAAATTCATTTCATCGAGTTATCCATAGGTGAGAAAAAAAATCACAAGGTTTTCATTTAACATTCCTTTCTACAAATTAACGATTATTGAGATTTAGCTAAAAATGCTTCAGTGTGATTAGACGTAATTGCTGTAAATTGCCCACCCTGGCTTTAAGAAAAAATGCAAAAACAAGTCTCGGAGGTTTTCAGAGGCAATTTTCAAGCACAAGTCAGTCATAGGTTGAAAAAAGTTTTAACTTGTCTAGCTTTGAGAACAGTATCCATTTTTATTGCTTATTTATTTATTTATTTATTTATTTATTTATTTATTTATTTATTTATTTTTACTTAGTCTTCTGAATACAAAAATGTTTCCTGACTTTGGACACTTTGTACTGAAAGACCCCCAGCGTGGGGAGACCCTCACTCAAGTCTTGGGATGACTCGACCCACAAGAACTCACATAAGACCATCCTTGCTGTAATTTACACAGGTTTATTGATAGGAACCAGTACACTGGGGTCGAGACTCATATCCCATGCAGGGGCACAGGAGTTCGACCACCAGTAGCTAAGAGAAGGGGAATTTAAAGGAAGAAACCACAACCCAAGGGGGTAGGGAAGGTGTCATTGGAAAATGTCGAGAATACCAGTGAAAAATTACAAGGAGGAGCCTCCTGTTTCTCAAGATTATTTAACTTTATCAACTGCTAGTTCCTGGGAGAAGCTTCCTGCTTCTCAAGATTGTTCTCTAAGATTTTAATCTAACTGTATGGTCAGCTAGTTCCTGGGAGAGAGTTGTCGATGTAATTACCCATTCTATGGTCCTAGGAGAAGCTTCCTGGAACATACAATCCCAGGGCCTAACCGTTTTTTTTCTTCTACTCTGAACCTTTGTGTCTAGGGCGGCAACTTTTAAAACTTTTACCTTTCAGTACAATGTTTTGGTGTTGTCCTAGCTCAACTTATCTCTTTGAAATTATTTACTGTCCATTGCTTAAATCGAAAAAGAGTCCATTAAAGAAAAAAAAAACAAAAAACAAAACAAACAAACAAACAAACAAAACCCGCCTGAATGCAAATATTCTAAAGAGCTCCATGATTTAACTGTTTCTATCTGATAAAATTTCATGTTGCTGAATTCACATGGTATGAGTAGACAGACTGGATGGACTGTGAGATGGCATGTCAGCATGAATTGCTCCCAGGAGATTCAGAAAATGTGGATAACTCGAGTACTGGTTGCAGGACCAAGAAGTCAAATATTTGGAAATGATGACATTAGAAGTATAATTAATTTACTTCAAAGAATTAATTCAACTTAGATTTCATATGCTTTTATTTCTAGTCACATCTATGTATAATAACAGCCTTGGAAGATTCCTGGGAATATAAAAATCAGCTCCCACAGGGTTCTGTCTCAAGTGACCAGCAAGACAAAAATACCAGCAAATAAGGGGAAAAGGGATGCTTGTTGGCTTTGCAACAAAGAACAGGGGAGTATTTTAACTCCCAATTGTGAATAATAATCAGAAACCATTTCTGCAGGTGTCCCCATTATAGTGATGGCTGCATTGTGATGCTTAATCTTGCTTTTCAATTTGATGGGATTTAGAAACACCTTGAACACAAGTCTCCAGGTGTAAAGGATTATCAAGATTAGGTTAATTGACTTGGAAAGACACATCATAAATGTGGGTGGTGACTTTCTCTGGGAAGGAGTATGAGACTGAATAGAAAGGAAAAAATGAGCTGAGAACCCACCATTTCTTCTTACTTTATCACTGTAGAAGCCATTTGAAAAGGTACATTAAGCTGTTGCATCTATAATTTCCCCAACATGATGAACGTACTTTTGAACTATGAGCCTAAGATTTGATCTTCCTTAGGTAGCTCTTGTCATATATTTTGTCACAGATACTAGTACCGAACACAGCTACAACTTCTCATGCACATATGTTCCTTTTTTTCTATATCTAGTTTCTCGTCTCTCTAGACTAAGAAGAAAAAAATACCGATTTGCACAATAAATAGAAAAAATGCAGTGAACAGAATGTTCATTTTAATGTCAAATTGACTTTAAAGATTCAAAATGAGGACCAGAAAAACAAGTGAAGTTGTGTTTCATTTTAGTGATGAATATGGAGCCCTCATATTAGCAGCATAAAGGACAGGCTAGTTAGTGGCTGAGCAAAGATGAACACTTTTGGTTCCTGTATTGCTAAAGCAAAGTCTTTTGTTTTTGCACTAACCAAGTTTTAAATCCTTGGCTATTTTTATCAGAAAAATATCTGACATGTTTTTGGAGTGTGAAAAGCAAGAACCATTTCATCCATCAGGTTACTATGCTTGGTCTATTAAATCTATCGCTGGCACAATCACAGGGAAGCTTGGCTCTAGCTCATTGTGCTAGCAATAAACTGATGTCTTAGAACAGCCATTGTCATCTAATTATATTTGACAGCCAACCTGACAGGTTTTGTTTATTTGTTTGTTTATGTGGACGGTGTTCATAGCTTGGAAAAAAAAATGAATCAAACTGTCAAGCTATCAGACCCTTCAGGAGCTCTTTGCTTCATTGAAAAGCTTAGGGAGGAAGCTATTTATAACACACCCAGTGAAGATAATGAGGGATATGATTTCATGGAGAACTCTTTATAAATATCCACAGCTTGAATGGGAATTGGTGATGGTTAGTTATCAGTAGTACAAAGTCGTATCTTGAATAAGGACATGAAGGTCATAGGCATCATGTAGATTAAGAAATATGCACATGGCATCTTTCTGCCTTATAGTTTAGTCCTCAGAATAAAGGGAAGCAGTAATATCAGGAAAACATGAAAAATAGTAAAAAAAAAAGTTAAAGTTTCTAATAAAATTATAGCTAGAAGATGATTAATAGGTAATATTTAACCCCACCCCAAGTTATTTTTCCATTTTTTTGTATTATCAATAATCTTTGATTAAATGTGTTATGATAAGAAGATTCCCATTATTCTTGAGCACGGTTCAGGGGCCAAAATATCTCATTATTTTTTCCCTTTAAATTCCACTTGTATATGCATTTGTCTAAGAAAATTCCATGGTTTACCAATAAAGTTTTAGATGGTTACACTAAGAATCTCCTTTTACTAATATGTTGTGTAGGACCCAATCAGCCCTACGTCCAGGAGGTCCCACTCACGAAAACAAGGAGATGGAAATCAATGCAATAAACAAGAGGTTTAATAATCTAGTACACTGGGGTGATCCTGTACTAGGGACAGAGGCAACCCCGAAGAACAAAGGCCCACACCCTTTACACTGTTTCAGGGTATAGGCTTTAGGTTACAGCATGAGTTGGTTATTTCTTATTGGTGGGGCCTATTACTTTTTTAATTCATTGGTGGCTGCCTATTGTCCTTTGAATTCATTGGAGGCCCTTGGGGGGGAAATATCTTTGGCATGAACAGGGGGTGGTGAAAGACCCATGCTAAGGGCGGCTAGCTCATTTTCTGGAACAGGGTGTTATCCTAAATACCACCTGGTGTTTGCCTCAGGCAGCCTTTGTCCTTAAGTTTGAATCTTACAGTCGCAAGGATTTTTTTAACTTAACAAATATACTAAGGGTTAATAAATTTAAATTAAGGAACCAAAGATAAAATGAAATAAAGAGAATATTACAAGAGCTGTAATAAAACTAAACGGTTATCTGCTTGCCAACCACACTTCCTAAGTCCCTGTTGGGACAAGACATTAAAGAAGAAGAATATGCATATATCCAGTTCTTCCTCCCTATTAGTACTGTAGATGAAAGCTTTTACTAGCCATATTCGAGCTCAGGCTGGAAAGAGCAGATATGTGGTACAACCAGACACAGAATTATACATTCTTTCATTCCATCTATTGCATAAGTTGAGGTTCACCCTTATATGACTGAATCATGATTTTGTCAGTCTGGACATTATACCATCTGTTCACTCATACAACAGAGGTCCATCTTTTAAGTTGCGCTTTATGCTTCCTGTCTAACATGGTTCTTCTCATTTTATTATTATCATTGCTGTTTGGCAATATGAGAGCTAGGAAAACATAGTGTGCCTTTATTGATTCCAAGTTTTCATGAATAATGATTCCCGCTTATAAAGACACAAAAGACAAATGAAAAAATTATGGATCATATTTTTTAAAGATGAGGCCTCACTCTATATTCCTGGCTTGCCTGAACTTACCATGTAAATTAGGTTGGCATTGAACTTACATACATATGACTTCCTTTTTCTCCCATATGCACCACTATGCCCAGCCCAAGAATAGTATCTATGTGACAAAGATTAAAAAATTGGTAGATATGGACTAAAATAATAAAATTACTGAAGCTAAATATAATTAATTTTTGTTACTAACAAGGGCTGAAAGTTGAAAGTCTGTAGGTCAGGTAAACTGTAGAAATATGTTTCAAAACAACCGAAGTATTCAAAGATGAAATATACTTCTTATAACCAATTTCCTACTCACAGACACCTCAAAGGGGATTGAGTGATAGATATATAAGCAGTTTTAAAAATGGCAGTGATTTATCACAGGCAGATTCATAGTCAGGGGGTTGTAAGATCCTTTTGAACTCAGAAAAACCTGATTCAATGTTCTTTCTTCAAGTCCTTCAAAATGAATAGCTAACATCTGACTGTACGAGTATTATTTCAGAAGATATAAAAGGAACTCCCTAACCTTCATTAGGTTCTTATTAATTTATAATCTCTTATCTAAAACGCCACCCAGATTAAAGAATGATTTCAAGTACTACGTCATATCTTCTTTTTATAATTTTATTTTTCTTCGATAATTTATACATTTATGTTTCAAATGTTATCCCCTTTCTTCCTCCCCCATACCTCCTACCCCTGCTTCTATGAGGATGCTCCCAGTTCCACACACTCACTCCCACCCACCCACTCCCACCTCAACACCCTGGCATTACCCTGCAATGTGAAACTGAGCCTTCACAGGACCAAGGGCCTTTCCTCCTATTGATGCTGGACAATTCCATCCTCTGATATATATGGGACTGGAACCTTGGGTCCCTCCATGTATACTCTTTAGTTGGTGGTTTAGTACCTGGGAGATCTGGTGAGGTCTGGTTGGTTGAAATTGTTGCTCTTCCTATGGTGCTTCAAACCCTTCAGCTCCTTCAGTCTTTTCTCTAACTCCTCCATTGGGGTCACCTTGTTCAGTCCAATGGTAAGCTGCAAGCATCCTCATCTGTATCAGTAGGGCTCTGGCAGAAGCTGGAAAGAACCCAGATGTCCTTTAACAATGGAATGGATACAGGAAATGTGGTACATTTACAGAATGGAGTACTACTCAGCTATCAAAAACAATGACTACATGAAATTTATAGGCAAATGAATGGAACTAGAAAATTGCATTATATCTTCTTGTTGTTGATAGAAACAATTCAATTTCAAGAATGGATCATGACTATTTACAATTTTTATCTTAATTTCATTTTCTAGACTTTTATACATTTAATTCAGTAAGAGATAGCTCAATTATTAAATCATATGTATGTGAACAAAATATAGCATATCCACTACATGGCATTATTTAATGATGAGAATGATATTTAATCATGGATGTTGAATACAGAGATAATACATAATTTAAAAGACCAATAGTGAAACAAATCATTTGTGATGATTTCTTCATTCAAACTATATTAAGAAACTCAGAAGCAGTCAAGTACATTAAAAATATATTACATTAAAATATTTAAGTAACTATTTTAAAACAATTGTTAGTCATCATTTTAGAATGGTCATTTTATAAAAGTTTACGATTTTCTAAAAGTACGAAAATCTTAAAAACACTAGAGATTTGACTTTCTAAATGTAAAACCAAATTCAAGTTGTTTAAGGCTCCAAACTTCTTTATATTGATGAAAAGATGAGAAGCTATCCTAATGATTGGAAAAATTTAGCCTTAAAGATATAACCTATTCACCTCCAATATAGAAATGAATTTTTATAATGCAAAAAGCACTGAAATGTTTTAAGTCCAGAAGAGGTAGTGCTTAAGTCTCTGTAAACATTGATTTTACTCCCTGGTGAGGAAGCAACTGCTTAGTTACAACTCTACAAACAGAATAGTGAATAGGAGTGCAACTGTATTGTATTTATGACTTGAGGAGAATGCCAGGATTTGTGCACAATGGCTGTGAGGTCAGTGGATTGCAATACTGCTGTTGTAAGATATACAGACACTGGTGAATGAAGTACGTTGATAACTTTTCGTAAATTGTTGTAGTCCATCAAATGAGCCTGAATGAATATTTCTATCTCTGTTCCATTTTGTCCCACTGCTCTTTAATTTTGAAAGATTTTAATATCAACTTAAACATCAACCTCTTTGGCTATTATAAAAGAATACATTTCTTGCATGTTAGAACAGTAACACCTTTAAATAGGCATTTTCTATCATTGGAAACACTTGTATAAAATATCGTTATTTCCACAGCCCACATGGTCTATTCCAAATTTCTCCATTCCAGCAGAAGATGTTCTTTGTATACTCTCACATTCTCTTACTCTGCTTCAACAGACACTCCAAAATTCCATCCATAGATGCTTTGTCTTTCTTTGTCTCTCCAGAGAAATAAAATGATTGGTAAGCACTCCGATTCTAAAGTAATAGGCAATAAAATACTGATTTATATTAAATCAGCACATGCAAATGTGCAGAGAAAGGATAAGAATGTTTGCTGAGAGCTACAATGTTATAAAGTAAATTATATGCTAGTCATTGAAAGCTCTTGTCCATGTAAGTGAATAGAAATATATAGTATTTCCTTATTATCTTCAGCCCCAGTAGTAAATTACCACGGGAATGGCAAAGACTGAAGTGGACATAAATTTGAGGTTTGCTGTGCTGAAGAGTTTTCAGCTTAGTGTATATTTCAAAATCCTTTGGAGGCTACTGATCATCATGATATGCAGCCTAGTGCTGGGAATAAAGTAGACGGTGATTTCTAGATAGAAACTTAACTAACAGACTCGAGGCTTACAGTTAGAAAGTTTGTTTCCTTGGACAGAGCTTTTGAATTGCCTTTTATTTCTTGTTAGTTCCAGATCTTTTGCTTAAGTATCAAATTATTAGAGTTTTGTTAATCTTTGGGATAAGTGACTTGAAACTTTAAATGTATTTACATATTTGCATAAGTGTTAATATATTTAAATGTTCAGGTTTTACAATGAGTAATTTATAGATGAATGTAGAGGAAGACAACTCTAATTTCAGCGCTTGAAACAAAGGCAAGGTGATCTCTGCAAGTCTGAGGCCACTAAATGTACAAAGTTCTGAAGCAGCCAGAGCTGTGTAAAAAAACACACACACACACACACACACACACACACACACACACACACGACTTACTCTTAGTGACTGGTTAACTCCTCTTGAATAAGAAATGCTGTCATTGGTTAAAGTATTGAACAAAATGATTTGTACCTTTAAGATCCTTAGGATATAGAGCATTACAAAGACAATAAAGTGAATAAATGTGTACACTAAATTAGAGAACTAATGCAGAATAAGTATTTGACATTTGGCTTGAAAGTCGGTTTGCTTAAAGTAGGATGTAAACATCTATGTGCATACACATGCACGCATATGTATGAGCTTTAAATTAAGTGGCTGATTTTATAATACATTTGTATTATCCTTAGTCATTTCCATTGCCATTTGACCTGGTGATGTCTCTGATTTTAACAACAGTTTTTGCTTAGCCCAAAGATAGTAAGTGTAACTTGTGGCTACCAGTGTCTCTGATAAAGAACTAACAAGTGGATGGTTTACTATTTGCAGCTCCCGTGTACCATCTTAACAATACAAAGCAGCCTGATTTTGTTCCATTTCAGGATACTGTAGATTCAGTGTTGCTTGAGCACTATCTTTGTATTCATTTTTTCAAGTGAAAAGTTTTTTTTTGTTGTTGTTTTGCTTTGTTTTGTGTTTTTTTTTCTCACAAGCTGGTTAACCGTTTCTTGCTCTGCACATTGTCTGCCAGTTGCCTTCTCTGCTCCTTTTGCACTCTCTTGTGGCTCTTGCTCTGGAACATAGCACATGGTTATTAGAAGAAGTCAGCCCCTGTAGTGCATGCCACAGAAACACAATCCGCTGTTAAACTAAGATGTTCTGAGCCATGATGTGAGGGAAATACAGTTAGAAACTCAACATCCTTGTTTTCTCTCAAGTCATCATTTTCTGCATATGACACTACAGAATTTTTAAAGGAAGAAACCATGGTTGTCTTTCTTACTATAATTTTCCAATAACAGACAGAAAATATTGATTCATTTTCAACTATTATATTTTGCTAAGCTATGGTATGTTTTATAGGTACTGATAATGCAACAGCTTTTTAGTTCATTAACAATGTTGACCCTTTTCTTTATATGTAATATCATTAATGCATGGGCATATGTCATCTCTTAAGCATCCTAATTCTAGTTCTAGATATAGTTCTAATTCTAGTTATAGATCCTTTGTGTTCTAATCAATTATCTTCCTTCATTGTTTTAAACACTTTGCTCACAAATCCTGGTATGTGCCTTCCCCAGTTTAAATACTAAAGGATTTCTGAAAACACCAGGATTTCATTAGTGATCTGTATAGATTACTCCACTCCTCTCACATGTTGGGTTCATTATAAGAGAGTTTTGGATGCTTTTTGAAAGGCAAAATCTGTTAGATGAATCAGGTTAAGCAGATGCCTAACGAGGCAAATCGACAATTGCTTTGATCTCAATGTACATCTGGACATTGAAATTTTAAATAACCCCCGTGAAAAGAGTTCACACTGGGAATCAGTCTTTGCTTCCTATACACGACTTTATGACAGACCAAGGGATAACAAGTAGCACAGGTGGTAAATAACACGAGACATGAAACTGATGTTCTTATAAGTAATTGAATGTTCTTATAAGTAAGTGCATTATTATTCTCAGTGCTGGTCCTATTTATTTAACTTGTCTCATAGGAGAGGGTTCAGAGTTAAGAACAAAGCGAAATGAAAAAATATTCATGCTACATGAGATATGTAGGGTTAAAATAATAGCATGGAGATCCAACAACATTAATAGATACACTCAGAATGTAACAGGAACTACCCGGGGTCCCAATTATACTCGCAATAGGCATGGACATAAGATGTGGGCATATGTATTACTGGAGATAGATAGATGGCAGAACATTTGGATTGTGCCAGTTGAAGAGATTTCAGAAAGCCGATGACCACTTTGGATTAGCATGGATGTGTGACAAGGAAACCAACTAGGCTGAGTAAGTACAGGGACATGACTATTTCATCTCGGTTGAAGGAGCCAACTTCATCAGTACCCTTAATTAAGGCAGCTTTGTTAGCATCTTTATAGATTATTCTCTGCCATTGCAGCTGTTGCTCCAATTATAAGCATAGATACCATTTAAATGTCTAAACAGTTATATAACATTTCTGCTTCTCATTTTCATAATCTCTGAAATGTGCCATGATAAGGTCCAATATGAATTAGTATTCTATTTTGTTCTGCAAGTCCAGGAGTCCATGACATAGGATTAAGATAATTTTTTTATTATGCACTGAAATACTGTAACCTCTCATACACAAAAACAATCAGACTATATTGAATTCAGGTTTATAGGTGTAAGAAATATCATTTTACCAGTGTTTTTAAATGATTTTGGCTGGCTAACTACAACTGTTGGTTTGAATCGGACGATTAGCCTTCGGACACTGTTCATTCCCAAACATCCTAGTCCACACTAAAACAACCTGGCAAGAAATTAAGCAAGGAAATAATTATTAACATGCAGTTTTGATTTGATTGGATCATTACTTTTAAGAACTGTAAAATTCTGGTAATTTGTAAAATGGATTTTTAGCATTTACGAAATAAACACAACACATTAATGAAGAAGCATATCCTTGATTTAGAAAAAAGACATACATACCAATACAATGCCAAACATGAGATATGAACATGAAGATACGATAGTAGCAAAGGGATTTGCTCTTCTCTGTTACTCATTCTGAACTGGACATGAGTACATGCATTGACAAATTTCTAGAAGAGAAATGTTTAAAATATATGAGAACATAACAAAACTATGGAGGGAATTGTGTTCTAGAGAAGAGATTAATTGCAATTAAAATAATTGGACAGACTTTAAGAGATTATTTATGTGGGTACTGAGGAGTGACGAGAATTTCAATAGCTCATTAATAAAGTAACAGACCAAAAGAACATTTTTCACTAATGTATACCTTGAGCTCAACTTGAATTACTCACTTCTCATAAAATTCCATTAATGTTTAAAACACATACTCACACCACCAGAAATCAGTAAGATTTAGTGCTGTTATTCTGTGAGTGGTTTGTAATCTGTTAGTTAAATAAAAACAGAGATTTTCATTGTTGTTGTCGTTGTTCTCATTTTTGTTTGTTTGCTTTCTCAATTGCATATTCTTTTTTCATCTTTGATTTAAAAAAAAAAAGGAGTGGATGATAAGAATACCTACCTAAATGTATCTAATGGAAGTTCACTTGATGGACAGATTCTAAGTTAACTCCTAGGAAGCATCATCCAACGTCAGTCTTTTTGACACTCCACTCTGAAGGCTTAGAAAAGCTGCCTTGTTTATTAAATGAAGAAAAGGATTTGGTTCGTCAACACATCACATCAACAGAAAGTTAAGCCATCTGATTCTAAACTGCACTGACCAGGGCTTGAAAAATAAAATCATGAGAGCAGGCTGCAAATTTTCATAAAAAGCACAGATCCGCAGAGCATAGGTGAGTACCCTCACTGGTAACTCATAACATTAGGCTAAGGCCACTCAGATCAACAGATATGGATGCTGGTATCAGTCAGTCAAAGCTTAGAGAATGTACTTAATCAGTCAGTGTCAGTTTCTTTAGCCATACTTTGGGACAAAATAACAGATATTACTAGTTAATTATAAAGATAAATATATATTTCTTAACATAATGCTTGGCAATATGGGTTACTATGAAGTATTAGTAACTTTTCTGATATTAAACTGGAAATGCTATTCCCTAGTCCTGTGTCATCTAAAAAGATGAGTCATGCACTCTCTCAAACTTGCCTATCTGTGTCTAACAAGAGTTCTGTATAGGCAGATCTTAATCAGTGACCAGGTCAAAACAGATGCCTTCCAGATATGTTTTATTTTAAGTACATAAATAAACTTGTATACGTTAGACATAAACATCTGGCAGGTGAAGGCTATCCATCCCTCATGTATTTAGAATTAAAACAGGACATGACAGACACAAACACTGGCAAATACGTTTCTAGGTCATCACTGGAGATCACTTCAGAATGAATAAGCATTTAAAAGTAGTGCAGGGAATGGGGAAGAGTCTGATTGCAAATGTGCAATGAAGAATGGAAGCAGGGTAACGTCGGGATTGAAAAATGGTGGGATTTGGGACAACGTGTGGTAGAGATATAGATGCTCCATTTTAAGAGTAAAACTTAATAAGAGAGCAATTTCAGAGATCAGTCAATAAAACCAAGTTGGGGCAGTGTTAGGCTGAATGTTGCCTCAATATGTATGTTGATTTTCTGACTCCTATCGCTTCACAGGATGCTTTGTTATTGATACAGGATCATTCCAGAAGTAGTTAACGTAGAGCAAGGCTTTCGGGGTGAAACCAACTCAATATGACTTCTCCTGTCTTTGCAGGAGAAGGAAAATCCTTCAGAAACATTGTTCAGTCTTTGCTTCTAATCTCCTGTATGTTAGCTTGATTATTCGTTCCAGCCCCAGAGACTGTTGGCACTTTCTTATGGCAGCTGAGTTGGCAAAACAGCCAGACCTTAAACAGACCTGTGTGTTTGCTAAGAGTTGAGGACCACACCCTTTACATAACTGGAACTCCATAAGCCTTTAAGAAATTCATGGGATATGAAAAACATCGGTGACACTGTGCATGTGTGTGTCTGTGAGTTACAATAGGGAACACTAGAAAGTCTTCCCACGTGATTATATAGCAAATACTAATTAGTAAACACCAGGAGTAGCTAGGCTTAACTGATCATATGGTTGATAAGGTAAAGGAAAGTAAGTATTCTTTTTTCCCCCTTTTTAATTGGCTATTTTATTTATTTATATTTCAAATCTTATCCCCTTTCCCAAGTTCCCCTCCACAAACCTGCTATCCACCCCCCTCCCCTGCCTCTATGTGGATGCTCCCCCACCCAACCAATCCTGCCTCAGCACCCTAGCATTCCCCTATGCTGGGTCACTGAGCCTCTGCAGGCCCAAGGGACTCACTCCCTTCCTATTGATGCAAGATAAGGCAATCCTTTGCTACATATGCAGCTGGAGTCAGGGGTCTGTCTGTGTGTACTCTTTAGTTGGAGGTTTAGTCCCTGAGGGCTTTGAGCGATCTGGTTGGTTGATATTGTTCTTCCGATCCGGTTGCAAACCCATTCAGCTCCTTCAGTTCTTCCCGTAACTCCTCCATAGGAAGACCTATGCTCAGTCTGATGGTTGGCTGCTCGCATCCGCATCGTGTAAGTCAGGCTCTGGCAGAGCCTTTCAGGGACAGCTACACCAGGCTCCTGTCAGTGAACTCTTCTTGCCATCAGCAACAATGTCTGGGTTTGGTGTCTACAGATGGGATGGATCCTTAAGTGGGGCAGTCTTTGAGTGGCCTTTCCTTCAGTCTCTGCTCAACTCTTTGTCTCTGAATTTCCTTTTAACAGGAGCAATTCTGGATTAATATTTTTCAGATGGGTGGATGGCCCCATTCCTCAACTGGGGCTCTATCTACTAGATATGATCTCTACAGGTTCTATTCCTCTTTTTTGGATATTTTGGCTAATGATATTCCTGTTGGGTCCTGAGAATCTCTTGGGTCCCAGGCATCTGGGACTTTGTAAGTAGCTACCCCTAGTTCCCCAAACCTCATTGCTACACACCTCCATTCAAATTTCTTATTCTCTGTTCCCCTGCTACCCTTTCACCCCTCGCCTCTCTCCCTCCAAGTCCCCTCCCTCCCTCTATATTCCAATATTATTTTCTTACCCATTCTGAGTAGAATTGAACCATCTACACTTTGGTCTTCCTTCTTGGGTTTCATATGGTTTGTGAATTATGTTATGGTTATTCCTAGCTTTTTTGGATAATATCCACTTATCAGTGAGTACATCCAATGTGTGTTCTTTTGTGACTAGTTTATCTAAGTCAGGATGATATTTTTTAGTTCGATCCATTTGCTTGTGAAACTCATGAAGTCATTGTTTTTAATAGCTGGGTATTCTTACAGATAAATTATCTAGCCCCAAGAATGAAGGATTCATAAAAATAAACATTTAAGTTAAGGATATCCAATATAAACATTGTAATGCTAACCTTAGTACATTACTACTTTTATAGTATCAGGAAAAACTCAGGCACAGGCTTTGTAAGTAGAGCAGGTGAAGTGGACATGATTTGATCGAGGTCAAATTCTCAATGTGTAGATCCTACTTCAGTCTTTCAACATGTATAATCCTAGACAAGATAATCACCTGTCTGATCTGAATATCATTATTGTTTTAAATTTCAATGCTTGATGAAGTCAAAGTAGTTCCTAAAACATAAGCTTGATTTTTATTAATGCTGAAATAGTCTTTTTCTTGTGTCTTCTCTTCAATGATTTGTTAGTTTTATGATCTGATTGTCCCTCTTTTATGTCCTCCTGCTTTTCTTCCACCCTTCTTATTTCCTTTGTCTTCCTTCTTAATTGGTTTCCTTCTTTCTTTTCTTCCTTTTGATCTTCCTTTTTCTTTTTCTCTGACACTTTTTCCTTTCTTTTTGATTTTCAAATTCCCAGAATAAATGGGCATCTCCTTACATGATCCACTGTATGATCAGTTGATTCTAGTTAGCCCTGGTGTCTATTGTTTTATCTATGCTATATAGTAATATGGGAAGACTTCCCAGTGTCTACTGTGGCCAATATAGATTTTCTTTTGTAGTTTCATATTCTTAATTTTTCTAGAATATCATTTGTGTTTATTCATCACTCTAATTTGTCCTATATTTATAAAAAATAAATTAGATTCTTCCACAATTTCTTGCCCTGACCCTATTCCCCTTAACTCAAACTCTTAATTCCTCATCTTTGTCTGATAAAACTGTATTCATACAGCAAAGCGTTCTCTTGTTCTCCTCTCCAAAACCAACCTTTCTAATTTTGGGGTTTTTGGTTTGTTTGTTTGCTTGTTCTGTTGTTTTCTTTTTTGGTTTTTTTGTTTTGCATGTAAAAGTATCCACATATAATTTAATGGGGAACATGACTATTGTCAAAAACAACTGGAAATTCTAGAAATTATTTCTAATTTCCTTCAACCTGTTTTGTACAGCAATTCAGATATATACCTTGAATTTACTCTAAAGGAATATATGTTTATTATCTATATGAATGTTGAAAATCAGAAAGAGAATAGTGGCAAAGTGAGGAGCAAGGAAGAAGGAAGGGAAAATTATAGGAAAAAAGGCAATAAAGGAAGGAGGGAGGGAAGAAGAGGGAGAGGAAGGAAGGGAGAGAGGAAGAGGAGGAAAGAAAAGAGGGAAGGGGGTCTCTAAGGGATTGGTGAATCTTCCTTGTTAGTATATCATACATTCTAATGTATTAAATACTCAAGAAAATGTATCTCTGACTTCTCTAAGAATGCCCATTTAGAATGTATTTTCCCTGTGAGTACATTAAAAGTCAGTGCCTCTCTTGTGTCATGTTTAATTTGTAAATTACACTGTACAATGAAATGAAACATAGAGGGAGTATGTGAGTTCTGGAAACTACACTGTCCCATTGTGGATTCTGTCATTGCTGCAATAGTACTAGTATGTTATGAACTAAAGGAGTAGATGGGGAGGGCAGTCAATGTGTCTCAGTCATCCCTTTGATTATATTTCCCCAAAACCCTACTTGCTGTATCCAAGTCACAGTGATCAGAGACAAAACTTGGGGAAGAATAATGGAGCCATCCCATAGAATAGTGGGAAATGGAAATCTCTATTGGAATCAGTTGTTTGGTATTTATAGTTTAGCAGCAGAGGACTAATAAAGACCAAGCCCAGGCTTGTTCTCCTATTTGAGTACCAAAGAATATTGCAAAAACAAAAACAAACAAACAAACAAACAAACAAAAAACCAGTTCTTATAGCACAGTGTAAATATAATAAAACCTAAAGAAAGCAAGACAAAAGCTAGTTATCACTGAGCTTGATAGCAAACGTGGTCTGTCATGTGCCGTTTAACAGTTTTCCCCGAGATTGAAACATTTTGTATTCTGCAGGGAAGCTCATTAAGATAGAAAGTAAACAACACAGAATAGCCCCAGGAAATCCCTAAAATTGACCAGATTCACTAGCTACTCCATCTCTCAGAGTACAAAACCAGAAAAGACTACTGAGTCAAAGTGACAGGCCAGCCTTCTGGAAGAAGCAGAGAACACCTGACCTGCTTGGAAGAACAATCGACAAGCAAACAACACAACTGAACAACAAAATCAAAGGCCAACTGAAGTGCCTAGAAAAATCTCAGACCACTGAACCACCTGAAAAGGACTCTGCAGCCTATGGCGCTACCTGCAGGATTCCAGCTTTTGTGAACCATCACGCATACTGTGGTGGGCTTTGATGATGTAGCTTGAGTTATTTTTCCTTTTATAATTAACTCATCTCCCATATTCCTATAGATAATCACCAATAACCCTTGGCCCCCCAAGTCAGAGCATTGGTGCAGTTATTAATTTGGTCTGTGCGATACCTTTTTGGGGTCAGCGGTTGGGTGTGTTGTGTCTTGCCAGGAAACGTCTGCCATACAACATCATCAATTAATGTTCTGGATGAGGTTCAAAAGCAGGAGGAAGGAGACAGAATAAAGCCTCAGGCCTAGCCTGCTTGAAAGATTTCATAAGAAATACAGGTGCAATAGAGGTAGAATGAATATCAGTCTTTCTGGTTGACTCCAAATTGGAATCACAGATACAAATTAAGAAAACTATTGGCTACTAGGCTATACATAATGTATGTAGCTCTTTAAGTTACATTTTTGCAGGCATTAGAATTTGGATTCCTGGAATGATGGAAGCTGTAGTATTCTTTTGAATTTTTAAATTCTTCTCTCATGTATTACCTTCTTGGTTTCCCTTCCTTTCTGTCTTTCTGTTCCCTACTATGTCCCCTCATTTCCAGATCTACTCCTCCTCTATTTCTCTTCAGAAAGTAGAGGTCATCCAGGGATATTAATCAAAATGACATTGAAAAGTTATAATAACAGAAGACACATACTTTTTAAACAAGACTGGAAAAGGCAACCTAGTAGGAGGAAAAGGATCCCAGAAGCAGTTGAAAGAGTCAGAGACCCACCATACTTCCAGTATTAGGAGGCCACAAAAAAGGCCAAGTTACACATACAAAGCATACTTATAAGGTCAGAGTCATACAGGATCCATGATTTTTACTTCAGTCTCTGGGATATTCTTTGAGATCTGGTGAGTTGATTCTGGGAGCCATGTTTTGTGTTGCCTTTGATCCACTGATTCCTAAAGTCCTTCCTCTTCTCTGTGGGATTCTCTGGGGTCCATCTCATGTTTGGCTGTGGTTCTCTATGTCTGCTTCTATCAATGGCTGGATGAAAACTCTCTGATGACAATTATGCTAGATAGATACCTAGTGCAATGGAAAGTCCCCGGAATCTACAAGGGAGACCCTAGCAAATACCCCTAGTAATGGGGGATATGGAGCCCGAACAGAACGTCTTGGATAACCAGGTCAGCTTTCCAAAGGAGGGACTGAGAGATCAATCCCAACCCAGACACAAAACCTTTTGACCTACAGTCTGTCATACTCTCTAGATGTAGTGGGGAAAAGGTGGTAAAGAACTTATGGGATGGACAAACCAATGGCTGGTGTACTTGACATCCATGCCAAGAGAGGGATCCCATGCCTAATATTGTCTGGATGGCCAAGAATCAGAGATGGATAGACCAGAGACCTAGGATGGAACAAAGAATTACAGGCAGGAAAAAGGTCATCAAATGACTCACAGTGACACTACGCTATACTCTTAGTATTGTTATTTTCTGTACAAATGTCAGTGAGAAAGTAAATAGGCTGTGGAACTTTTTGACTTCTTGTGACAGACTGTGGAACAGAATTATATTCACTCTTCATTGATGTGTTTCTCAATATTTTGCTTTTTCAACAATGTACTATTTTAGAATTGTCTAGAACATGAAGCCCATGTTGAATTAACCAAGATAAAAGTAAATTGTGTAGGAAGGACCTTATTCAATTATTCATAAAGAAAAAAGTGCAGGGGTCAACAAAGCCTGGAGTAAGAATCCTCCTGGGCACCGAGACAGAGCTATTTCATGGACAAGGTGAAAAAGGTAAATATTTCAATCTGGATCAGCAAAGCAAGAGAAACATACAATGTTGACCATGTTATAAAACTGTCAAATCCAAGGGTGCATCACTAACTGACCCCTTTCTAAACAAAGATGTGTGGAATGAAAATAAAACATTAACTAATTAATCTCAATTTTCATAAACCAGGTTACTAATTTCTTAAATGAGGGAGTTCACTGGGATGTTGGGAACAGTGCTAACTATGTTTTGATGGTTTCAACAGATTTCAAAAAGTAGAAGAGTTCTTAAATTTCACTTAGAACAAGTGTAATCTGTAAAAAGGGACGAATCAGGGAGAACTCTGCACATGGGTGAGAAGTGGACTTTCCAGTTAGGCAAGCGTGGGAAACCTCAAGTTGGCATATAAAGGGAGATAATTGACTCCATGGGAAGCAGATATGTTTTTCTCTCTTTAGAATATGGATAGATGTGTCATGGTGCACTGAGACCTTTGTGAGTGTGAATATTTGTGTGCTTATGGATGTATATGGTGATATGCATGAATGTGTAAGTACGGGTGTTCAAATGTCATGTAGCAACTTTTGGTGTCATCTATTTTCATTTTTCAGAGGGGCAGGATCTCTCACAGGTCTGGAATTTGTCCAGCAGTATAGGTTTGTTGGCTATCAGGCTTCAGAATATACAGGTTTCCAGTGGATTGGCACGGGTTAAAGGGGTGTGTGTGTGTGTGTGTGTGTGTATGTGTGTGTGTGTGTGTGTGTGTGTATGTGTAGCTCAGGTTCTTATTCTTGCAATGTATGCATTTCATTAAGTGAATGATTTCCTCAGCACAGAAGCTAAGATCATAACTTTGCTTAGAGGATAAGTTTAAGTGCAATAAAGATCTTTTGTATTTGGCAAAGAAAATAGGAAAGCTGTAAACTAGCAAGCATTTGGATGGACTACACAGGTTTACTAAAAGAAAATGGAGGTGTGAGAAAGAGGGGAAAACAACTTTTAGCCAGATATTAAGGGTACTCCAATACCTACAAAAAGCTGATAGTTATCTTGGACAAAAATGTTCATGAAGCTTACAAGCAATAGAAGAATTGATTCAGAGTATTTCTCCAAAGTAAGAAGTGTGCTTTACATGGAAAAGTCTGAGTTTAAGTAGAAGGATACCAAATATGAATTCACTAAAGAAATACTGGGAGCCTCAAAACAACAGATAGTTGGAAGACAGATCTACGCACACTTCTAAATATCTGGAGAAGTAGAGGATGGATAAACCTAGGTTCAGTTTTCATCTAGGAAACACCTCTGGGTGTATCTGTTGCAGTGTTCCCAAAGAAATTTAACTGAAGAGAAAAATTCTACCTTCAAGGAGTGGTTGTATCCTGGGAACTACCGTCCTGTTCTAATTAAAAAGAAAAAATGTGGGGTTGGGGATTTAGCTCAGTGGTAGAGTGCTTGCCTAACAAGCGCAAGGCCCTGGGTTTGGTCTTCAGCTCCAGGAAAAAAATGTAGAAAATGAGTATCAACAATTATTGCTCTTTGCTTTTGATAAGTGAACGTAATGTGACAAGTTGCCTCACACTCATGATGTCATAGCTAGGGCATCTCCTACCAACCATGCCTTCCCTACCATGAGTGACAGTGGACTCCAATAAAGAGCCATAACAAGACTTCATGTAATCACAGGAACAGAAAGTGAAGCTAGTACAGTTGGTTAGAAAGACAGAGAGCGTGATGAGATCAGAATATCAAAAGGTTGTCTGCCTCAAGCTCCACAAAAGTGTCCAAAGTTGTTCATTGTGTGCAATTTCAAAAACCTACCCTAGCGTATGTAATGTTGCTGGCTCAAATATAAGCACATCTGGAAATGGCTTTTGGCCATATGATTCATCATCATATCTTGAAATTGGGATTCTTTTTCCATTTCTTCTCTTTGAGGTTTCTTGGACGAGATTTCTGTAACACAAACATTCTCTGTTTCTCAGGGTATTTATGAAGTGATGATAATGATTCTGGCTGCCCTCATGTGGCTTTGGAGAAAGAAAAAAAATAGGATTCATTTCTACAGAACACATTGAGAATTTTGGAGAATTTTCTTATATTTCAAGAAAAATACAAGCTTCAAAAATACTTATATAGCCAAGGTTGGGCATCTGCAATTGCCTGCTTGTCTGTGGAGACTGCATAATATGAGTTAGAGGGGAGAAAAATGATCTCGAAACATGAGGTCTCATAACAACAACTGAAAAAAAAAGTCTAGAACATAAATTGTACTTTCCTTGCTGGGTATTTATATCTGTTCACTTGTAGAGCTCCTGTCTCTTGCTGAACAGGGCCATTGGAAAACATTTCTCAATTCAGCATTCTGCTTGAACTCTCACTGCACGGTGATTGATCATAGCAATTTCTTTCACATAAACAGAGTCTTCCAGATAAGCTTGTTGGAGACAGTCTGGGCTATGAATCCACTCTGGACCCAAAACTAATATTTTGTTTTCAGTGTTTAAACTCAATGCCAATAGGGCTCAAACTACTTGTATCATGAAAGCAAAAACTCTTTTAAGCTTCCTGATTTAATCAGGATGAGGGGAAAGGGCATTGACTAAACATGGTTCTCCTGTAGAGAGGTATCTGTCTTTTCATTAGATTCCCAACATACCAGCAGCAAAACATATGGCTTAGTGTGGAGAGCATCCTTAATCATTAGGAAACTATCCAGCAACTACTCAACTCTCTCATTTGGGAAAGCAGAGAGTAGTGTCGGAAAGGAAGAAAAACGCAGGACAGCATTTCCTGTGATCCTGAACGTTTTCTCATATTGATGACGGTCATTGCTGCCACTGGAGGAGTTGGAATTGTAATTTGGAAGGAGTGTCATTTTCCACAGACACAAGCCTGGCGAATCTTACCAGTTAAATCGCATGGTCCTGCAGGCAGATGATCACACCGCCTGTAGTTCATCACCTCCCCACTGCACACCAGCTAAATGACAATCAATAGACTGATTTTGTTAAGTCTGCCAGCTCTCCTTGTTAGAAGTAATTTTTATTCAGTTAATTATGTTTGAATGATTAATCATTATTTTGAGGGAGAGATTGAGAGAAAGGAGATTAAAGAGAGGTAAAGGGAAGGCTGTCTAATTAGGATGGATTATGAGAAGTCCACAAAGTGTGCCCCCAAAGATGGTATAATATCTCTAAGAAACATTGCCTATTTATTCTTCTGAAACAATTCTGAGCCCTGCCAGTTCTTCACTTTTATCATTGCAGCTTAGGGTTTGCTATTTATCTAAATTTAAATAATAAGCCAAACAAACACTTAAATGTATATTATTAAATTAGAATTTTACATATCAGTAGTGTACATTTTGAAGCATATATTACACAAATATACTCTTAACATTTACCATGTATCATTAAATTAAAATTTTCATATCACTAGTATATATTCTTGATAACATTTTCCCCAAATTTATCAAATTTTTATATTCACCCCATATTTTTCTCTCCTGCTCCTTAACTCTTGCTACCTCTCTTCCTTTTCTCAAGTAATTGGCTTTTATATGAAATTGACGTTAAGTCCACAATCAGTCAGCATGCAAGAGGAAGCATAATGTGAACCTTGCTTTAGTGCCCTCAATCTAGAATGCAGTTAAAGCACATGGAAGAGATGGGAGTTTGTCTTTCAGGCAAGTATCAAAAGTTATGCTTCATCTCATGTCTTGTTTTGTTTTATTTTTAAATTCTAGCTTTAAATATATATGGTGTGTGTGTGTGTGTGTGTGTGTGTGTGTGTGTGTGTGTGTGTGTGTGTGTGTGTGTTCACTGAATTTGGGAGAGCAAGTTGTGGATATCCCAGAATAGGTTGCAAACGGTTATCACTATTGAAGTCAGGTTATCATGTATAGTGAGAGGAGTATTGACCTACTCTGCTACTTAAGCCCAGATGTATCTTTTTATGTTTCTAATTTTAGAATTATTATTTGTATTTATTTATTTTTAATTTTTTATTATATATATTTCTTTACTTACATTTCAAAGGTTATTCCCCTTCCCCGTTTCCTGTTCATAAGCTCCCATTCCCTCCCCTCCCTCTACCCCATACGGATATTCCCCCTATAGATGCCCCTTATTGCCCCCACCCACATATTCCCCTGCACTGTGGGTCCAACCTTGGCAGGACCAAGGGCTTCCCCTCCCACTGGTGCCCCAACAAGGCTATTCTCTGCTACCTATGCAGTTGGAGCCCAGGGTCAGTCCATGTACAGTCTTTCGGTAGTGGTTTAGTCCCTGGAAGCTCTGGTTGGTTGGCATTGTTATTTTTATGCATTTGAAAACTCCTTCAACTCTTTCGATACTTCCTCTAATTCTCCCCAAGGGGGTCCTATTATCAGTTCAATGGTTTGCTGCTAACATTGACCTCTGTATTGGATGTGCTCTGGATGTGTCTCTCAGGAGAGATCTGTATCCTGTCCTTTTCAGCATGCATTTTCTAGCTTCATCAATCTTATCTAGTTTTGGTGGCTGTATCTATATGGGCCACATGTTTGTCAGGTTCTGAATGGCCATTCCTTGAGTCACTGCTCTAAACTTTGCTTCCATATCCCCTCCTATAGATATTTTTCCCCCTTTTAAGGAGTGGGAGCATCTGCATTTTGGTCATCCTTTTTGCTTGTTTACATTTCAAATGTTATCTCCCTTCCAGGTCTTCCCTCCATCCCATCCCTCTTCCTTTTTCATCTAAGAGAGTGCTCCCCCACCTTCCCATCCATTCCTGCCTTAGAATCTCCCTACTCTGGGGCATCAAGCCGCCACAGAACCAAGAGATTCTCCTTCCACTGATGCCAGATGAGGCAGTCCCCTGTAACATATGTAGCAGGAGCCAAGGGCTGGCCCATGTATACCCTTTGGTTCTTGCTTTAGTCCCTGGGAACTCTGAAGGGACCAGTTAATTGGCACTGCCGTTCCTCCTATGGTGCTGCAATCCCCTCATGTCCTTCAGTCTTTCCCCTAACTCTGAGGTCCCCTGGATCAGCACAATGGTTGTTTGTGAGTATTTGTCTCTGTCATAGTCAGGTGCTGGCAGAGCCTCTCAGAGAGCAGCCATACCAGACTCCTGTCTGCAAGCACATCTTGACATCAGCAATAGTGTTTGGGATTGGTGACTTTGGATGAAATGAATTCCATGGTGGGTCAGTCTCTGGATGGCCTTTCCTTCAGCCTTTGCTCCATTGTTCTCCCTGCATTTCTTTAGACAGGGACAATTATGTGTTAGTGGTTTCAAATGTAATTCTCTCTTTTTTATAAATGAAAATTTTTTCTCTTTTATTGGATTTTTTATTTACATTTAAATGTTATCCCCTTTACCAGTTTCCACTCCAGAAACCCAATATCCTATCTCCCCATCAAATGTAATTTTTTAGAATGTAAAGCATTTTGGAGGGAAGGGAGAAGTTTAGATATATAAATAATAGGTCTTTTGTTTCCATATTTATTAACTTGAGTATTTCTTATTTACATTTCGATTGTTATTCCCCTTCCCAGTTTCCAGGCCAACATCCCCCAACCCCTCCCCCTCCCCTTCTAGATGGGTGTTCCCCTCCCCATCCTCCGCCCATTACTACCTTCCCCCCAACAATCACGTTCACTGGTGGTTCAGTCTTGGCAGGACCAAGGGCTTCCCCTTCCACTGGTGCTCTTACTAGGCTATTCATTGCTACCTATGAGGTTGGAGCCCAGGGTCCATCTATGTATAGTCTTTGGGTAGTGGCTTAGTCCTGGAAGCTCTGGTTGCTTGGCATTGTTGTTCATATGGAGTCTCAAGCCCCTTCAAGCTCTTTCAGTGTTTACTAAGAATCCTTCAATGGGGGTCCCATTCTCACATCAGTGGTTTGCTGCTGGCATTTGCCTATGTATTTGCTGTATTCTGGCTGTGTCTCTCAGGAGAGATAGTAATAGGTCTTATTGAAACCTTGTGTTCCATGAGTTCACAACTCTTTTTCTGGTCCAATAAGGATATAAATTAGTTGTGCATAGCTGAAATCTTTTGATGGTGATTGCTGCAGCTTCCTCTGGTCCACAGTAGAAAAATGCTGACATAACGGACAAGCATACTGTGCTATGTATATTCTTTTTGCATCTTTCTCTTTTCTGCTCTCGTTGTATCTTACATTGGCTACAAGAGTTCCCACCAGAGCTGAGAGGCATTTGAGACTGATTGGTACTGTCAAGGTCTGTGACAAGAATCTAAACAAGATTGGATCTCTCAGAGGTAAATTCATGTTAACAGTTGTCATAAATACATAGTTTCTGGAATCCCAAGTGCTATGATAAAGTAAATCCCCAAATATTCCTGTATAAATGTGTGAATGCTTCAGTTGGTCAAAAGATGTTTACATGACTAGCATAAGTAAGACAGGGGCAGACAGAAAATTAGAGCCTGATATAACTGTCTCCTGAGAGGCTCTGCTAGAGCCTGACAAATACAGAGGCAGATGCTTACAGCCAACCATTGGACTGAGAACTGGGTCCCTAATGGAGGAGTTAGAGAAAGGACTGAGATAACTAAAGGGGTTTGCACTCCCATAGGAAAAACAACAATACCAACCAACCAGACACCCCAGAGTTCCCAGGGACTAAACCACCAACCAAAGAATACACACAGGGTGACCCATGACTCCAGTCACATATGTAGCAGAGGTTGTGCCTTGTCCTGGATCAATGAAAGGAGAGGCCCTTGGTCCTGTGAAGGCTCAACACTCCAGTGTAGGGGAATGCTTAGACAGGGAGGTGGGAAGGAGTGGGTGGGTGGGAGGAAGAGCACCCACATGGAGGCAGGGGGTTCGGGATGTGATGGGGGTTTCTGGAGAGGAAACTGGGAAAGGGGATAACATTTGAAATGTAAATAAAAAAATACCAATTTTTAAAAAAGGAGGTAGAAGCAGAACCCTGTGAACGTTTTTGCATGAGTAGTTCTGTGAGTTTTATTACTCACGAAGTACACCTATTTATAATGTTCAAAAACTGTGTAATTGGTTCCCTCTCTTAGGATACCTTCCTCTCCCATTTGTCAATTCTATTAAGCATGTTCTTCAGATACTTAAGGATTACCTTCTAAAGCACAAGTGATTTATGAATGATGCATATTTGTGCTGTCTCCTGTTTGGATTCTTACTGTCCCTTTTCCATATAATTGTTTTGTTTTCTTGCTATTTTAAAACTAAATGTCATTTAAAGAATTCTAATATTCTCTTCATATCGCCACTGTTGGTTAGCAAACCCGTGAACTGACTGAAAAGTCTATCGGTGTCATTCTTAGAATTAAGAAGCAGACATTTCATCAGATCCCGGCTAGCAGGAGCTGACTCTTTTCCTGTGCTTTGGGTTCTACTTCTGAAGAAGCTGAGGATAGACAGTAGAAGTCTCAGTTTTCATAAAAGACACTTATAAAAACAGAAGTAGTTTTATACACCATCAAACTTGACACCGAGAAGGACAAGCCAGGATGATTCTGAGTTTGAGAACCATCTAGAATCTCCATGGAAAGCCTATACCTTAAAGCAATTAGAAAAGAAAATAAGGGAGTAATTAAGGCAGAGAAGGGGGGAGGAGAGACAGAAGTGGAAAAGAGATAGTGAAAGAATTGAAGAAAGAATAAAATCTACAAAGAACAAATAAAAATGAATAAATACTGAGATTATTTCTTATATACCTTTTACCTTATTCAAATCATTGGTTTTATATATTCAATATTTATATATAATTTAAAATTATCTCTCTCCTGAAGAAGCTCATCGTATGGAAGTCAGTCCATTTTTTGTTACATTTTAATTTAGAAAAGGTTGCTGAAGTATTAGAAAAATTTTGTGTTCTATTTTCTTTAATGTATGTGAAGTATTATGTATGTGATACTGTCTTTAAATTTTGTTTTTGTATTTCATCTTTACAAGAGTGGGATATGATTACTTCCACCCATGTTTCCTTCCTTCTTTTATTCAATAGATTTTTACATAGGGTTTATTACCTTTAAGATCCTATTTTCAAGACTGGGAGTATGTGGCAATAACTTAATTGTAATTTTATGTCACTGAGTGGCTTCTGCTCCAGTGGAAAGACGTGCCAGTATTACAGACTAAGAAATGAGTGTGGAACATATAGATCAGATTAGTGTTTAGGATTATTGGACTAGAAAGGAGGGCCGCCTAGCTCTGCATATTTTAGAAAAAAAGTTGATATTTAGCTCAGTACTTTGATAGGATTGAAATTATGAAAATAAAACGGGAAAAACAATACAACTGCATGCTATGACTTAGCTTATGTCATTTCATTTCATCTTCATGGCAGAACTATTAAATTAGCACTTGTTTTGTCTCCAAGGAAGGAAAGTAAGACTAATAATACTCTATTCGTCCCAGTTCACACCTAGTGAGTGATGCTCTTGGAATTTGTATCTGAGCAGTCTCATTTCAGAAAATATGCCATTTGCTATGAGCAATGATCTTTCTGATTCTTTCATATTAGAAATTATTTTACTTCTGTTCCAGGCATACGATAAAGTCCCTCCCCCCAAATGTTGGGCATCTAATTGGTTAGACAAGAGAATAAAATTTGCTGCCAGGAATGTGCAAGACCTGAGTATTTATTTCCCACAAAATGGAAATGCTTTTCTGCTGACTCCTGAGAAGAAAACCATGTAAACAAACGTGAAGGGGTATTTAAGTGTGTAAATCAAAGGGAGACACCATCCCCTTGCATTTTAACGAATGCAAATAAATATAGTTTAATCTTTTATACATAATTCATATTAGCAATAACTACTTCAAAATTAATGTCAGCTAATATTAAGATTTGCAGATGAAGAGTCTTAAGCTTGGCTGCGGGCTATTCTCACAGAGACCAGTTAAAGCCTTTGTGCTTAATTTCCTGAGGCTTATATTTTTTTGGACTTTCCTAATGAAATATTAAGCTCTTTTAAAATGAGATTTACATGATTAAAAAATAAAAAAAGTAAATCCTTGCTTAACACAGTGCATAGATTTTTTTTCCTTAACACAATGTAAGACATTATGCAAAATTTGGGAAGGTTCTAGGGGACTAGATTAGAGCAGAGAGTCTATTTTCTTCCTCTTCAACTTGACCTCTGAACATTCAGCACGTTCTCAGTAAAGTGTGTTAGCATCATCCCCTAAACACCCTTTAGTGATCCCAATACAGAGGAAACTGTTAATCTTCTACTTAGAAAAATCTCAAGATGCGGGAAAATAATTGGAGAATGAGCACTCAAGAGTATTAAACTCTATTTTGACTTCTTATGCTTTTCTGATACTAGAAGTCATTTAAAATTAAATATGATAATAAGGTTTAAAGAAGAGATAAGATATAGTTACTCTTTTTTCTTCTGTCTGTCTCTCTCTGTTTCTGTCTCTCTGTCTCAGTCTCTGTCTCTGTCTCTCTCAGGAACAATAACTTTTAATTAAAATTTCAACATTTTTCCTGAATTAATGTCCAGGAATATTTTAATAACTAAAGTGTTCTTAAATATTCTTTTTATCAAAAGTATGTTTTATCATGTCCGCAGGCTTTTTCTATTCCTCTACTTTATGACTTAATTTTTCTGAATGGAAAAATGCCCATCTTCAAGGTTATGGCCAACTATTTCTCAGCTCATGATCCATCCATCTCTATTTTACCCTAGAACGAGACCCGTGCTCACAAGCATTTTCAGAATACATATTCTATCAATCCCTTAATGGATCAGTTCAGCTTCTAGACAGACTCTCAACATCTTAATGCAAAAAAAAAAAAAAAAAACAGTATTCCAGTGTGTGTTCAGTCCTTCATCCCCTTCTTTGGATATTTTTATTAAGGGTTTTCTTCTCTGCTTCTTTCTCTTTCTCCTTTTCTCTCTATTTCTTTTTCCCTCTTCTTAAGAGGCAAGAGCCTGTCATTTTCCTTATTAATTATAGGAATTATGAATTCCCTTAGGCAAAGGACTGTGGAAGAAGTAACATTTTTAGACCTTTCTTTAAAAAAAAATAGCTATGCAAATGCTGAGAGTGGGAAGAAACCATTTTCGTGAGGTTGGAGCACTGCAATTGGTTCTGTAACACCAAACGATCAGTCCTGAGAACATGCACACAAGTAATACTTTACAGAATGATTCATGTGTATTTAGGAATATGTATGGAGGGATATAATAACAATTAATGGAATAAAAGGTCATAAATTTGAAATGGAGTAAGGAGAGATAAATGAGGTTTTCAAAAGTGGGAAGAAAGGGAAGAATGATGTCATCGTAGCATAATGTCACAAGGTAAAATAAGTAGCAGAAGAAAAAAAAAAAAACATGGCAGTAAATTTCCCCTAGAAACAAATCCCCATTTTGTAAGGAAACCCAAACAATCCAGAAGCAAAGCTTCTTACAATGGCCCAAGCTATCATGGCTGAGCCTCCACACACAGGGTCTTAGGAAGAAACACTCTGTATATCCTAGGGAGAGAGCAAACAGTGAACACCCAAGTGTTAAACATAGTAGGAGACTGTTAATTCTGTCCATGAAGTTTTATGTTGATGTTGGTCCAATGTAGAAATACCACATCATCAATTTGCCCTCTGTAATTTATCTAAACTCACTGGCACAATTCTAGTTTGAAAAACTGATCAATTGAATTATCCAATTGTAAAGATGTGCACCCTCACGACAAAGACTTTTCTAATAGTCGACTTCTATGTCTTTTTCAAATGCAAAATTATGCATATTATACATACACGTGTTTGTATCTGTTCATGTATGGGTAGTATGTGCTGCATATGTGGGTATGTATGTGTACATGACAACTCTTAGGAACAGCTCCCAGGCTTTGGTAGCTAGGGTTTCTCACTGACTTAGAGCTTATCAAGTGGCCTACCCAATGCAGGGATTCCAAACACATACCACCAAGTTTGGCCTTGTGAAAAATGAGTTCAGCAACTCGAACTAACATCCTCATGTTTGCAAGGCAAACACTTTCCTAAATAAGCCATGTCACCAGCTCCTGAATCATGTGTTCTTGTGACTGAAATAGAGACCTTTTCATCAGAAAATATAAGAACTCTGCTGTCCTGTCCTTTCTAACTCTGTTTTGCCTCACTTGACATTTCAGTTTACATGAAAAAGGATGATACCACATGTACAAGACTAAATGGGACAATTTATGTAAAATACATGTGGAATATGATAAGCACACTAGCCATGAAAACACTTAATATTAGCAGAAGAAAATAGGAAATATCAATAGTCCAAGCCCAGAATTACAATGCAGATCCTCACTGGCAAAGGAAAAGAAGGCTGCATTCCTGAGATAAAACGATACTTTCTGTAGGTGTTTCGAACATCGTAAAATCTGTTTCCCACTTTAAAAACCTGATAATTAATAATCTTCACACTTTTTAAAATAATTTAATAGAGAGCAATGTTCTGAGGTGGTATTGTATCTGTAGTCTTTCTTAAGTTCGTCAGTGCCACAAAAAGTAAGAGCAGGCTATCAGAAGTAATTAAAATTAAATTGCCTGAAAACATGTTAATACAATCATGGTATAAGAGCATCCATACTCTTTAGAAATATTTTGTAACTTTAAAACAATATACACAATATAAAGTTAAAAGCAAAGGAAAAAGAGAATAATAATTCTTCTGGTAAATCTCCACAAAGGCGCAAATGTGTTTTCTGTAGACATACAGATTTAGAAGTTCATTTTGTCCTTAACATATAAATTCTTGAAAGGAGACCTCTCCTCAAATGCTATTCTGGTTGTGTGTATATGCGCACATGTATATGTGTGTATGGCTCATATATTCATACATGCCCCCTACATATACATGTGTGCGCAGGTATGTGTGTATCAGCATTGGTCTTTTCCTTAATCAATCTTCACTTTACTTTTGGAATCAGTGTCTCTCACTGATTCTGGATCTCAACAATTCACATGAACCTCCGGTTACATCCAGGAATCCTCATATCTTTTCCTTCACAGTCTGGGGTTTATGCATACCCATAGCAATGCCTGGGTTTTTATTTGGGTTTTTGGGTTCCTAATGCATGCCCAAAAATTATATGATAAGAAGTATCCTAAATAAGTAATCTCTACAATATCTCCAGTTATTCTTTATGTACGGTGACACTGAATTTAAAATAAACTCAAGAGATAAAAAATCTAACCCAAAGCTGTCTCAAATCAAATTCATAACCATAACAGAAAGTAGAAGCCCTCACGATCACAAGATAAACAAATAAAGGAAGAATTGCAAAATTCTTAAAGTACTATGCAGATTTTTTAAAAATACATAATCTGGAAAAATATTCTAGATCAGATGGGGGGGGAGGTATGGGATGTGGAAAAGTTCAAGGGTAAACCAGGTGGGGAATAAAGTCTGGAATATAAAAAATAGATGAAATAAAAAATTTAAAAAAGAAATAATCTATAGGTGTTTCAGAGGTGACTCGGAAAAACCAGGTAGCTCAGGAATAGCTGTAACTCCAGCTTTCTTATCTGACACCTCTGCCCTTCATATGCAAATACAGGCACACACACATGCACACAGAGACAGGCACACTCCATATTTAAACCTAAAATAATTTGCTGGTGGGATGGCTCAGTGGTTAAAAGCCCTTGTGGCTCAGCTTTGAGACCTAGCACTCATGCCATGACTGACATCCTATCCCTAGTTCCAGGGTATCTGTTGTCCTCTTCTGGCTTCTGTAGTTGCTACACCTATGAGATGAAGTAGGTACATGCATGAACATTATACAATGTACTACATATTTAGCAAATAACAAATAAATCAAAAAGGTATCAACAACATATGGTAATTTATTTGATAAGTAGATCTCAATATAATGGAATTTAGTCACCGGAGACATGTTTCAGTCTGAATAAAATGTATTTCTTTAAGAACTCTTAAAATAAAAGAAAAAAATGACCTCTTCTCTAAACTTGAGAATGTTATAATTTTAAAAGGAAGCTATAACTTATTTATTCTCACAAGTACAATACTAACAAGTGTGAAAAGGAGATATTTATAGAATGAGTGTCTGCTCGAGGAGGAATTAGTTACTGATCTAAGAGTGGTTAGGATATTAGCTCTCTGTGTAAGGCACAGATACTTCACAGATGCTTCTGTGCACACATAGTAATTCATCTTCTCTCAGGATACGGGTGTACACTTTGAGGGTTTAAAAATGGGGATTAGATATTTATCAACCTAATGTGTCATTATACCTAACTGGTGTTTTATTTAAAGTAAAATGAAAGTATAAAGCTAAATTTTAAATTAACGGTTGCAAAGACCATCGAATCCACGTGAAATACAATGAGCTAGGCAAGCGTGTTAGTTTAAAGTGGAGACCTGGGAATTGGAATACTTGGGTTAGACTTCAGAATCTATCAATTGAAAGAAAGCGGACTTTCCTTATCTAAGATAAGAGTGACACAGACATAATAGCTCTGATGGCATAATCACTATGAGGATTAGACAATATAGTACCAGATAGTTTGTGCTCAGACTGTTATGGCTATATTCTGAACATTGAAAAATTACCTTGCATGGTGCTTTCGTAGTGCCACAAGAGAAAGGAAGTCAGAGCTTAGGTTAGCATGTACTCTGGGAGATGGCTACAGATGAAGGGAGAGCTTGATACATCAAGGATACTCAGAGCTGGAGTCAGTAACGCTTTCCGATTGTAAAATAGTCACACCCAGTCATCACTGGAATACCATTGCTGTTTGCCTGGACTGGCTTTGTAACCATCTTTCTCTTGAAATAGAGTGGGCTCTGAGAATTTCCAATCTCATCCCTGGCCAAGCCCCTTTAGACACACCTAATCTCAGAAGCTAAGCAGAGTTGACCCAGCTTAAATCTTGGTTGGGGAAATTTTAGAACCTCAGAACCATCACAAAAGAAATGAACTAATCTTAACATTTGGTGCTCTATAACAGAATAAGACAAATATTGTCTCAAACTTATAGTAAGATGTAGACTACAGGGTGAACATCTCATCCGTGCACTAGCATGATAAGTGCCGACACTTTGTAATAAAATATTTTAAGTTGTTTATGAATTTATTTGATTTATACAAGTGTTTTGTCTCCATGTCTGTGTGTGCCCTATATGCATACTTTGGCCTCACAGATGCAAGAAGAGGGTACCAGATACTTCTAATTTCCCTCATGGGTGCTAGGGCATGGATTTGGTTCTTTGCAAAACATCAAGTGCTCTTTACCTCTAAGCTGCCTCTCTTGCTCATTCGTCATATATATAATGTGATTTCAAGTGCTGTGATAAAACGTCATAACAAAGAGCAACTTTGGGAAGAAAGGGTTTATTTGGCTTATGAGTCACATACTTAGCAGAAACTAAGGAAGAAACTCACAGCCATACCTGAAGCAGACATCCTGGAAATATGCTGTTTGGCAACTTGCTTCTACTGGCTTGTTCATCTTCTATTTTTACATACCATAATTCTCTGTCCAGGGAACATACTGCCAAGAGTGAACTAGATCCTTCTACATCATTCAAGAGCTTTCAATCCAGTCATCATCCCCAAACCTGTCACACAGGCTTGCCTACCAGTCAATAGGCTACAGATATTATCTCAGAGATGATCTCTTCTCAGAGGACTCTGTCTTGTGTCAGTTGACAAAGAGCTAACTAACAGAGCTCTATACTCAAATATCCTCCAAGATAAAGTTAAAACTATCTATCTTTCTGGGTGTCTAAGAAATATTTGATAAAACATGAGCCATGGCATCTCCTTATTAATCTGATAGAATAAATGTTTTAATGAGTTCTCCTAGGGAAAGGTATTAAATAAATATGATAGGAGTAGCAGTAAGCTGTGAGTCCCTGAGAGGATGAATTTGGAGCAATTCTCTTAAACTTCAGTGGCCATCACATTTTCTATAATACAAACAAAACACTAGGATGTTTGAAAGTCAAATTAATGTTAATTAAAAGATGTGATAGCAAAGACAGGTTCAAGGAAATAGCTTCCGTCCCCTCATTCTTTGCATGCTCCTCTTCCTACAGGTTCTGCTTCCAGCACCTTGTGAGGAGTTCACTACTGGCTTTTCCCCATAGGGATCTATTTCTTCATATATCACATTCGCTTATAAGTTCAGATTTATGGTTCAAAGTATTTTTTTAGCTTTTTAAAATGCATAAAAATTTTAATCCATATTTGACTTGGATAATTTAGCAGTCCAATATGTTCACTATGCTGAAGCTGCTCACGTCATTATGCATGCAGACATTTTTGCTTTATAAATAGTGTCATGTGAGAAAGAAGCAGGGAGGGGGGTCACAGACATGCACTCAAGTATTTGATTAGACTCAAATAATGAATGGAAAAAGGTCATGCTATTTAACATTTCAGGGTAGGCATTTATTTACATAAAAACCTATGGAAAATAGTCTTTGTGTCTTTTAGTGCCTTTTTCAACATTCCTTACGTCTGTCATTATAGTATTCTGGTGGCCTGCACAAACTGAAAGGGAGTAAGCATGGCATATTGCAATAAAACTTCTTTTATAAGCTGGCCAAGTGCCAGACTTGGCCTTAGGTCTGCTGTAACTCATGTAAGTTATGCACAAGAAGGTTAAAGCAAAAAATAAATACTAGTTTTAAGCATGATTAACTGAATTTTCATGGGAACACACAGCTTTGCATGTTTGCCGAATTTATTAATTTCTAACTCTAAATCCACACACCACCGAGATCATTAGAATGATGGATTTGTAATTCAAATCGCCACGTGCTTTCACTCCTTCCACAGATACTCATTAACTTCCTTCTGAAGTGTAACGGGTCTAAATTCCTTGAGTCTTTGCTCATCTGCTTCTCTTCTACTTCTTAATTCTATTCTAGTCTACCACTTTGAAGGAACCATTTCCTGGACCACCATACTACATGAAGCTTCAGGGCATCAGGAACACAGTCTGATTTCTTTCCATTATCTTCTATGACCAGAGTAATGCTTGAGATACAGTCGACCCAGAACAGACAGGTGTGAGGAGAAATGATAACTTGCCATCTAAGAACCAGTAAATGCCTTTAAGGCTTTAGACCAACTTAACAAAATGCCCTAATGATGGCCACCATCTACGTTTTCTAACCCTAGTAAGTATATGTGCCGTGAAAATGTGAACAGGTGAAAATGTGAACAGAAAAGAAGCTCCCTCTTTTTATGGCCTTTATCGGGGCTCAATTTCATCAGTCTGTCACATTAGTAACACATCCTTTTACTAACATCTATCATCTCAGAGACCCTTCCCAATCTCACTGCCTGTTCAAGAAATAGTTCTCTAATTTTCCATGAGAATATAGCTGCTTAATTATGCAGCATGGTTTTCATCAGTCATCTATCATTCCCTCTGCTTTTCATTTAAGAAAAGTTTGGATTCTCCACATATACAGTTTTCGAGATGTCAGCAAATATAGGTTTTTAGTTTGTGCTGTAAAGGACATTATGTGAACTCAAAGTTAAATATTTTGATGCTTATCCCAGAGAAGACACAGTGAATGTGAATATTGATTGAGTCATTTGTGAAACTACCATCACTGAAAGGTTTTCTTCTTCAAGGGACACTTACCCTACTATACTGAAAATGTTGACTTATTTATTATCTCTGTCATACCACACTGGGAGCATACCTTTTGTCCTCTCACATATCCAAACAGGTAAGATTTGCTTTAAAGTGTATTTATGCAAGACTGTAATAACCTTCCCTTCACACATTCTTCTAGGATGATGAGCCACCCAGTGGAGGCTGCTTTTCTTGCTAAAAAACTTTGACAGTTCAATCCCTGTTTGACAACCCCAATTTTAGGCAAATGATAGCAATGAGGATAATGTCTCTTCCTGAGTTCATGAAATATCTCCAGTTCAGAATGATTCTTCTATGACAAAGCTCTGGGACCACCTGCTGGAAGGGTCCATCATAAAGACTAAATGGATGATCATACTTAGCAATTCCGAGGCATAAGCTGCAGATGCTCTTCCACCCAGCACTGTGGATCATGTGTGAAGGACACAGATTAGTGTGACCACGCACATCCACTTTATTTTCCTTTAAGCAGAGTCATCACATTGACGTTTAAACCAGAAACACTAATTAAACGTCTCCTCCCGGAAGATTATGAATTTCATATTAACTTTTCAGCTCGAAATGAATCAATTAATTTCTCAGTACATCACAGGCCTTTTAAAATATGTATATAATTTGGTAAATGTATTACCCAGTTTAGAAGAGCTGGCATCTTCTAAAGAAAGGGTCCTTTGTGGTAGTAAAGTGTTATATTTTTTTGACAAAGTTGAATGATTAGTCATAAATAAAAATGTCAACAAAATAGGTACAGGGGTTGGAGAGATGGCTCAGCAGGTAAGGGCCCTGGCTGCTGTTGTAAAGAGCCCAGGTTCAATTCTCAGAACCAACATGATGACTAGTAACCATTTGGAACTCCAGACAAGGTCCGATGCCCTCCTTATGAGTCTTCTAAGTCATAGCTCCACCATTCCTTTTTTGTTCTCATTTGTGCACCTTTGTTCTTTATGTTTTAATGCAAATCTTTACAAAAGCTAACAGAACAATGCCCATAACCTTTGTTGATACAGATTTCACAACTGTGAGCATTTCATCACATTCTTCTTTATAAACCATATCTAAGACGTACACAAATATAATACATAATACATGACATAATATGTAATTTATGAAAATATAATCACATTTTATATTTTTATTTATTGTGGGTGCATATAAACATATGCACATGTCTTTAGTCTATTATCTGTACATGTACTATGATCTATTTCTGTGATCATTAATATATCATGAATTTACACAAAAATGTCCAATTCTACTATGATGCTATAGAGTTCTTTCCAACTCTTTTTTCTTTTTAAATTAGCATATGTAATTTTTAAAATGCTTATAAATTTCATTTGTTAAAGAATATAGATGGATGAATAAACTAAGCTAAAAATTTGAATTAAAATACACTAATGCATGACAAAATATGAATTACTCACCAAGAATCCCAGAAGAGATGATACTCATTGTATGTGCTATGTAGCAAAAGTATAATATGAGGTATGAAACTGACAAAGTATTGTACATATCAGAAATGGTTCACAGAATGCACACTTTTTTTGTTGGATTTCTTTTATTTCAAATGTTATTCCCTTTCCCAGTTTCCCGACCATAAGCTCCTTATTCCCTCTATATCCCTTCTTTTATAAGGGTGTTCCCCTCCCAATCCACCTCCCTTCCCCCTCTCAACATTCCCTTACACTGGGGCTCCAACCTTTGCAGGACCAAGAGCTTTTCCTTCCTTTGGGTGCCAACAAGGATCCTCTGTTACAAATGAAGCTGGAGCCATGGGTCAGATCATGTATAGCCTTTGGGTAGTGGTTTAGTCCTTGGGAGCTCTGGTTGGTTGGTATTGTTGTTCTAAGGGTGTTGCAAACCCCTTCAGCTCTTTTAGCTCTTTCAATCCTTTCTAATTCCTCCAATGGGGGTCCCGTTCTCAGTTCAATGGTTTGGTGCTAGTATTTGCCTCAGTATTTGACATTATCAGGCTGTGTCTCTCAGGAGACATCTATATCTGGTTCCTGTCAGCATGCACTTCTTAGCGTCATCAATCTTATCTAGTTTTGATGGCTGTATATATATGGGCCACATGTGGGGCAGGCTCTGAATGGCTGTTCCTTCAGTGTCTGCTCCAAACTTTGCCACCATATCCCCTCCTATGAATATATATGTTCTCCCTTTTAAGGAGTGAAGCATCCACACTTTGGTCATGGTTCTTGAGCTTCATGTGGCCTGTGAATTGTATCTTGGGTAATTCTAGATTTGGGGCTAATATCCACTTATCAATGAGTGCATACCATGTGTGTTTTTCCGTGATTGGGTTACCTCACTCAGGATATTTTCCAATCATTTGCCTATGAATTTCACGAAGTCATTGTTTTTGATAGGTGAGTAATATTCCATTATGTAGATGTACCAAATTTCCTGAATCCATTCCTCTGTTGAAGGGCACCTGGGTGTTTTCCACTTCTGAGGATTATAAATAAGGCTGCTATGAAAATAGTGGAGCATGTGTCTTTGTTGTACATTGGAGCATCATTTGAGTATATGCCCAGGAGAGGTATAGCTGAGTCCTCAGGTTATTAGAATGTCCAAATTTCTGAGGGACCTCCAAACTGATTTCCAGAGTGGTTGTACTAGTTTGCAATCCTGCCAAGAATGGAGGAGTATTCCTTTCTCCACATCCTTGCCAGCATCTGTTGTTACTTGAGTTTTTGACCTTAGCCATTCTGACTGCTGTGAGGTGAAATCTTAGGGAATTAGCTGAGAATTCATCTGGAATAACAAAAAACTATAATAAAAGATTAGCTGAGAATTTTTCGTTTATCTCTTTCTCAGCCTCTTTATCCTTTGCGTAGAGGAAGGCTACTGATTTGTTTAAGTTAATTTTAGACCCAGCCACTTTGCTGAAATTGTTTATCAGGCTTATTATTTCTCTGGTGGAACTTTTGGGGTCACTTAATTATACTATTATAGCATCTGCAAATAGTGATATTTTGACTTCTTTCCAATTTTATCCGTTTGATCTCCTTTTGCTGTGTGATTGTTCTGACCAGGACTTCAAGTACTATATTGAGTAAGTAGGGAGAGCATGGGGAGCCCTGTTTATTCCCTGATTTTAGTGGAATTGCTTCAAGTTTCTCTCCATTTAGCTTAATGTTGGCTACTGGTTTGCTGTATATTGCTTTTACTATGTTTAGGTATGGGTTTTGAATTCTTGATCTTTCCAGGACTTTTATCATGAAGGGGTGTTCAATTTTGTCCATTGCTTTCTCAGCATGTAATGCAATGATCATGCGGTTTTTTTCTTTGAGCTTGTTTATATAGTATATTAAGTTGGTGGATTTCCATATATTGAATCATCCCTGCATCCCTGGAATGAAGCCTACTTGACCATGATGCATGATCTTTTGATGTGTTCTTAGATGTGGTTTGTAAGAATTTTATTGAGTATTTTTTGAATCTACAATCATAAGGGAAATTGTTCTCAAGTTGTCTTTCTTTGTTGCATCTTTGTGTGGTTTAGATATAAGCATAATTGTGGCCTCACAGAAGGAATTGGGTAGTTCTCTGTCTGTTTTTATTTTGTGGAATAGTTTGGGCAGTATTGGTATGAGGTCTTCTACGAAGGTCTGATAGAATTCTGCTCTAAATCCATCTGGCCCTGGGCTCATTTTGGTTGTGAGACTGTTAATAACTGCTTCTATTTCTTTAGGAGTTATGGGGGTTTTTTAGATGGTTTATCTGATCCTGATTTAACCTTGGTACATGGTATCTGTCTAGAAAACCATCCATTTAATCCAGATTTTCCAGTTTTGTTGAATATAGGCTGTGGTAGTAGGATCTGATGATTTTTTGAATTTTCTTGGACACTATTGTTATGTCTCCCTTTTCATTTTTTATTTTCTTAATTTGGATACTGTCTCTGTGCCTTCTCGTTATTCTAGCTAAGGGTTAATTTTTCTTGTTGATTTTCTCAAAGAACCAGCTCCTGGTTTTGTTGATTCTTTGTAAAGTACTTTTTGTTTCTACTTGGTTGATTTCAGCTCTGAGTTTGATTATTTCCTGCTCTCTATTCCTTGGTGTATTTGCTTCTTTTTATTCTAGAGGTGTGCCGTCAAGCTGCTGATGTATGCTCTCTCCTGTTTTTTTTTCTGCAGACACTCAGAGCTATGAGTTTTCCTCTTAGCACAGCTTTTATTGTGTCCCATAAGTTTGGGTATGCTGTGTCTTCATTTTCATTAAATTCTAAAAAGTCTTTAATTTCTTTCTTTATTTCTTCCTTGACTTGTCATTGAGTAGAGCATTGTTCAACTTCCATGTATATGTGGCCTTTCTGGTTTTTGTGTTAATATTGAAGAACAGCCTTAGTCCATGGTGATCTGATAGGATGAATGGCATTATTTCTATCTTCTTATATCTGTTGAGGTCTGTTTTGTGGCCTTCTATTTGTTCACTTGTGTTGTCCTGTATTTCTTTAAGGGGGTTATTTATGTCCTACTTAAAGTCCTCCATCATCATCATAAAATGTAATTTCAAATCCAAAGCTTGCTTTTCTGGTGTGTTTTGATATCCAGTATTTGCTTTGCTTGGAGAACTGGGCTCTGATAATGTCAAGTAGTCTTGGTTTCTGTTACTTAGTTTCCTGAACTTGCCTCTAGCCATTAGGTTGTCTCTTGTATTAGCTTGTCTTGCCGTCTCTGAAAGTGGCTTGGCCCTCCCTGTAGGCCTTTGTGTCAGCACTCTATAGTCTTTTTTTTTGCTGGATCTGGGAACAAAGAGCTCTGCTCTCAGGTGTGCAGGCACTCCTTTCTACTGGCTTTCAACTCTTGGTGCAGGCAGAAACCCGATCGGTGTTGTCTCTGACTGCTCCTAGTTTCCTGTGATCAGAGGGCACAGATGGCACTAAGCAATTTCCTCTTGGGTCAGGAATGTGGGCAGAAAGTAGTTGTCTCCTCTGATTTCTCAGGAGTGTCTGCACTTCTGAGGGTCCATCTCTCTCCCCCATGGGATTTGTGTGCAGGGAGCTGTGGTACAGGTTCAATTCCGTTCTGGGCACAGCTAGAAACCAGAAGTGTCCTGTCCCAAAGGACATTTGCCCTTTTGTGTTCTGAGTCCAACAGGCAGTTGCTTGGAGCAGAAAAGGTGGTCTTACCTCTGCTCTCAGGTGTGTAGGCACTCCTGGCAACTGGCTTTCAGCTCTCAGTGCAGGCAGAATCCCAAAGGGTTCTGCCCCTGACTGTTCCTAGGTCCTTGTGCCCAGAAGGCACAGACGGCACTAGGTGATTTCCTCTTGGCTCAGGAATGTGGGCAGAAAATATTTGTCTCCTCTGGGTTCTCAGGAGTGGCTACACTTCTCCTGACTTTTTTCAAAATTTAAAGCCTTTTCATGATTATGAGACCTTATTTCCCATTAAATTAATGTATTTCTGATAATAATCTTTAGGCCTTCCTGTATGTTGCCAGTTTTCAGATTATGGCTGCCATTATCTGAAGTAGTATCTTAACCTCATCAGAATCTCTAAACAATGGGGCAAAAAAAAAAAAAAAGTATAGTAAACTCAGGATCTGATCCATCACTTGACAGG
Organism: Rattus rattus; assembly: GCF_011064425.1. Classification (NCBI taxonomy): domain Eukaryota; kingdom Metazoa; phylum Chordata; class Mammalia; order Rodentia; family Muridae; genus Rattus; species Rattus rattus. The sequence goes on from NC_046168.1 coordinate 67,731,197, forward strand.
TTAAACCAAATCAAACAAAACAAAAAACACAAAACAAGAAAGAAGTAAAAAACAAAACAGAAGTAGAACAGGTAAATGTTTTTGCTCAAGCTGAATGGTTCCTTTTGTGGAGTGAGGCTTGGGCTGAGTCCCACTGAAATATTTTAAGAGAAGTGTATCTAATGAGTTGTAGGTTAATGAATAGAATACATTCATCAGGCTAATGCAGCAAAGCCCAGGATATTGAGAAAACAGAAAATGACTTAGAGCTAATTAAGTACAAGGAGAAATTAGAAAATGAGGCTTAAGACAGAACATTAATAATACAAGAAGACATTTCATCTCTGGGTTCTCAAAGCGCTCTGTGCTGTGCTGTATCTCACATGTATTTAGTATTTCATTGTGTCACTGATTGGAAAGTGCTCTGCCCCTGCAATCCACATTTTATAGCCCCCAAACACCAGGATTTTAAAATGTGACTTTATTGTTATTAGTGTTTTTACAGGGATCAAATTATAGAGAACTTGTAGGTATGTGATTTAATCATGTACGACTGATAATATAATGTTGCTTTTACTTAGTTAGCTATGCTAAAGTCTGTTTCAAACCTCATTCTTGTACGCTGGGTTTCCTATCTATCAGACAAATTCTCTAACCACTGGATGACACTTCCATGTACAGTATTCTTAAGGATGAAGAATGAGCAGGAGATAAGGTTCCATTCAAATACTCTGCTATGATATCCCATTGCTTAATGGGCACATCCCACTTGCCCCCTACTGACTATATTGAGTACAGAAATACTGCCCATAATTAGCCCATTTCAACTTGATGAATCTTTCTATTAAACTAATTCTATGATAAAAGAAAAATATTAATTCAATAAAAATAAAACAAAAAGTGCTTTAAAAATTGATCACATAGTTAGTCTAGCTTATCCAAACAATGTTAAATCCTCAATTAAAGTAGGATTTAAAACAACAAGTGAAATTTTAGAAAATGTTGACATGTTTGATTTCAAATATTATGTTCAACAACAAATTATTTATAGCATTGTTTGTTTTTGAAGTTTTCAAAAGGACTTGTTCTGGAACTCCTGAGATAAATTCATTCTTCCTGTGCAAGTGTTTTTGAAAAAGAATATCTACAGATACTGATTAACAACATCAATAAATTAATAGAAATCGCTCAATTGTATGTAGAGTTAGGTAATTTTTAAAAGCTCACTTCTCTATGTGACAGGGCACTGTGGTGAATGTTTTACCCATCATTTAGTGTTCTGGTAGTAACAAAACATGGCTCAGTGTAAAATGTTTGCCCCAGAGAATATCGGGAGGGATGCTTCTACTGAGGCAGGGCAGGAACAGTGTGTAGCCCATTGTACCCAGAAACAGGAGCTGTTAATCATCCTGAAGATGCCTGGGGAATCACTACGTCGGAGCAAGGCAGTAGAAGAGATACTAAGTGAGATGTAGATAGAGGAGAACACACTCTCAGAAAATCGGTATGGTCACAGGACTCCTGCTCAGCCTTTTATGTTTGCCATGTAGTTTTCAACCTAGTAGTCTTAGAGCCCATTTAGAGGCCTTTAGAGTCCTTCATCTTTAGAGATGATTGAAATGGCAGATGTAAACAATGGCCCTGGAGAAGCACCAGAGTTAATCCAGTCTTCCATATATACAGGTTTCTAGTTCATGGATGTAAAACATTCAGGAAAAAGTTTTATATGTACCGAACAAGTAAAGACTTTGTTTTCTTATCAGGATTCCCTAAAAGAGTGCAGCATAATGACTACATACAGAGCAGGTACATTTTATTAAATAGAAATAATTTTGAGGAGGCTTAAACTCTACTGGAGATTTCTAGAGGCCGCATATAGACATCTCAAAAAAGAGACGTAAGTGGACTCTGAAACTCCCAAGTTCTGGAAGTAATTCTTCAGGTCACTTAGAGATTACAATATGGTACTCAAACCATCTAACTGGATCACTTCAGACCTCACACATAGTTTATCCACCTAGAAACTGAAAAATGGAAGGACTTGAAAGAATGTTCAATTTCTGTCCTAGGTAGGAAACCGAAGAGTTCTGATCTTTGTCTAGAAGAAGGGGTGGGGGGGACAAAATAGTATTTTTTAAAATGACAACAAAACAAGGCTTTGTATCAAATACTGAAAGAAGGAGGAGATAATTTTTATCCAGAAAGCATGTGGGTCATAGCATACAAGAACACAATGTAATGGGAGGAAGGAGCTGTAGGAGTTAGACAATTCTGGTCCAGAGCTGTGTAGGTGGTAAGAGTGGGTAGTTATTGAAATTTAAAATCATGGGATAAGAAATGAGGGAGGCAGAAGTTCATCTTCCAATTTCCTTTTGCAGAGCAGTCTAGTAACACATATCAGTGTAGCTCATGTGGCTTGGCACCAAAGATATTCTTGGGAAAATATGATTGTATTCCTCTGTTGTTGTTACGTGGGTTTTTCTGCATTTTACAGATGAAGAATCAAGCTCAAATTATTTGATTTATTTATCCAAAGTCACAAAATTAGTGAGTGATAAAGTTGTAATTTAAAAACGAGCCCAGGGGATTCTGTCTCGTGAGCCAGGAACAGCTTGTTGTCTGCGTGGTGTGGGAATAGATTGTCGTGTGAGGTGACAGGAAATGAAAGTATCTTCACTAAGTGCCTTTCCTCACTCATTTCTCTATTCAAACCTAAAATAAATTATATTGTGTTCACACCGTGTGTTACAAGATTTTATTTTATTCTTTATTTTCTGTGACTTGCTTTACTCTTTTCCATGTGTCTCAACTACAAATGCTAGCAAACCTAAACAATTTTCCTCAGCATCTTAATTTTTTTTTTAGCACGTTACCTGATCACTAAGCCTGCTTGGTATTTCACTACATAATCATTTCCCAAACTTTCTGACAGTTGTCCCTAGAGATGAACTACCTGTCTTTTTACACAGCTAACACCAGGTTGACATTTAACAATCTGAGTTTATAGGTTGCCTGGTATATTATCGGACTGTTTGCTTTTGATTGGATCCCTAAGCATTTGAAATTGGATTTCTCCAAGGACAGGTCTATCTATATAAGCAGAGGAATTAATCCTATCATCTTCTTTCAATCTCTTCTCAGAGAACTCAGCTTGTTGCAGTCGTGAAAAGCCCTGGGGTATTTCTCCAGCCCATGTGTTCCTGACTGTACCAAATGAAAATCATGACGACTGTGACTTGCTGGGTTTTATCTTTTCACTCCATACAGATACCTTAATATCATGTGTGTATCAGTTGTAAACTTTAAGATAGCAACCAATACCCTGTCACAAAACAACACCAAAAAGATAGTAATAGTCGACATTTCTTACCACAATATGAGCTGTAGCACATATTAGGAGCTTTGGTAAAATTGGTAACAAGATTTACTGACTTTGAAGACCAGTTAACTAATTATTTGATACATTCGTGGTTACCTACACAGGTCCAGTTAAATACTAACGTTTAAGAGGAAGACGTTTTGATGCTTAAAATATCTCAATAATATTTTAGATAAAAGTCTCTTAATTTCTGATCCTGGGTAAATTAAGGTAATGAAAAAAATTAAGAGGAGATAGGGTTAGGGGGTAGAAAAGGGTGTTTTTTCTCTGTATATGGTTATCATTGTTGTCATTGTTGTCGTTATCATCATCATCATCATCATCAACTATTATTTATTGTCCACATAACTGTTTTCATGCCAGCAGTAATCATACCATGTCTAATTTCGTAGACCTCTATTAAATGGGGAGCACTGACCCAAGTTGCTTCAGTTACAAATCCCTGGAAAAAAAATAAGTCACTTTTTCCCCAAGCAGATCTACAAATTTATCTTTCCTCCAGCCTGTCTTCCTAAGTTAACTAGGTTGCTTAAGGAGCCCATGGTTTCTAAGAACCATTTGGTAGCCTTTTTTTCCAGAAGGATGGACACACCCAGTCAAGTCTAAAACATTTTCACCTCTACATCCTGTAGAGCAGCCACTTTTCCTTAGCATCCTTCTGATATTTCTTTTTTTATTGTTGCCTAACTGGGAACCAACTTCTACTTAACACTAAGGCTATGTTTCTAAATGCTTCAACTAGGAAAGCTGGTTAATAGCTTGCTTTGAACTGCTGCAGGGATTCTCCAACACCACCTCAGAGATTTATCTAAGGAACTCGGCAGGTGTAACTCCCAACCGATGTCTAAGTTCACCAAGTCTGATCTGTATTATGCAGAAGCCAGAATTTCTGGACTGACCCTAGCAAGAGAGTCAGTTATATCCTTTCAACTGGATTTTCTAACACAGTGGATATTTTAGAGGTGAAAGAAAAGGAGAATGCTCTTTTTTTTTCTACCAGAAGAAAGAATAAGTAGAGAGATGTCTGTGTTTGCACTGTGAGATATCTTTAGAGAATCTCTTCCCAATTCTTCAGCTAAAGACATTTTAACTTTTTCTCTAGTGGAATCATCATAGCGAAGATACAATGATAAGTTCACAAACATTTTCTCGGAAAGATAGGGAGAAAAGAGGCATCAGGGAATAGAGAAATTACATTTAGGAAACTGAACAGAAATCGAGAACCTAGCAAGCAAGCTGCTTACTTTAAACATGGTACTCATAATATACCCATCACATCTAGTTACTAGTTGGGTCTTTTGGAAAGGAAGAGGGTAAAGTTACCTAAGGGAAACTACAGATGACAAGCTTCCCTTGGATTTCAGGGCCTGAGATTAAGTAATTTCTTCTTTCCACAGTGAATCTAAAATATTTACTTCAGTGGTTATAAAATAAGCCAGTCATGTTCCTTGTTACAAATGAGCAAGTTCACTGATGGCATCACTAGCCATCAGCTTTCCCAGGGCTGAAGTACAGCTCTCTCAGAGCCCACCTATTTACCTCTTTGTCTATCTGTGCACTTAGGCAGGCAGTGTAGACACATTTTATCACTGCTAACAGTGTATCAACCTCATTTTGTATCCAAAGCATAAATTTCCATGAAAGCAGAGAGGCACATTACTATACTTTGATGCAGAGTCGTGGATTGATCTTTTGAGTTACCTGAAGATAATGGTTTTAATTGTTATCAGATGCCACATGCAATTAGTTCGGACTATGGTGCTGGTGGGAAGCTGAAGACTTACCTGGGTAGAATTCCTAGCAGACTGTATATCAAATCAGACCAAGACAGTCAGAGAGGTGGCAGACAGTGGTTGGGTGTCAGGGTTTGCTCCCGATCAGTAAGCATTGCTGATCACACTATGAACTGTGAAATCAGCAAATCATTTATATAATCTTTTGCTCAATTTTTAAACTTCTTGTTGATTTTTTTGTTAGTTTCAATTAATGGGTCCTGCTCATCTCACTGTCCTCTCATATCTGCTATTTGCCCTTCAAAGCCCCCCCCCACACACACACACACACACACACACACACACACACACACACACACACACACGAACACACACACACATATACACGAATGCACGCACACACTCAGGCACGCATACGCACAAACAGCATTCAAAATGTCTCATGGTGAAAGCTATAGTATGTCATGGTGTGTCCTAGAATATATTCCTTTGTACATACATCATCGCTGGCAAATACTCATTGCAGCGAGTCATTGCCGTTGGTTTGAGATCTCTGGCTTATGTGACACCATCAATATTGAATCCTCATCAGATTTTCTCCTGGTTATCCTCTTGTTTCCCTGTGTCATGGGGATCCTGCAGCTTTGTAACAGCAGACTGACCCTTTCAAGTATGCTAACCATTTGCAGATTATATAGATTTGGGGGTGGGTCAATTTAGAGGCCTGGATCTGGGCCTGTGTGGTAGCTGCACTGGTCAGGTCACAGGCACTCCCTTATCTGCACCACCACGGGGAGCTCTCCAGCACTGCTCTGATTATGCCACAGAATGTCTCTATGCTAATTATTTTAAACAATAACATTATTTGATAAATGATTATGAGAAGCAAGCTGAGAGGAGAAAATAAAATATGGATGGATGGATAGATGGAGGATGGATGAATGGATGGATAGTTGAAGGAATGGGTGGATGAATTAATTCAGAGAAATATGAGGTAAGCTAATTTCCCACAGATTTTCCCCTAATAATAGAACATACTAGGTTTGTGCTAATTTTTTACTTTTTAAAAAAGTCATTGCTGTACTCACTGCTTCTGATGCCCTCTCCTCTCCTTTCCTAGAAGTGTGACTACATGGAGCTCCCTTCTGCTCTTTTTAGTAACTTAACGTTAGAGCCATTGCACTGGGGGTCACTCATCTATGGGACTTTTGTTTTTATCTTCATCATGATAAATTAGTTTCTTTCCTAACATTCACATTAAAAAAAATCACAAAAAAGAATGTCACTTGTCATTGAGATCAGTGGCATGTTGATGCCAAAGCAACACGAAATGAATTTCAGTGCTTAGTAATTATTCACTCCAGCAAGTTTTGTTATTGCATGGGACAGAGTAAGGCAGAACCACTCTACATCCTTGTCCTGTGGCTACATGACCATGACTCTCTTACCTAGGATAGCTTCACATTTGCAGAACATTTTTTAAAACAGCCTTTACCCTTCAAGCATAAGGTGCAAGGTAACTAGTGAGAGGAAATGTTAAGATGGGTCATGGGACAGTTCTATCAGCCTCAAACGCCAACCAATGATGGTTCCTTCCATCTTAGAACGATCCAAAGCTATTTCTTTTTTTTTTTAACTTTAAATCTTATTCCAAAGTATCTTGTATTTTCTAGTTTCACCAAGAGATGACACTAGTGCCTTCTCTATTTTTGTTGTTGTTGTTTTGTAAATAGCCTTTTGCAGATTGAAAATCTGTAATTCTGTGAATTAGAGGATGAAAGGAAAATGAAAAGAGATTACAGGAAAAAGAGACTACAGACACGGATTTGTTAGCATATTAAAGCTATGTCTTTGATAAGCCATTATATTTCATCATTGTATTAATAAAAATTTGCAAAAATGTCAAAGAGAGTTTTGTGGCAGATGAGTGAACGTTTCAATTGTTTCAACCCACATGCAATTATACACTAATTCCAAAATAAAATATCTGAGGGATTTTCATGAAAGTGTCGCATAGATGTATGTTTTATCATGCAAAGCTGGATATCTATGCCTTTGTATACAAAACAAGGTCATTAAAATAAATTATTTTTCTCTTTCTACTGTGCATCCTGGATGTTGTAGCAGAAAACAATATAGCAATGTGAAACATTGCCTCAAAGAATGGGCGAGTGACAGGGGAGGAAGAGCAATTTCCACAGGCTGTTCTGAGAGGGAAGACCATTTATATCCTGTACATTGCAATGATAATTCCAGTTTTAATATTCTTCTACATTTTCTAATTTTGATTCACATTCTTTCCTTTTCCTTTTTCTTTTTATGGCTTTTCTGAGACATAGGTTCTCTGTGTAACAAGCCCTGGCTGTCCAGGATGGCCTCAAACTCACAGAGATCAGCTTTCTTCTGACTCCAAATAAAAGGGTGGGTCATCAAGTCTGGCTGTGTTTCACATTCTTGATGTCTTTTTAAAATTGATGGAATTGTGTTTGGGACAGTTTCCATTTGAGCCGGACTATGCCTACATTATTATTACCTTTTCCATTGTCCTTACATTCACCCTAGCTGACGACTTATTAATCATAATTTTTAGTTAGTGACTAGCCAAGGATTTTAAAGTCCTGTCTGTCACCTGCTCATAACTTCATGTTAGACATGGGTGTTAATCGATTTGTCAGGCTAAGTGTACAAAAAAAGAGATACAGAAAAGCAACAGGTGCAAAGGGTCACTTGCTGTGATGTGCATTTACAGAAAGATGTCATGGATCAAAAACGAGTTGTGAGGATCAGCAGGACACGGCTTTCAAAGGGCAAACTCTGAAAAAGCTCATATAAGGTTGCCTGTCAAAGGGAACCATACCATTTTAAGTGGATATTTAAGAATTTTAAATGGCCTAGTTAATTTTCTGGTCTTGGATAAGTTATAGGATTTTGGGTAGAAGATTGCTAATTATCCTATACATGTTTCAAGCAAAAATTTTATAAGCTACTACAACATTTGATGAAATAATTATAATTATTATTTTATTATTTTAAAATGAATAAACGTGAGTGGCTCATGGGCTTTCATTTTATTATAGTGTGAAGAATAGCATACATATACTTTGAATACTTAAACACCTCACCCAACTCCTTCCATATTCACCACTTCCTTCCCTATCCACTCAACATTTGGTTCCCTGTCTTTTCTGAACCTTTCAAATCCAATTTCTGCTATCCACATATGCTTAAATTTGTTGCTAGTCATTTGTAGCCTGGTCGCTCAACCAGGGAGACATAGCTTTAAATAAAACTGACATTTGGTCTGCAAGCATCTATCAACTGCCAAAATTTTGGGGGAATATATGCTTGAAAGAAAAAAAAAACATATGAACTTAAACACACACACACACACACACACACACACACACACACACACACACACACACACACACACATTTTAACATTTTTTTTTTATTTTTTAGTTTTTGTGGAGATTTCTAGGCATTATTTGAATAGTGAATTGAATTCCTGGCTAATCCCTTCTGAGATACAAAATAGTCAAGTAAATTCATAATGCATTTGATTTTTAACATCTCTTAGCATCCCCAGTTACAGAAATGAATTTGAATCTGAAGAGAAGAAGATATAATAAGAGGTGTGTATGTGTGCGTGTGCGTGTGCGTGTGAGTGTGTGTGTGTGTGCGTGTGTGTGTGTGTGTGTATTTGTTTGAATGTGTATACCATTTACAACTTCATGGTTGTTGTCTTTTAAAGATGTTTACCTACTTTCTGCTTTTGTTTGGATAACTTGCAGATTATTCCTACTTTCTCTGGGTAGAATATTTGAATATTAATTTAACCCCAATTCTTTTAGTTTTGGGTATTTAAAATATTTAACTTTATTGTAATAAACTTATTTATGAAATAACATTGTAAATGTAATCAAATTGTGTCACACCTTTTTATTTATTCGATTTTATTACTCCAATTAACTTTTTTATTTCATTTTGAGTGTCTTTGTTGATATGATAATTTAAGGCTCCTTTTTTGTATGTCTCATATGCATTAGTGTTTTGCCTGCTTACATGTAAGTGTGTTATGATCATGACTGATGCCTGAGGAGGTCCAACGCAGGCATACAATCACATAGCTCTGGTGTTATGGATGGTTCTACGCCTTCAAGATGATGTTGGCAACAAAACCACGGTCCTTCACAAGAAAAGGAATTGCTCTTAACTCCTGAACCTTCTAACCATTCTGAGATAGCTAATTTAGAAGTAAAAACCTACTTCTAAATATATACATAAATTTTATTATGCTTTTGTTGTTTAACATTTTAATGTTGAATGTTGTCTTCAGAGACTATATTGAATGAGATACCTCCTTCTGACAATGGTTAAATGTTTTGTTTCTGGCTATTATCAATAAAATTGCTATGAACATAGTTGGCCAAGTGTCTTTGTCATATAGTGAGACATCTTTATGCATATGCTCAGTAGTGGTATAGCAGGATCTTAGAGTAGAACTATTCCTGACATTCTGAGAAACCGCCAAATTGATTTGTAAAATAATAAAAATTTGCATTCGCATCAGCGATGGAGGAGTGTTCCCTTTGCTCCACATACTAGTCAGTATGTGCTGTCTCTTTTATTTTTTATCTTACATCCATTATGATGGATGTAAGATAGAATCTGAGCATTGTTTTGATCTGCATTTCCCTGATGAATAAGGACATTGAAGATTTCTTTAAGTGCTTGTTGGACATTCGAGAATCCTCTGTTGAATATTTTCTGTTAATACATCTATACAATGGAATGCTATTCAGCTATAAAAAACAAAGACATCATGAAATTTGTAGACGAATGGATGAAATGAGAAAATATCATCCTGATTGATATAACCCAGACCCAGAAAGACACTCATGCTAAATACTCATTTATAACTAGAAATTAGCTGTAAAGTACACGATAACCATGCTACAATCCACAGCCCCAAAGAAACTAAATGACCATAGAGACTAAACCACCAACCAAGGAGTTTGCAGTTGCTGGATCTAGGACCCCACATTTTAGTCCTTATGAAGGCCCAAGTGAGGAAGCATGAATCTCACTCAGAAAATGAAATATACATCATTGGTAGATGGAGGGAGGGAACTGGGTGGGAGAAGGGATCAAAAGGAGAGTACGGACAAGGATCACATGTGGGAGAGGGTTGGGAGAGAGACCAGATATTAGTTGGGGGCATCTCTGAGCCTAGCTGGAGACCTGGAATGGAGGAGTCTTCTGGGAGTATATGGGGTTCACCCTAGCTGAGACTACTAGATATAGGAGATGTGGAGATTGAAGTGACTACCTCATATAGTTTAGTGGGATTTGCAGTGGAGGGCAGGAAACATCAATCCACTCATAATATCTTCAAGTCAAAATTTATCCTGCCTCCAAGATGTGCATGATGGAGCACAGATTGAGGGAATGAACAACTAATAACTGGCCCAACCTGAGACTCATCCAATGGGAGAGAGCCAATCCCTGACACTATTAATGATACTCTGCTATGTTTGTAGACAGGAGCCTAGCGTAACTGTCTCCTGAGAGGCATCGTTAAGCAGCTGATGGCAACAGATGCAGAGACCAAGTGCCAAAAATCAGGCATCCCTCAGGGAGTTGTGTGGGAGAGTGGGGAGTAGGCATGAGAGGAAGGGATCAAGAACAGCACTAGAAAATAAAGAGTTGACTTATGTGGGACCATGGGAGCTCAAAGAGACTAAACCACCAACCAATGAGTGCACAGGGGCTGGACTTAGGCTGCCTACATATTTTTTTTTTTTTTTTTACCAGATGTGCAGCTTGGTCTTCATGTGGGTCACCTCACAATTAGAGCAGGGGCTGTCACTTACACTGCTGCCTGCCATTGGATCTCCTTTTCTTAGCTGAATTGTCTGGTCAGGCCTCAGTAGCAAAGGATACACTTAGTCCTGCTGTAATTTGATGTCCCAGGGTATAAAATGCAAAGATGAGACGGAGAATTTCATAGTCAGTTTCTGCTCTACCTTCTGAATATTTTCTGTGTTCCTGATAATAAGTTACATCACAGAGCTGTTCTTTCCTGAGTTTTGTCTGAGTCATTTAGGTCAAGTGAGTATGTATGTATGTATGTACATATCAATTTGTCTGCTTGTACAATCCATTATCAGAAGGGTGTCGCCACCAACCTCGACCAGCAAGGAAGACACGGCCAGTGAAGATCTTCTTCAAGCAGTTTACTCAGGAACCTTGATACAATATTCTGACCCCGGGGAACCCCCGCACCACACTTAAATAGCTAGTGCATAGCAGATAGGCTGTATCTAAGTGGAAGCGACCAGGCCAAGCAGGAACAGCCAAATAAGGACTTGTTTTTCACAAGGAGCGGAAGGCGGAAACCAGACTTGTTTTTCACAGGGAGCGGAAGTCGGAAACCTGCGCCATTCCTGGGCGTGGGCATGGGTAGAGATATGGTAATCTCAGGCATATTAGGCTATCATTTGCTTTTCCCACGTTTAAAAATTTTAGAGTCATACATTTAAATTATATAGTATTTTAGGGATACTTTATTTCTTAGTTGGTTGATGCACTTGCAATACATTTCTGCTCATCATGCTTTCAAACATGGCAGATCTAAAATCAATATTGTCTGCTATCAATATAGACATGCCATTTGTTTGTTTTCTTGCTTATGTTTGCATGGTATACCTTTTTCTTTTGTTTCCATCTTCCTACGTTTTTATCATAAAATTAAAGTCTAGTAGGGAATATATAATTATGCATTCTTTATTTTTTATTCACTCACACAATTTCTGTCTGTGTACTGGGAATACTTAATATATCACCATTTAAGATAATTACTGATCTCATTGTTTTATGAGTATCATAACATTATTCCTTTGCCATATTCTATTTTAACATTTTTATTTATACTGTGAGAATTTCTTAGATGTATAAAGCGTGTTTTTTTCATTTTCACACTCATTTTCCCCCCCAAATTCTCCACATGTCCTTTCCAACTCAAAGTCCTCAATTTTATTTCCTTTTCCTTTATCCCTTAAAACAGAGTATCTCTGTGTAGTGCTGCTGAATGTTGTAGGCTGGTCTTGAAATCAGAGATCCATCTGTCTTTGTTTTGTGATAGCTAGGATTAATAGCATATGTCAACACTGTCTGGCTCTCTTTGGTATTGTTTTTCTCACTCTGAGTAGTGATGTACTTATACACGTATCTGTGGGAGTATCATTTGGAATATGGTCAACCTACTACTAGGGACCACAATTCTACACAGCTCTAATAAAAATTGCTACTTTCTCCCACAACAGTCATAAACTCTCAATAACCCCTCAGATAGTGGTTGAAGACTGTGTCCTCCTCTTCATAACTAAATCACTAGTCTCATCTTGCACAAATTCTCTTCAGGCAAGCCCACTTGCTGGGAGTCCATGAATACAACGATTCTGATTCATATAGGAGACTCTAACTTCAATCCCTAATTACTTCTGACTCTCACAATTTTTCAGCATCCTCTCCCTAAGTCTTTGGGAGAGAGTATGATATAAGTGCACCCATAATAGCTTAGCCCAAACTCACTTCCTGCATTTTAACCAGTAGCTGCCATCCACTGCACAAAACTCTAATAAGTACTAAGAGTTGCACTAATTTATTCAAATAAAGATATATATTCAGAATGCAGTTGATACTCTATCCAGTTAACAAAACAATAGTATTAAGTGTTTACATAGGGCATATGATCTCATTAGTCACAGGTTCTTTTCAGATTTGCAGTACCAGAAATGAGTTTCCATCTGTGAAGAAGGCTTAGATTCAGTTAGAAAATTGTTTGTTACCCCCATAACAAACATGCCATTATTGTATGCCTTGACACAGCTTCACGGGCTGATCACTGTTAGAGGTCTTAGTGTTCACCTCTAGGTAAGACTGTTAATTATTATTATTATTTTTTTTTTGCCCCTAGTAGCTGACACAACACCTTCTTATATTATGAAAGCTATCCACCAGGGAGGAAGCTTCTGATTCAGCTTGATTTTTTGCTAGTCATATGATCAAAATATGTGTAGTGGGCAACCAGAAACAGTGGCAATAGCTTTTGATGTTTGGGAGGAGAGGGTCGGAAACCTTGTTGCCAACAGCTCAAGATTGGGAGATGTCCCTCAACTGGTGTTATTCTTTTCAGTTAGTGATCTGTTTTCTGAAAGCAACTTTTCTCACTATCCTACTTTTTATTTTTTTTTCTTCAAATGCTTTACTTCTCTCATAGCTTTCTTCTTTTTGAACATTTTAAATTTCTTTGTGCGTTCTGCTGATTCTTCTATAAAAATTCAGTCTTGTACAATACCTCATCATTTATTTTATTTTTAATTGACACTCAGCAATGTGGATCTATCTCTATACATTTCAGAATGTATAGTTATAATATGAAAGGGACTATAAGAGCAGGTTTTACTTCTCACATCCTTTTTATGCTTCTTGAACAGTGTACTCAAGCCTGGGCCAGAGTCTCTTCACTGGAATTTATGAAGTCTTAATACTCTTTACTTCTTTTTTTTTTTTTTTTTTTCGGTGCTGGGGACGGAACCCAGGGCCTTGTGCTTCCTAGGCAAGCGCTCTACCACTGAGCTAAATCCCTAACCCCTACTCTTTACTTCTTGATAGTTTTTTTCAGCAGATTTCATCAACTGAACCATTTAGTAGACTTCACCTGTCAGTAGGAAGCCAGAACTGTGCTTAGATTATAGCTGTCTAAAGTGTAGACATAAAAATGTATTTAGCAGAGTACTAGGGAAACATGGAGCTCACCTTATGAGTATCCTTTCTCTTAGTCAGCATCCTGTTACCTGCTGTAGACTATCTTCAATGGTTTGTGGGGTCAGACATCTGTCTGAATGAGGGAGCCAGTCAAGAGCAAGAGTGAAGCCCAGATGTGTACAACCCTTGCCCTAATCTCATCCTGAGACCAGCAGGAGTAGGATTGTTTTCCTCCTTGTTCTGAACCTGCATGTCCCAGCCCATGTAAACATTACAACCTTCTCCCCCTCAACTCCTGAGGTAGTCACATATTCTGGTAGCCAAATTGCACGTTTAACTTCTTCTCCCCATATAAGCACCCGAAATACTTGTTCATGTAATTGAAGCATTCTCAGCACCTCATCCCCAGACAATAATGTACACTGTATGTACTCAACTGCCAAAATCCCTACCGACTCACCAATAATTATACAGCCCTTGACACCCCCAAAGAAGGAAGTCGCTTCAAGGAAAACATCCTCAGAGAAGGCTATTTTTCTCACATACATTCCAATCAAGATCCTGTGAACCCACCAACCCTGCTAAGCTTCAGTCCTTCCAGTACAACCCTAAGTGCAATGGTGCCTGGATAACAAAAGGACAAAAGCAGGCCAGGGTCAGCAATAGACATTTTCTTTGTTTCCAAACCCTAGTATTTTATATAGTCAACACAGGAATAAGGTACAAAGTTGACAAATATACCCAGAAATATATGTCTAGTCTGAATATTCTAATTTGAGAAGTGAACTACTAAGGATAGAATCAAGGGTGGCATAGAATAGTTGTTTTTATTTATTGGGTAGTTTATGTATTTGCATTTCAAATGTTATCCCCTTTCCTGATCACCTCCTGTCCCATACTCCCTCCCCTGCTTCTATAAGGATGCTCCTTCTCCCACCCATCCAATCCTACCTCAAAACCCTGGCATTCCCCTACATTGGGGAAAGGAGTCTTCAAATGATCAAGGATTTCCCTTCCTATTGTTTATTTTTTAAAAGAATCTATCAATGAGAGATGTTCATGTGAGGGGACAGAGTAAAAACTTATAGTATTATTAACAGGCTTTCCTTGTGTCTCACTTTTCATAGATTCCCATAATTGGAGATGATATTATGATTAGGATCACTTGAGCTAAGCAGAACACATTTGAGTCACTTCCTCATCATTTCAGTTACATAATTTTTTAATTTCAGACTTCAGTTTTCTCCATAAATTTTAAATATTTATAAATAACACAAATATTGTGCCTTCTTTTGAATATCCTTGTGAGGTATTTTGTTAGATTGAAAGCCTAGAATAGACTAGAAACGCAATTGATACCATTTCCCATCAGTACTTTCAACAGCAATACTGTTATTTTGTCCACATCATAATTAAGATTTTTTTTAAGTTTTGTCTTTTTAGATAGCTCTCATTTGAAAAATACATTTCTATAAGCTCTATAGTCAATCTTTTGAGAACTGGACTGTATAGTCCACTGACTGAGGTCATAAATAATAGTCAAATAACTTAAAATCCAGTTCTATATTTCCTATACCATACTGTTGATAGACTAAGGTTTCATTTTACCCAGAAATTAATTGTATTTTGAAGCACTTTGAAGACATACATATGAAACACTATTGCATCATGACTTTTTAATTATTGTTAAAAATCACTTTCAGAAACATATTTAAGTCTGAATTTGACCTACAGATCAGTTTAAATGCAGACTGGCTTAGTTAAAATTTTATTGTTTTGCCATGATGATCTGCCTTTAAAGGGATTTTTATGGTATATAAAAGAAAACTGATCTAGCCTCATCCATTAAAATAAAACTTTACCAGCAAATAATGAAATTCTCTTTCCAGATTTCTGGGTGAATAATTCACTGTTGTACCCAACTGTCAAACTAGTGACAAGTTAATGTGTTCTTCATCAAGGACAGCAAAGGAGAGCATGCCCATACATATCTATCACATTGGTCAACTGGGAAATGGAAAAGCAAACACTAGGAGTCTTTATGGGCTCGGAGAGTTCCTGTATAAAATTCTGATCACTTATATGGGAGATTGAAATAGAAATTCTTGGAACAGCTCTTTTATCTTGTCAGGTCCTTTCAAAGGACTTACGGTTCATACCAGCACAATGTGAGCAAAATTTGCAAGGAATTGCTAAGTAATGAAAATTTACCCTGCAGTGCCAACCTGAAATAAAAGTATCCTGTCAGCAAATTCCCATCAGATGGTCTTGAGATAAAGAATTTGGGCTTTTCACTTCATTTAATGAAAACCCTAGGTAATCAATCTTGTAGTGTAATGGAACCTCTATACTGTGTAAGTAAATTATGAAAAAAGTGATATGCTCAGAAGGTGACCTACATGCTATATTAAAAAAATAATCGTGGTATTCAATTTTGAACCAAATTTTGCTCTTTGCTGTAAATTCAAGAAATGGGTTTGGTCAAGTGCTAAGAACATAGCTAAACAACCCAGCATATTTTATTTCATATGTGTTCCTGCTTGTGGAGTTTAGTCACTCTATTTTAAAGTAACTCTTTACATGCTAGATTAAATGTGGAACCATTTAATTTTCTTATCTGGAAAGAATATTGGACTCTGACCTCGTAGGTTGCAATGAATATCCTAGTAAGAGCACCAGTGGAAGGGGAAGCCCTGGGTCCTGCTAAGACTGAACCCCTAGTGAACTAGACTGTTGGGGAGAGGGCAGCAAAGGGGGGAGGGTTGGGAGGGGAACACCCATAAGGAAGGGGAGGGGGGAGGGGGATGTTTGCCCGGAAACCGGAAAAGGGAAAAACACTCGAAATGTATAAAAGAAATACTCAAGTTAATAATAATAAAAAAAAAAAAAGAAAGAATATTTTTATTGTAGATGTGTTGGTATTTTGTCTGCATGAATAGCCATGCACCACATGAGCGCAGTGCCCACAGAGGCCAGAAAGAAGGAATTGAATCTGCTGGAGCTTGAGATGCAGATAGTTGTGAGTAATCATCTGGTGCTGGGAATCAAACCCTGAATCATCTCTATGAGTAGACAGTGCTCTTAACTACGGAGCCATTTCTCCAGTCTCGGATGCTTGAAATTTCATAATGTAAACTTTTGGTTCAGATGATGACCTTTATAACTAAGACAATTATTCTAAATGAGCTTACACACTTACTTCTTTTGTGGTTATACAACATGTATGCATAGCTTTTACTATATTAGTCTTGATTATCATATACAAAATGGAACTGGAGTATGCCAGTAGGGTCACTTGGATAAACCAATAAAAATAATTATGAACGATTGATGTGCTGTGGTTAGACAACAGAAAGTGTTGCTGTTGCTGATGTTGCCAAATTTAGACATGGAAATTTTACAGAAACTATTTAATATTTTGGTTTTTTAATCTTTCTCATGGAAAAACGGTCACCTCTTCTGTAATGTGGAAGTTAAATGGTACTCAGTGTTATGAATGAAATATTTTTCTCATTACAATTGTTCTCTAGCTTTCATCAGAAATGAAAATGTGAGACAGCTAAGGAGATACCAGATTTTGAACCTTCCTGCTAGGATTTCAATACATGCTCAGAAACTGACATAACCTCACTGGGCTTCCATTTGCAAGGTCTATATTTCATCAACAGCTTTTGCCAAACATGGTCCTTCTGAGGGTTAAATACCTCAGCCCCATGTGTTATCAGACAGTTCCTGACACACAATGAATTCGCAATAAATGTTCAACATTCTGGTGTCTTGGCTAAAGTTTTTTTTTCTTCAAAAGAGAGATAAATATAAAGATCTATATAACAAGTGTTCCTATTCACAGTTCCAAAAGCACTATATGATCATAGGATGTATCTTTCTGAGGCTATAATATTTTTCAAGATCCTTTTTGAGGAATGTCATTTTGAGAAAGAAATTCCTCTTGATCTTCTTTCTTTCCTTCATCTCTTCTTTCTCTCTACTTCCTTTCTGTAGCACTACCCATAGTGAAATTCAAAATACAGCAATCATGTCTACCCTGACAGTAGGATTTCCTATGTCTGAATATTCTGAATTCCTGAAATCCTTGCTTAGCTTCATAGCTTTTATTGTATCATGACTTTCCCTTTAGTAAAATATAGGCAATGTTTTTTCTAGGTTTCCTACAACTGGCTGAAAAAGTCAGCATAGTGCCTTGCCTCAGGCTTCTGCACAGTAAATACTCTTTTCACTGCAAAGCAAATTCCTGCAATCATATTTTCTTAAGCCATAGGGGTAGGATTGGATTTGAAAAGCCACTTCACCTACTCTCTTTCCAATGCAGTTTTAGTGTATTAAGCACATAGCAGGGCTATCCCTTGGTGACTGTTATAGTACCTTTTAAATATAAACTCTAGAAGTGCATTTTGACCATTTTTATTATTTGAAATATGTCTGTGTATCTCAAATTTCATACTGCAGCATCTCTACAATAATTCTTAAAAGTTTGTTGAATATATAAATAGGAACCTTGCTGCTTCTATCAGAAGAATGGCTATTTTAACTCAACAGATTTCTAATATTTAGTTGTCTAAATAACACTTCAACTCTCTTTAACCCATTCACGGCATGTATGAACTTATTTCTTCTTTATTCATATATATGGATTATAACTACAAATAGTCAAGCATTTGCAATATAAACCAGTTAAATGTTTTGTTTTGTTTGTCTGTTTTTTTACTACTGAGTATATTTTCATTTTAATCCCATGAGGTATTTAGTTCGTTTTAAGGATGGAAACTAAGGCACAATGGGAAAAGATAAGGCCTTCTGTATGTGTGGTTTCAGAAACTGTTTATTTAAAAAAAAACAGATTAAAGATGTTGTGAACATTATATATATATTAAACATGTACAATCATTTTTTTAAAAAAATATGATCTTTAAAATCCTAGTTTTTTTCTAGATTTCAACTTCATGAAGACTAACTGAACTCAGTGGGGCAGGGTCATGTAAAATTTGACAATAGGAAAAATGTTGAAAACAGAGTGGCGATAATTAGTTGGAAACCAAGTGTAACCACATCTTAACAGAAATTGAAAGAAGAAAAAGAAAAAAGCCACCACAGTCTCCAACATCATATGGAAGCAAAGATATCCCAGAACAGCTAAATCAGTGCCTGATAATAAAGGACCTGTCGGAGGCATCTCGATGTGATATTTTAGGTTGCATTACATAGCCATGGTTATAAAGACAACATGGCATCCGAATACAAATATGACTCCTTGACCAGTGAAATCTAACTGAAAACCCAGACACAGTTCCACTTGCCTAAAGATGTCTGCAAAGAAACGAACAAACAACCAAAAATACACACTTGACAAAATAAAGCATTAGCAACAAATTGTCCTTCTAAATATGGGTAGGCTGCAAGTAGAAGAAGAAGAGTAGATACATATCTATAATCTTGAGTAGAACTCAAATTTAAATTATAGGACCAGACATTCTCAACCTGAGAGAAGAGAATAGACAGGAACCCATTAATACTGGGAAAGGTATTCAGGATAGGCCACTGATAGCCTGGGTATTCAAACCAACCATTAATAAAAGGGACTCCATGAAGCTAAAAAGCATTTACATAGTAAATGATACCATTATTTGAGCAAGGAAACAGCCTACAAAATGCAAAAGAATCTTTATACATCTGATGGAAGCTTAGTATTTATGATATATAAAGAACTAAAAAATACCTGAGCATCAAGAAACTAAGTTCACAGCTGAGGAATGCCTTGTGGCTGAGAAGCACCTAAAGAAATGTTTGACATCTTTAGTCATAAGGGAAATGCAAATCAAAACAACCCTGCGATTTCACCTTACACCAGTGAGAATGGCTGAGATAAAAAAACTCTGGTGACCCTGTACAAAGCTTAAGTCCAAGTGGATCAAGGACCTCCACATCAAACCAGACACCTCAAACTAATAGAAGAAAAACTAGGAAGCATCTGGAACACATGGGCACTGGAAAAAATTTCCTGAACAAAACACCAATGGCTTATGCTCTAAGATCAAGAATCGACAAATGGGATCTCATAAAACTGCAAAGCTTCTGTAAGGCAAAGGACACTGTGGTTAGGACAAAACGGCAACCAACAGATTGGGAAAAGATCTTTACCAATCCTACAACAGATAGAGGCCTTATATCCAAAATATACAAAGAACTCAAAAAGTTAGACCGCAGGGAGACAAATAACCCTATTAAAAAATGGGGTTCAGAGCTAAACAAAGAATTCACAGCTGAGGAATGCCGAATGGCTGAGAAACACCTAAAGAAATGTTCAACATCTTTAGTCATCAGGGAAATGCAAATCAAAACAACCCTGAGATTTCACCTCACACCAGTGAGAATGGCTAAGATCAAAAACTCAGGTGACAGCAAATGCTGGCGAGGATGTGGAGAAAGAGGAACACTCCTCCATTGTTGGTGGGGTTGCAGACTGGTACAACCATTCTGGAAATCAGTCTGGAGGTTCCTCAGAAAATTGGACATTGAACTGCCTGAGGATCCAGCTATACCTCTCTTGGGCATATACCCAAAAGATGCCCCAACATATAAAAAGACACGTGCTCCACTATGTTCATACGAGCCTTATTTATAATAGCCAGAAGCTGGAAAGAACCCAGATGCCTTTCAACAGAGGAATGGATACAGAAAATGTGGTACATCTACACAATGGAATATTACTCAGCTATCAAAAACAACGACTTTATGAAATTAAGTGAGGCAAATGGTTGGAACTGGAAAATATCATCCTGAGTGAGCTAACCCAATCACAGAAAGACATACATGG
Source organism: Rattus rattus (assembly GCF_011064425.1). NCBI lineage: Eukaryota > Metazoa > Chordata > Mammalia > Rodentia > Muridae > Rattus > Rattus rattus. Next base: position 67,751,891 of record NC_046168.1, read on the forward strand.
TATGCACTCACTGATAAGTGGCTATTAGCCCAAATGCTTGAATTACCCTAGATGCCTAGAACAAATGAAACTCAAGGCGTGAATGCTTCACTCCTTCTTTAAAAGGGGAACAAGAATACCCGTGGCAGGGAAGAGAGAGGCAAAGATTAAAACAGAGACTGAAGGAACACCCATTCAGAGCCTGCCCCACATGTGGCCCATACATATACAGCCACCCAATTAGACAAGATGGATGAAGCAAAGAAGTGCAGACCGACAGGAGCCGGATGTGGATCGATCCTGAGAGACACAGCCAGAATACAGCAAATACAGGCGAATGCCAGCAGCAAACCACTGAACTGAGAATGGGACCCCATTGAAGGAATCAGAGAAAGAACTGGAAGAGCTTGAAGGGGCTTGAGACCCCATATGTACAACAATGCCAAGCAACCAGAGCTTCCAGGGACTAAGCCACTACCTAAAGACTATACATGGACTGACCCTGGACTCTGACCTCATAGGTAGCAATGAATATCCTAGTAAGAGCACCAGTGGAAGGGGAAGCCCTGGGTCCTGCTAAGACTGAACCCCCAGTGAACTAGACTGTTGGGGGGAGGGCGGCAATGGGGGGAGGGTGGGGAGGGGAACACCCATAAGGAAGGGGGAGAGGGAAGGGGATGTTTGCCCGGAAACCGGGAAAGGGAATAACACTCGAAATGTATATAAGAAATACTCAAGTTAATAAAAAAAAAAAAACAACTCTGGTGACAACAAATGCTGGCGAGGATGTGGAGAAAAGGAACACTCCTCCTTTGTTGGTGGGATTGCAGACTGGTACAACCATTCTGGAAATCAGTCTGGAGGTACCTCAGAAAATTGGACATTGAACTACCTGTGGACCCAGCTATACCTCTCTTGGGCAGATACCCAAAAGATGCCCCAACATATAACAAAGACACATGCTCCACCATGTTTATAGCAGCCAGAAGCTGGAAAGAACCCAGATGCCCTTCAGCAGAGGAATGGATACAGAAAATATGGTACATCTACACAATGGAATATTACTCAGCTATCAAAAACAATGACTTTATGAAATTCATAGGCAAATGGATGGAACTGGAAAATATCCTGAGTGAGATAACCCAATCACAGAAAAACACACATGGTATGCACTCATTGATAAGTGGATATTAGCCCAAATGCTCGAATTACCTTAGATGTACAGTACACATGAAACTCAAGAAGGATGACCAAAATGCGAATGCTTTATTCCTTCTTTAAAAGGGGAACAAGAATACCCTTGGGAGGGAAAAGGGAGACAAAGTTTAGAAGAGAGGCTGAAGAAACACCCATTCAGAGCTTGCCCTACATGTGGACCATACATATACAGTCACCAAACTAGATAAGATGGATGAAGCAAAGAAGTGCAGGCTGACAGAAACTGGATGTAGATCTCTGCTGAGAGACCCAGCCAGAATATGGCAAATATATAGGTGAATGCCAGCAGCAAACCATTGAACTGAGAATGGGACCCCCATTGAAGGAATCTTAGAAAGGACTGAAAGAGCTTGAAGGGGCTTGAGACCCCATATGAACAACAATGCCAACCAACCAGAGCTTCCAGGGACTAAGCCACTACCCAAAGACTATACATGGACTGACTCTGGGCTCCAACTGCATAGGTAGCAATGAATAGCCTAGTAAGTGCACCAGTGGAAGGGGAAGCCCTTGGTCCTGCCAAGACTGAACCCCCAGTGAACAGGATTGTTGAGGGAGGACTGTAATGGGAGGAGGATTGGGAGGGGAACACCCATTTAGAAGGGGAGGGAGAGGGGTTAGGGGGATGTTGGCCTGGAAACCGGGAAAGGGAATAACAATTGAAATGTAAATAAGAAATACCCAATTTAATAGAGATGGAGGATAAAAAAGAAAGAAACTAAGTAATCCATTTAATAATGCGAATGAAAACTGGGAAAGGGGATAACATTTCAAATATAAATAACTAAAATATCCAAGTAAAAATGGGAATGAATCTAAGGAGAACATTCTCAAAAGATGAAACACAAATGACTGTGATCCACATAAAATGATATTCAATATCCTTAGCAATTAAGGAGATGCAGATTAAAACTACTTTGAGATTTCATCCTACTCCATGAAACAGATGACATTTCATGCTGGTGAGCACGTAGGGAAAATGTAGCAACTACTCATTATTGGTAGGAGAGTAAAATAGTGCAAGCATCATAGACATCATCGTGATCTAGACATGCAAGTCTGGAGCAGATACCCAAAGGACTACACAGCCTACAACAAAAGATACTCACTCATTCATGTTCATTGCTGCTCTACTCATAAAGCTAGAAGTTGGGGATGGCATAGATGCATAACAATTGACACATAGATTATGTAAACACGGTACAGTCACACAATGGGATATTTTTCAGCTGTTGAGAAAAATTAAATTGCAAATTTTTCAGGTAAATGGGTGACCTAGAAAGCATCATCCTGAGTGAAGTTGTCTCTTATATGTAAATGTAAATTTTTAAGCATTAGATTTGAGTGTTTTAAACCAAATAACAACAGAGGTCAGATATCTAGTTAGGACCAAGTGCATTGGGGTAATTTTCAAAGGAAGGGCAAATAGAGTATAAGGTAATAAAAAGTGAAAGATGAAAAGTCAGTATAAAAGACAGAATATTGCAAGGAACAACGAAATAGAGCTTTGGTGAAAAGCAATGTGAAAACTCATCACTGTGGAAGTTCCCAAATGTATATATATTTGTGAAATTTAAGTATAGTTGAGAGAGGGGGGTGAGAGAGAGAAAGGGAGGAAGGGAGAGAGGGATGTTGAGAGAAGGGGAGAGAAAGAGAGAGAATGCCCCAACTACACATCTTTATGCCACTATGAAAAAAATCACTAGTGATAGGAATGATTTATCTCTTGTTGAGCCATTGGCTAAAGAGATCAGTGACAGTTCCAAACATCATGCTGTTGCTCAACACAACTTGATTATATCATCCAACATGGAGAAATGGAGCTGGACCCCAACCAGAAGCTTCATTCCAAGATTCATAATGCTAGAAAGTATTTGCATATTATCAGGGGAGGAAAAGGTTAGCATTGTGGAATACAAAGTGAACTCTTTGCAAAGTGCACTGGTATAATAGTGACACAAATGTTATGAGAGTAACCAAACATATTATTAAATTGTATTTAAGGCCCATTCTATAAGATGGAATCTATACCTGACTAACACTACAAAAATAGTCAAGAACCCGAGATGCAGAAGGCCATTAGCCTAGGAGAAATTTTACTACTATAACTTACTCAAGGAAAATAGCAATAAAATTACTTGGATGGGGAGAAGGTATGAAGAAGTGATGCAATTACATTATAATCAAAAAACCAAAACCAAAACAAAAAAGTCTAATGACACATTGCTATTCCCATAGAACAGAGCTCAACCCTTTTTAGAGTCGCTTCTTTGGTACTAGGTCGAAATTAATAAAGAGATCCATTAGTAAAAATGGTACCCAGAGAGACTTTGGGGCACTCACTCCTCAATGGAATGTTTCATCAAATCCCTGCTTCAAGGGTCTTGTGGTACACGGAAGAGGACCACAAGAACCAGGGGTTGCAGGTGGCTACAAAGACAATGTGTCTTTTTATACCCAACAAGACTTATATACATATGAGCTCAGAAAAACTGTGACACCATGCCCTAGACATCTTCAAATGATACAATATTCCCTGCACTGGGAAGGTAAAGAGAATATAAAGCTCTGTCGCTATCAAAAAACATATTTGTGATTGATCCATGCTAACATTATTGGGTATGTCAGCCATATTTCCTTGCAGTTACCTACTGAGGAGTAATTGGTCAACATAAAACAGGCTCTATGGTTTTTCATGCCTGCTTTTTGCTTTGTTTATATTTTTGTCTTATTGATTTTTGTGTTTGTGAAATATGTATGTATGCGTATATATGTATATATATTTATTATGTTTTAATTTATATTTTTGTTTGTATTATATGTTTCTTCTTCCTTAGAGGAAAATACCATGAAGTTGGTTATATAGGGAGCTGTGTGGAGGAAGGACCTAGAAAGTAAATTTTAGGAAGTAGAGGAAAATGATCAAAATATACTATATGAGATATTAATACATATACTTTAAATACAGTGAAATGAACTTAGAATGTTTCTGGTGGCATGGGAATTTCACGGTAGCCTTGGTTCTGAGCACACAGTGTACATTTACATTGTGCATGCTATAACCTTTGCTATACAAAATTAAAAAAATTATGCCTCAATATTACAAGTGAAACCCAATATGATTGTGCTCTCTGAATTGCATTGTTTCACTGTGCATGCAAATATTCTGCTCTTGTAGACATATAATCATTTAATTACAGAACAGAGACACTTCATATTTTTCTACCACCATTCCTCAGCATGTGTCAAATTACGGTATCATTGAATTGTATTCTGTTTGAATATTTGACTTTAAAATGGCTGTTTGAATTACTGACTTGAATTTCACTTAAAAAAAAATCACTAAAGAAATTTTGAGTTGTAATTAGAACAGAATTTCTACCAATTTTCAACATGGCCCCAAGTATACTTCTGTCATTTTGTAATAACATTTATTTCCGTGAAGCAATGTTCTCAAAACTGAGGTTTGATTATAAAATCAAAATACTGATCAATTCAGAAAGAGCATTGAAATTTGTTTGCAGTATTTATCCAGGATTGAATATTTAATGAAAGAATAAACAAATCCATAGTTTTATTATGCTCTTATTTTTTAATAAATGATTAAAATTAGATTAATGCCAAGAAACTGATTGAAAATGATTTTATGATTTATCATAAACAATATATAAGTTAATATGCATACCTATTTTATATCTTCACATAACTGGAGTAATGTTAAAGACTTTTCAAGTAAAACAGGTCTATGAGAACATAGCTTTTTTTTTTTTTTTAATGAAGCTTTACCTAAATAATGAAGCATAAAAACACTGACGTAAAGTTCATATTCCATTATATGTTTTTATAATCATGGGTGATGTAAAGTGTAGGACAGATTATTGATTTTGTTATATGCAAATATTATGGCATGTTAAGAAGGCCACTGCACATCTGTGGATATGACACTCTGTACTGGAATCATTTCTACAGTTATTTTAAAGGATGAATCAAATTCTCCAAGTATCATGCAGTTAGCAAACATGAAAAACCTTTGTCTTCATACAAAATGATAGATTGAAAGACCCTTTTCAAAACAGGATTCATTTTACTTATTTTACATATTCATCTTGAGGTTACTCCAAATTGGTCTCCACCTTTCTTTTTTTTTTTTTTTTTTTCAGTGAGCAAGTGGGTAGATTTTTTTTTTTACTTTTTTCTCTCACAAGTCATCCAAATAAAATGGTAATTCCTCCTGGGACAGGGCATAATTAAATTCTATTCTAAGGAGAGTTCTTTTTTTTTTTTTTTTTTTTTTTTTTTTTAACTTGAATATTTCTTATATACATTTCGAAAGTGTTATTCCTTTCCGGTTTCGGGCAAACATCCCCTTCCTCCCCCCTTCCTTATGGGTGTTCCCTCCTCACCCTCCCCCATTGCTGCCCTCCCCGACAGTCTAGTTATGAGGTTCCATTTGTCGATTCTTGATCTCAGAGCATAAGCTACTAGTGTTCTGTTTGGGAAAATTTCCTTGGTGCCCATGTGTTCCAGGCTCTTCCCCAGTTTCTCTTCAATTAGTTTGAGTGTATCTGAAGGTCCTTGATCCACTTGGTTTTGAGCTTTGTGCAACGCAATAACAATGGATTTATCTGCATTCTTTTACATGCTGACCTCCAGTTGAACCAGCACCACTTGTTGAAAATGCTGACTTTTTCCCACTGGATAGTTTTAGCTCCTTTGTCAAAGATCAAGTGACCATAGATGAGTGGGTTTTCTTCTGGGTCTTCAATTCTATCCCATTGATCCACCTGTCTGTCTCTGTAACAATAACATACAGATTTTACTGCTATTGCTCTGTACTACAGCTGGAGGTCAGGGATGGTGATTCCCCCAAAAGTTATTTTATTGTTGAGAATAAATAACTTTTGCAATCCTGGGTTTTTTGTTATTCCAAATGAATTTGCAAATTGCTCTTTCTAACTCTATGAAGAATTGAGTTAGAGTTTTGATGGGGATTGCATTGAATTTGTAGATTGCTTTTGTATAAATGACCATTTTTACTATATAAATCCTGCCAATCTACGACCATGGGAGGTCTTTCCATCTTCTGACATCTTCAATTTCGTTCTTCAGAGACTTGAAATTTTTGTCATACACATCTCTCACTTTCTTGGTTAGAGTCACACCGAGGTGCTTTATATTATCTGTGACTATTGTGAAGGGTGTCAGTTTCCTAATTTCTTCCTCAGCCTCTTTATCCTTTGAGTAGAGGAAGGCTACTGAATTGTTTGAGTTAATTTTATATTTAGCCATTTTGCTGAAATTGTTTACCAGGTTTAGGAGTTTTCTGGTGTAGTTTTTGGGGTTCTTAAGTATACTATCATGTCATCTGCAAATAGTGATATTTTGACTTTTTCTTTTCCAATTTACGTCCTTTATACCTCTTTTGTTTTGTAATTACTGTGGCTAGGACTTCAAGCACTAAATTGAACAGTTATGGAAAGAGTGGGCAGCCATGTCTAATTCCTGATTTTAGTGGGATTGCTTTAAGTTTCTTTCCATGTAGTTTGATGTTGGCTACTGGTCAGCTGTATATGGATTTTTCTATGTATTTATATTTTTATTAGCATGTTTTTGCTTTATCTCAAAAGTGTCATAGTAGACAAGGTCCTCCATAGGATACAAGTACTGCGTGTATGAGTCTACCACAACTGTTGTATTTATTTCAGCTTAATTTGTTTCCCTGACATAACTTGGATTTCTTGCAGATAATCAAACGTACATAAATTAATTGAATTGCTTCAAAACTACATAGATTGTAGTTTGTATTTCTGAGAACTATGCAGTGATCTGCCGATAATCTCTTCTCTGGGAGAGAAGGTGTTGAATTTCCACTCAATGTTAAGCATGGAATAAGAACTGTTGAACTGCAAAGCTCTTCGTATTTTCATTGTGTGTGTCAATTGTATAATTGAATGTTGAGAAATCTATTCATTAGTGAAATGTAGATGACAAAAGTCATATTTATGGTAGAATACCTTTATTGATTTTACGAATAGAGATCAACTAAAGAACCAAAAATAAAATTGCTAATAAATAAGATTGAGAGATACTTTCTACAGTTTATTGTCCTCCATTTGTTTGTATCTCCACAGTCTCAGTTATTACCCTTCAAGGCCTTAGGTTTGCAATAATTTTGATAATGATAATCAGATTTTTAAGTAGTTTATTTGGACTTCCCTTCACTATTACTTTTTTGAAAGCTTTTAAAAAAGTTGGTTATAGAATTTTTAAAAATCTTCAAATGTTTAAGTCACTAACAGAGTGGGAAGGAATAATTTTTTTTAAAATTTTTGTAGGTTCAGTAAAACAAGTAATTAGAGAATCATTCAGTAGCAAAATGCCATTAATATATCTACAAGAGCATTCTAATTCCACTCAAATTTATTGATCTTTCCAATAAATCCTAGAGATGGCAGAGACAGAGTTCTTTTTGTACCAGAATACAAATTCAAATCTAATTCTAGTCCAAGCCACTGTGAGACAAAAAGAGATGCATTCATTTCCTTTCATCTTAAAATATTTTCTTTTGGAAAATATAATTTATTTCAACAGAAGATTGATTGGATACCTAAGTATTTTTGAGGAATGAAATTCTTTTCTATGTCTTAATTCATCTCTTCTTAGTCCAAATGCATTTTCTTCTGCCTGTGTGATCAGCCAGTGTTTAATATAAAAGGCTTTTATATATTCTTCATATTAACCTCACTGAATAGGAAAATTGAGCTCATTCTTTTTATGTAATATAAACATTTGTATAAAACAAAATATGTAGAATGTTTTTAAATTTAGTCATATGATACTATTTTACTAAATCACTCCAATATTTTGTTCTGTCAGTTATCATCTATCAGTACAAAACATGATGGATACATATATTCATATTTTCAGTTGCCTTGGTATTCTGAGATAACCATTTAACACCTTTTATTTATCAATCATTAATTTCATTCTTAATCATACTTAAATAAACTGTTAATCAGTTCCTTATTATTAAAGCTGTTAAATTACATACATACACATCTCTCTCTATGTATATAAATAAAAAGTATTTTATATATGTGTGTATAAATATATATATACATATATATAATACATTTTGTTTCTGAGAACATACCTCAGTTGGCAGAAGAGTTGACCAGCAAGAATATGTTGAAATTGTTAAATTTTAACATTGATTCAGGAAGAGGATTCAGTTGAGGATAAATATAAATGTCCATCTTGGTACTCTGGAGGTTTTAGGCATGTTGATGTTATATACATATAAAATTTATATAGCTATGGAATATACATTATATTCTCCATGTTACATAAGAGTAAATATAATATTATATATTTTGTGGGAGATATTGAAACCATATCAACCAGGTTAAATGTGTGGACTTCTCAGCATCTCCAGTATCATCCAATATCATGAAGCAGTGTATATAGCCCTTTGTCATTTATACATAGAGTCTTCTAAAACTATGTTTCTCACTGCTTGTCTCTGAATAACAAATACTATTAAGTAAAATGCAAAAAAAATTCTGGACAAATGTTTAGGGATTCTTTTCCAATTGTGATTGTTACTTGGGTTGTTTATTTCTGTTTTGTTTCTTGCTTGACTGTCTTATTACGTGTGGTTTCACATGTGATATTCTGTTGGCTCTCTCCTTCTGGTGCTCAGCATATCAGTGTGTACCACTATGTGGAGCAGAAGTCTTGCGTGGTAGTTTGAAGGAAAATGGCTCCCCAAAGCCCATGACACTATTGGGAGATGTGGCCTTGTTGGTGTAGGTGTTGTTTTGTTAGGAAAATTTTTCACCAAAGGTGGCCTGTGAGGTTTCAGAAGCTCAAGTTATGCCTCTTCTCTCTCTGTCTCTCTCTGTCTCTCTGTCTCTGTATTTCGGTGTCCCTGTGTCTCTCTGTCTCTCCATCTCCCCCTCTCTCCTCCCCTCCTCTCTGTCTCTCTGTCTCTCTGTCTCTCTGTCTCTCTCTCTCTCTCTCTCTCTCTCTCTCTCTCTCTCTGTGTGTGTGTGTGTGTGTCTGTGCTCCTGCTGCCTGCTAATAAAGATGTAGATATTTTACCTACCAAATTTTTCCTGTTTGCAACCATGCTTCTGAGAAAGATGATCATGGATTAAACCTCTGAACTTTAAACCAGCTCCAATTAAATGTATTCTTTATGAGTTGTTATGGTCATGGTGTATCTTCAGAGCAATAGGAACCCTAACCGTGAAACCTTGTTTCTTAAATGTCAAGATATGGCATGAAATGTGGCATAAATTTCATACGAACTTAAACAAGATGCCATGTGTTGGACTGCACAGCTATCGTTAGGTTTTTAAAAGACACAAACAGCACAGTTTCAACAAATATTTTAGACTTAAACAAGTAATCTTTCTAGACAGTTCTGTCTCAGAAATTAAACTACATTTTCTCCTAAGGACTGGAATTATTATAGGCATATTTCATTTATTTCCACTGGCAAAAATTTGAATAACTTAATTCTAAATACATTTCTACTGTGAAGAAAGTTATTGAAAATAAACCCAAATCTGTACCTAGTAAATATAATAAAGTGATAGATGGAGAATGTATATTTAAGTCACTTGAGGTACTCAAAGGCTTTTTATATGAAAGGATATTAAAATAAAATGATCAAATTCATATTTTAAAGGAAAACAGTACTAAGTCATATTAAAACCTGCTTCTTGGTTAGGGATGTCACTCATTGGCAGAGTTCTTGTCTTGTGAGGCCTGAGTAGCTATCCCAGCTACACTCATGAAAACTTCATGTTCTATAGCTTACTCGAGAAACACAACTATTTTGAAGACAACTAAACTTTTGATTACTTTATTCAAATTTGTCTGTTTCTGTGTCCTCAAAATACTTCTATGGAAGTGTGATGGAAAAGATGCACAATCAAGAACAGAGCTTGGAGTTTTAATGAGAAAATGTAGCTGCTCCAAAGGAAAGGACATTGGATTGAATAGCAAGAGAGTATAAAAAGAGCATTAATAACAAAAGTAAAACAAATTATCCTAGACTTCAATTTAATTTTGATAAATTCAGAGTAGAATGTACATTGCATGGGAGCAAGCCATGTATATATTTTTGTCTTTACCATTATATTTTTTCCAAGCGTCCCGAAGAGCACTTGGCATATACTGCTTGCTTTTCAGAAAATGTAGATTGTGCCAGCTTCTGGAGTCAACATAGATTTTCAAAGTAGCTTGATTAATATGAGGAAGAGAGTAACATTCACAGCCCTGCAAGTAGCATCTGAGGGTATCAGACAAGTCTAATTATTGTTAAAGAAGGGAGCCATTCATAGCCTTCCAGCACTCTCATGAGCTCATTTGTATCTCCTTAGTTCCAAATATCCCAAAGAATAAACACAAGAGCTACCACTGAATGGTAGAGCCCTGTACATTCCAAATGACCGGCCCCATGTGCTTTGCCTGGAAACTCTACCAACCTTGCTAATTACACTGGTTTAAACCAAGTTCAATATTCAAAAAAAAAAAAAAAAAAAAAAAGTGCTCCAGAATTATGAAAGCCAAATCATTTGATTAAAACAAATATGTATAGTTAATACTAAGTCATCAAAGTACTTTTCATACTCAGGTATTGATATTGTAACACTGATAATACACTATTCATGCAGTGTCACTCCTCCATGCGATTTCATTTTATCTTACGTATTTGGGTATTCACTACCTTCAAAGAGTTATAATCAAGTGTAACTAATCACGAGTGTGATGAGCTTGTGACACCTGCAGATGTTCTGACAAATCCGACTGTAATCATTGCTGATGAGTTCGTTATTGGGTGCTCTCCCCTACTTGTTTTATATCAGTAATTTTAATATTAACATATGTGTATTTTAATCATACTCAGAGCCCCATTTTTCACTCCGTATTCTTTTTAGCCCTTACATAGAATCACTTAGTGAAATTGTCTGGCTGTATAAGAACATGCTAAACATGAGCACAAGCAAAATTAAAGGTTATTATTTTTTACCAGATCCTCAATTATATGGATTATTACTATTTACATTTCTGACCAAAAAAGCCCTCAATTCATTTAAATTTCTTTCCCGTTTAACAGATTGGCCAAGACAAGAGCTGCTGGAGGGAAAGATGATTTGAAATTCTAATGTGGTCAGAGATATAGAGCTGTCCAAGAGACATTGGAGTGAGTTAGGCTTTCAAATCTGGGCTGATGAAGGGAGATGAAAAATAAAAGCACATGTCTCTGGCTTCGTTACCAAAGGAGGAAGAGAGCATCCAGCTGATGTTCTCACTGATAGTATGGTTTTGTGGTAAACGTTCCCTGAAGGCAACTGGTTTCCCTGTGGTCACTCATGTGCCTGAAGCAGGACCTCAGCCTCACAGATAGGTGTTTCAGTGTTTTGTGTTTTTTCCCCCTTTGAGAACAGCTTCTACTATGGTTTCAGATGGGGCATAAATAAGTGCTTTAAAAACATACTTATTAGATCGTGCTTTTATTGAGGATACATGATAGGCTTGGTGGAAATAAAGAGATGCTCTGAGGGTAGTATTATTACAACTTAAGACAGCTTAGCAACAACAACAACAACAACAACAACAACAACAGCAAAGGCTGCCACATATTGTTAAATAAGAAAAAAAAACACATTCTTCAATGAAACTAATAGCAACTAAGTATTGCTGAAATCTCTGGGTTAGCCTGGTGGTGCTGCTGCACCTAATCAAGCTAGACATTTTTTTTCTGGGTTCCCTTAAGTGCCTGTGCTATTCAGGAAAGGGAGCTGAGGGCTAGGTGCCTTGGCATCGCCCTCATTTATATCTATCTGATGCTTGGCTGGCTGGCAATTGCCAGCAGTGTAGGCAAGGCATGTGTTTTTCATTAACCATCCGTATGGCCTGAGCTTAGTTTTATAATCACAGAAATCAGTAAATTGAGCAGTAAGATGCACGATCTGGGCATTGCCACCTTCATGGCTGTTGCAATTTAGTTCATAAAAGCAGTTCAAACAGCCAACCTAGATTCATACCATTACCATGATGACAAGAGACAGCAAGCCTCTTTTTAAAGGAAATTCAAAGGACTTGTTTACAGATTGTTTTGGAATCATTTGAAAAAACGTACTCTTAAATGTGGGTTGTAGATGAGTTGAGCCTGAGAAATAACTGGATGTTGTTATATATTTTTTATTGTTATATATATATATATATATATGGATGTTGTTATATATATTTTTTATTGTTTTATATATATATATATGGATGTTGTTATATATATTTTTTATTGTTATATATATATATAAATGAATCTACTGGACTGTGTGGGAACAAAGAACAGAGTGCTGGTAATACTGTAAATTAATTTGTTTTGCAGTATTACTTTTACAGAGGAAAATATTTTGTTTTAATTTATATCAAGCATTAATGCTTGAGAATAAATATGAAAAACAAACATAATTAATGATCAAATACAAATAATAAATTTGGTATGGATCTTATTTTATTAATGATTTTTTGAAAAAAATATTTTGATAGGGATGAGCCCAAGTTCAGCCTGAAAGATAAGACAGACACAATTGTGAAATGGTCAAGTGTCTCTCTCCACACAGCTGTTTATTATAATAAATAAAATTGCTGATGTAACCATGATGCATCTTGTAACTATTTTTTGTAAAACAACAAGTATTCGAGGAGTTGAAAAAAGCAATACAAACACTTCTTGCATTGAAAAAAGAGCCATGAACTTTTACTTAGAAATATTCAGTAATTGTCCAAAATTGAAAGGTCATTTCTCTGGGTCCAATGTGTAGGAAATATCATTTGGTTTGTTTTTATGATTGGAGATAAAATATGCTTCTCTTTAAAAGCTCTATATTTACCATCAATATTTATGAACACATTGTGTTTATGCATACACATATACATACATGTGTGTAACAGCAGTTATTCAAACACTATGATTTTGGAAATAAGCAATGAGGGTTAATGTGGTTATTTGGAGGGAGTAAGAAAATGGCAGAAAGGGGAGAAAGAAGTGATATAATTATATTATAACTTCGAAAAGAAGAAAAAAATCCTTGCCCTGCACTTTCCACTCATAGACTCGTTATTCAAGGCTTCCATTTTCACAGGATCAATTTCTTTACATAAGATAGCACCATACATCTTAGCTCATGAGATCATATATAAACAATGTTACTATCCCATACACATTTCCCACATGAGTAATCTCTATTTTAGCCACATAATAAAAATAGTGCAACGGTAATTGTGAGGTCCACAAGTTCTCTGAATTTGTTTTTGAAATGAGGAGGAGCAAAAATTTTGAACTAATGAACAGATGAAGATGATGACAAAGCCTTGGGTCAAGAGTCTGTGACGCTTTGACACATTGACACTCAGGTACACATCTTAGAAGCTGAAGGTCGATCTAGAAGTGTGCTGCTGTAAATTATTTAGTCAACGAAAAGGGAAGCATACACAATCCTCTTTGAAAAAAAGTTTTGTTACTTAATTTGTTTTTTAAATCATTATATCTAATTTATTTTTAATTAACTGTCAACTTATAAAATTAATTTAATTGAATATTTTTGTTTTTAGTCCATTAAGAATCTAAAATTTGTATTTTATCTTTATCACTTAATACTCCTATAATAATGTAATTGTTCCACCTCTGTTTTCAAACTCTCTGAAGAGTAGGCCTTTATCTGTTTTATTTTTAATTTTGTGTAATGTTCCTGTGTCAATGTGTGGGTGTGTACTCTTGCATGCAGGTGCCCACTGAGCCCCTGAGGCTAAAGAGTGTCAGATCCCCTGAAGCTCTAGGTATAAAAAATTGTGAGGCTTTTAATTTGGATTATAAGAGTCAATCTCCAGTACTCTACAGGAGCGGCACCCTCTTCAAGCCACAGCCATTGTTGTAACCTAGTAAACTTATTATTTTGGATTTTTACACCTCAATATGTAATGTCAACAATGTCATCTCTTATATTACTTGATGATAACTTAGAAAAGTGAAAGCCTGGTATATTCTTTTTTTTTATGTTGTTCATGGTTGTAATTATATCATTTCTTCTTCGATTTAGTCTGTCATTTACATTCAGTCGTTTTCCTGTAAAATAAAAGAAAACCACTCCGTTGGAATGAAGTAAAGAGATTTTCTTTAATTAGGGTTAACAGTGCTTGTTTATCCAGGCAGAAATAAATAATAGTTCACAAAATTCTTTTCAAGTCAGGAGCTTTGCAGGGTCAAACATGCAAAAAGGAAGTTATGTAGTCAGTCATTCTATTCACTTCTCCCTGGAAACCTGAATTACGGAAATACTGCTACTACTATTACTACTGCTACTACTGTTACTAGTATTAATACTATAACTAGTAATATTTCTGCTGCTGCTGTTACTACTACTACTACATTACTACTGATACTGACACTACTACTACTGTTACTACTGTACTATTACTATTACTACTATTACCACCACCACCACCACCACCACTACTACTACTACTACTACTACTACTACTACTACTACTACTACTACTAAAAGACACAGATATATTTTACAAAGGAAAGTGACTTGAACACTTTTTTATTGCATGATTGAGGATAATGAAGTATGGATTGCTCAGATAAATACTTCCAAGCCCTATTTTGTCTACTCCATGTTGAGAGGAGAAAGGGAAGCTTACGTGGAAGTTCGGGTTTCTTTGTACCTCTGGAGTGGAGTATCTGGTAACTGACCTAGGGCTACTGTGCTCCTCAGTGTACGCGAGGGACAGTGGTGTTGCAGTCCTTGAACATAAGATGCCTAGAGCTCACCACACACCACAGCAGTTGTTCAAAGTCTATGTGTGAGTAAGCCAACAGGAATCCACGGGCTTACCATCACTCTGCTCTCTGTCTCATACACAGGAAATCTAGCAGGTGTCTGCAGTCGGAAGGGGATTTGGGATAATAGAGTTTAAAATTTAATTAATAGAAATGTACAGATTAGAAAGTTAATTCAGTATAAAGAGAGAAGGAATGTGAAAATGTCTCTTTTTAAGCCAAATTACTGATACACTCTTCTCAGTTAAGCTGGCAAAGACACGAAGGGTTGTCCCATTATCACATAGGTTTTTGGTTCTGGATCTTATCTGTGGAGTGTGGAAACTTCCTAGGGATGAAGGATGCCATTAAAGGTCAAACCCTGTGTGCTTTTCGACCAACTCGGCATTCAGAAAATAGATGGGAACCTCGAGATAATTACGCTGACCAACCAAAGAAATGCCTACTAGGTACTCAGGCCACAGCAAGCTTGGCCCTCAGCTTCTGTAATGACCTGCTAGCTCCACAGTAGACCTGGTTTGAATGTCCACTTATGTTAATATCTCCCTTCCATTTTCGCTTTGCCTAAGTACAATACCATGATTTTCCCATACAATACTTTTTCTTCATTGGGGTCTTTCAGGGAGTCCACTCCCAGGAGAAACAAGGGGCACCTGTCAGGGTGAAGGAAGCCTAAGCTTCCAATTATTTCTGCCCTGCAGGCACTCTTTCATAAAGGAGCTTTCCGTGCCAAGTTCTAGTTATTATTTCTTGAGACTTTTTATCCCCTTTCCAAGATTCCTCTTGAGACCAAAACTTCTGACAGAAACTGCAACTTTTGTGACACTAGCTATTACAGGAATCTCTCATTATTTTGGCCTCTTTATTTCCTGGCTCTTTACACACTTATAATTGCATGCTCTGCTCTTTCCCATTCAGATTAAAGTGGCATTCTATAAGCAGTTCCCCTTTTCTTTATTTCTGCAGATAATATTGGGAAAAAGTGCCCTACCAAAGGACTTGTTAGAAGAAAGTATCAACATGTTTCCTTTATTTCTAATGCTGCCTTTAATACTCTGCACTTTCAAATCTTGTTCTCTGAATGCCATAAAGACTTTCTAAAGACAATGGAAGGAAATATATTTACCTGCTTTGAATGTTCAAACAATGATGCTCAAGAGGACAATTTTCAGTGAGGATAGCTTGGCTAAGAACTCACATGTTGCCTAACCTTTTATTTCTAAATATACATATATGTATATATATATGCTCTATGAAGTTTCACAAATCCATATGGTCTGTGTTTGCCAGGACTTTTCATGATTTTGAAGATGGTCCTTAGTTGTATTTATTGGCCAGATAATTCAGAGTTAGCCATACTCAGTCCATTTATTTTGAGCCTTGGCTGGAGAGATGGAACAGTTAGAAAAGTTCTTTCGAGCCAAGCAGGCACAAGCACCCCTAGAAAAGATTTTAGAGTATAATATGCACCTGTAATCCCATTGCTGAAACTGGAGGATCTCTGGATATTGCAAGCCAATCTAGATGAGTTTGTGAACTCCATGTCCATTAATTAAGAAAGAGATTGATTAAGGAAAACACCTTTTGTGAACCTCTTTGTCCTACAGCCACATCTCTCCATACACAAAAGAAACATACACACTCACATATATATACATATATATATGTATATATATATAATGTATTTGGATAAGTACATGTAAGTACCATGTCAGTTCTGAGTTCTCCTTTTAGCTAGAATCTAACCTATCTTAAAAATAATTATGTAAATCGGGCATATTAAAGTTCAATGTAAGAACATATTTGTATAATTTAAAATTAATCAAATGAGCCTGATAATCTTTTTGATTTGGATTCCATAGTCACATGTGCACATATCTGCACTCATACATTTGTGCAATCAGAAAATGCAGTAGCAAATGAAAATAAAA
Organism: Rattus rattus; assembly: GCF_011064425.1. Classification (NCBI taxonomy): domain Eukaryota; kingdom Metazoa; phylum Chordata; class Mammalia; order Rodentia; family Muridae; genus Rattus; species Rattus rattus. The sequence continues at coordinate 67,768,880 of NC_046168.1, forward strand.
AGTCAGCTATCTTAATTATACAAGTAAAAATTCAGAGAAATTATATTGTTTCAAGTCAAGTGAAAACACCATTGGGATTTTAATAATTAAAGCAAGGGCTTTAAAAGATTTATTCATACTTGTGAAAGTTAAAGTCCATTTTTCTTTCTACCATAAATAAAGGTATGAGTGTTGAGGAACGAGTGGGTCCGAGTTAGGTGAGTAATGGCAATTCCTGGGGGACAGAGGCACGAGGATGGCTCTGAGTTCAAGTCTAACTCTGGTTACATAGTGCTTTCCAGGCTAGTCTTGGCTATAGTGTGACACATTCTCACAAAGAAGAAAATAAACACAAATTCAGAAACACAGAAATCAAAAACCTCACAATAACCAAAGATAACTGTTGTTGTTAACCAGTGCTCTATGTTCTGAGTCAGAACATCCATGTTTCTCTCATTCTTTCTTTTCTTTTCTTTCTTTCCTTTCTCTCTCTCTTTCTTTCTTTCTTTCTTTCTTTTCTTTTTTCTTTCTTTCTTTCTTTCTTTCTTTCTTTCTTTTTATTAGATATATTTCTTAACTTACATTTCAAATGTTATTCCCTTTCCTGGTTTCCTGTCCATAAGCCCCCATCCCTTCTCCCTCCCCCATATGGGTGTTGCCCCAATCCATCCCCCTTACTGCCCCCCCATATTCCCCTGCACTGGGGGTCCAACCTTGGCAGGACCAAGGACTTCCCCTCCCACTGGTGCCCCAACAAGGCTCTTCTCATCTCTCTTGTAGGACAATGGTAGGTGAAGAACACAGGTAGAAGTTAAGAAAAATGCTCAAAACATGGCAATAGGATAATAAGGATAAATGAAAAGCTGGGCCAACTGGGGTATGCATTTAATCCCAGTACTCAGGAGGCAAAAGCAGGTAGATCCCTGAGTAGCCAGACTACTTTACATGGCAAGTTCAAGGACAGCCAGGGTGAAATAGTGAAGTCCTGCCTCAAAAACAAAATGAAACAAAAAAGAAAAATTGTTAGAATTACAAGCCTGCTTTAGATCCCAAATCCTCAGACACACACACACACAGACACACACACACACACACACACACACACATTTAACCCCTAATCAACTGAGAAACACCCATAGTAATAAATATGAACACAAATCTCCCCTAAAATTTCTAGGACTTGCTGACTTATTTGCATTTACTTTCTATTTCCTGTTTGGAAATCAAACAGAATTACAGGTCCTGTTAGCTTGCTTTGCTAAAAATACCTAAGAATACCTAAGAATACCACTGTAAGCAAACATATAAAGATACACTGAAAATATGACACTGTTAGTATGATGCTACTAGCTTAAGACATGGTATTTGAACCTTACTGCCAGGGTTTTGCCAGACCTAGCATGTCTGTAAAACAAAGACCACTGTGACATTTTAAGCAAGTTAAATGCAGTCATCTAGCATCTATATTTCCCCCAGAAAAGGACATGTAGTAGCTACCATCATGGCATCCATAATGTGTTAAGTACTAATAGCAAATGTTTACAATCCTATTTGTTGTAGCATAATTGGGACAAGTAAGTTGGAAATAAGCAATATAGTTACTGAGTAATACGATTATGGCATTTATGTAGAAAATAACTTTAAGCTTATGGGAGAATGATTTCTTGGAGTCTAAGCATAATAGATCTGTCCATGTCTGAATAAGTTAAACAGTTTACCTTACTAGCTAGTAAAAGCAGCCTTTTCTTATCCCTTGTTTATGGTTAAAACGGTATAGGCAATTACTAAGTGTAAATATGGGAGATTTCAACTCTGCCTGAGACACTCCTACATGACCCAAGATTGAGTGTGCTTCATAGAGAGCCAATTTACTGTTTTGTGGCCAGAACTAGAATGATTCTGTCACATATAACATATCCCATATTACTCCTTGATTCATGCAGTGCAAGGACTGAACCTATCCTGCCATTTGACCGAAGTTAGCTCTCACAGACACGGACCATAACTAACAACCACTCTCCCAACAAGTGATTCAGGAAGGCTGTGAGGAGAGATTTTTTTCCCTCCTTTGGTAAAATCAATAGCAACTAAGCTGCCTGCTGAATGATGTCGCTTGAGGCATTATAAATACTGTGATCAGGAAAGTCACCTTCCACCTCTCTTCGTTCAGGATCACTAACAACTTCTCACATAGCTTGGAGCTGAAAAGAATCAGAATGAGGACAGCAAGGGTTTGGGAGTATTAATTTCTAAATGGTGCCTTTTGACATTCTTGTTCTGTAAATAGACAATCCTGTTTGACTGTGTGTGAACACTGAAGTAGGCAGAATTATTTCCATGTCACTCAGAAACGGAATTCCAGGCCTAAAGATCTCTAGTTAGTCAGCAGTGTGGTGTAGACATAGACAGTGAAATCAGGGTTTGAGTGGCAACTGGCAACTATGGAAAGTACTTTACAGAACTTAAAGATTTCTTTTATTTAAGTGTCTGAGGTTACCCTTCTCCACCCTTAGAACTCCTGCATCGCAAACTTCTATATTCAACACAAAAAATGAACACCTCCAAGGATTTTGGTTGTGCATTCTTTGTTTATTCCAAAGGAACAGACACAAAATGCTGGGCACCTAATAGATGTCAGGCACAGTGCAGCAAAAATAGAGCAACTGCTCATAATATGCAATGGAGATAAACTCAAGGACTCAGAGGTAGATACTTTGTTCAGTCCATTGTTCTCTGTCTTCTAAGGTATATGTTGATTATAAGGGTGACGAGTTCCTGATAATGCACATTACATAGTCTAACAATCAATACCTTATGAAATAAACCTTAAATCACAGTTACTTTATTTTTGATTGTGTGTATAGCTACATGTCTGTTTGTGGGTATGAGCACATGTGAGTCCTGGGGTCTGTGAAATTCAGAAGAAGACATTAGGTCCCCTGTGACTCCAGTTGTGAGCAGCTTAATATGGGTGCTGTGATCCAAACTTTTGTCTTCTGCAGGAAGAAAAAAACTCCTAAACTGTGAGCTGTCTTTCCATCCCCTGAAAGGAAATTCTTAACCAAGTAATCCCTGGCTTACTTGAGCTCATCACAAACTCAATGAAATATTACATTAATCATTATTTAGGTGTAAAATTAAATTAGCTATTTGATATTCAAATAATTATGACATGCTAATCTATTTTTCACACTGTGACATAAAAAATGACTTTAATGACAAAATATAAGGACATTACCATTGAGTCCATAAGTTATAGTTCCCCTAGCAGATGTGTCATATCAAAAACAGAATTCATGAGATTGCATAACTGAAGAAAGCTAATTTTTTTGATCCTTTTGATCTTAAAATTATAGCACTTGCATTACATTTTTAGATTTAAGAGTTAAAAATTCCAACTTCCAGGTGGTAGAGAAATATTTTAGTTTTGTTGTTTAAAATAAAAATGAAGAAGAGGAGGAGGAGGGGAGGGAAGAGAAAGGAGGTGGGGAGAAAGAAGATGAAGAAGAGGAGTGGTAGGAGGGGAAGGGGAGTTGGAGGGGGAGAAGGAGAGGAAAAACTACCGCATAGCAGCAAGAGTCTGAGACTTCCATAAAAATACGAATCAACACTGGGACTCAAATAAATTGAAGTAATCAGAGTTACACATTATAAACCACCAAACTGAAGGAGTAAACTACTTCCCTTAAAATTGTGAATTTGGCTGTAATGCAACATGTATTTTGAGTGGAAGAAGGGGCTGAAATACTAGCAGAGACTATTTAAAAGTTTATTAAATGAAATATACTATGCCAGATTGAACCATTTATTTGGTTTTCAAGGTTTAATTGTATTGGACTTTTATTTTTTGAGAAAGAAATTAAAGTTGCAAGAGTAGGCAGGGTGAATGGATTTGAAAAGATTTTGGGCAGAGAACAACTATAATCAAATATATTTAAATTTAAAAATAGTTTTAATTAATGAGAAAGAGCAAAAAGAAACAACTGCAATTTAAAAGAAAATAATATATTTTAAAAAATACGAGATCACTAATGAGATTGAAGTGATTATTAACATAGCATTAAATAATCATGAAGTGGTCAGGTGTTAATTTTAGCTAGCTATAAACAAAATTACACAAGGAGTATATTGATTCTCAGGAGTATATAAACAAAATAAAACATTTGATTCTCTGTGTTTTAATGCAGCTTCACAGACTCATTTTTAACTTTCAATATCTTATGAGTTTATTTAGCAAAATGAGTTAACCAAGGTCCTGAAAATGCTGTTTAAAATATTGCTAAAATTGGAAGGAATTGAGATTTTTATTATATGTGCCTATTTACAACCCAATTACATAGAAGCTGCAGCAAGAATTAATATCCCGGGAAAATTCTATCCAGAGAAGTTATATTTTCTATCTGAGTTCTAATTTATAGTTTACTATATAATATTACTTTTAGCTCTTGCCAAGAGTGGTCTTTAAATAAATAGACTAGAAAATTGTCTGCTTGGAACTTGCAGAATGAGAGGTAATGTAAAATAGACTACAGACTATCTGTTTTTTAACTATGAGTTTTTTTAAAAGGCCTATAGAAATGAGTAGCAATTAATTTGTTTGTAAAGTTTGCCCACAGAGAAGTGAGGTTAGTTAGAAAATGCTGAGCTTAAAAAAAATCTTAGCTTAAAATTTTTCTTTATGCCTATAAAGAATTAGATTTTTTGTTAGTTTTCAACTTTATATATATATATATATATATATATATATATATATATATATATATATATAAAGTTCTTTGGAGGTATTAATATAAAATAAATGGTTAAGATGAATAAAAACTATAAATATACAAAATTCTAGAATAATAACATCCAAAGAGAAAAATATAAAATTATAATTTCTAGCTATTCTTTAAAATATTTTATTATTTAGCTGAGAAGCAGAAGTTCTTTTAAATGTGCTAAAATGGAATCTAGAATAGCCGATAGAAATAATAAAATGTGACAGGAAAGTTTAAAAGACAAGTTCTATATTTTGGCTTGTTTTCTTAACTGTTACATGCTCCCCAGAAACTGTTACTGCAGTATGCTTTCTCCAGTTCATGTAAATACATTGGGACCCAAGAAACAAGGATAACTAGAAGATAACCACACCATAGAGCTAACCTTGCAAACAATAATAGCCAGGTCATAAATGCTATGTAGGAGCTCTTAGAATATTTATTAGCTGTCAATTCCACATTCATACAATCATATCTGAGAATATATGAAAAATAGACATTGCTTTGAGTTTAGTTTAATATTGTGTACCTCTAAGTCATCCATATTCACATGCAGTGCGTAATTTGGCATTTTACTGTCACAAGAGTCTAAGAAATGGAGAAAAGGAGATAAAACAGAGCACATTGCCTTCAAAGTCATACAATAGGGGAAAAGGCAGATGTTAAACCAGTAATCCAATATAGCATGCTGTATGTTTGGTACATGATTTATGCAAATATGTGTCATGAGACATAGATTTCTATCATCCAGGTGTTTATGTAAAGCCTTAGATATTTATTAATTAGGGATTGAAAAGCAATGATCAAGTGCAGGCGAGCACATAGCGTTCCCTGAAATGTTAGTTTGCCCTAGTGCCAGACGCATTTGCTACAAGCATAAAGCTACAGTTACCACTTGACCTATTTTATGTACTAAATTGTTGAACTTCAAGTCAATCCAAATTGGTTCTATAACATAATTGTTTTTGAGGCTTGAGGGGGATTGTTTCCCTTCCACGTGTCGGTAATTTTTAGAAAGTGGCTCACGAAATGAAAACCATTTGATTACTTAGTAAATCACAGTGGACAAGAAAACAAATCACATAAATAAATGAAAAGAAGAGCTATGTGCTTTTGCATGAGACTGCAGATTTCTTAGTATGTAGAATGGAAATAAGTAGATTACGTATAATTATAAAATAAAATGTTAAAATAAACACGCAGGAACATGATCAGTTATTATCTCCACTTATTTAAAACACTTCCAAATAAACATAACAGACTATTGAATGTAGTTATTCAGAAATGTAAATAATATAAATGTAAATAATATACCTTATTTTTTTTAAAAAAATATATAAACCTATACTTCCATCATGCTATATAAATATGGAAACCTTTTCCTGTTGTGGTCAATTGACTTGATAAAGAATGACTCTACCTCTAGTCTGCCTCTAAGAAAAGCTAACAACCTGCTAACAGTGCTGGAGCATTATCTGAATGAAGACTTCACTTCCATTCACTCCAGATAGAAAGGGAGTGAAAGAGCAAAGGAATATTTCAATCCCTGTCCACCTTTGTAAACTAATCAGGTTCTTATGTGCAACTTACAGACCAACATGAATGACAAATGACGGAGAGCTCATTGCTGGTGTTCCCAGTCCAGTGTGCTTGGCAGCCGGTCCTCTAAGAGCTCTCAGTATCAGAGAGTTTCTTGTATAACTTGACAATGGGCCTAACAAAAGGAGTAAGTTTGGCTACCTTGGTAAGTCTCTGAGACCAATGAAGTTTGTTTTTCACTACTCTTCACAAGGGAAGAATTTAATCTTCAGGAAATAGCTACACGAATACATAAGAATGTAGACAAATCATGACTAGAGGAAATTTATACTGTTGTTATCCAATTGAAAATGAGGGAAGGAGGAAAAGAAGGGAGAAAGACTGGGTGGGAAAGATATCTCAGTGGTTAAGAGCACTGACTGCTCTTCCCGAGGTCTTGAGTTCAAATCCCAGCAACCACATGGTGGCTCACAACCATCTGTAATGAGATCTGATGCCCTCTTCTGGTGTGTCTGAAGACAGATACAATGTACATAAATAATAAATAAATAAGTAAAACTTTAAAAAAGGAAGGGAGAAAGGATATTGAATAGAAAGTTTTTTAAAAGGAGGAAATGAAAACAACATGAACTTAAGGGAATCAGGCCAAAGCCATATTTGCATATCATAACAAGCAAATTGAGATGCCCTGTTCCTCTGGGAGAAGGGAAATATGTGGGCAGAACCCTCTAAATTAGCATACAGTGAAAATTCCAACCAAAATTTGACCCACCACAAGAAGTAGGAGGTTTGGGGCTGAAGATGTGTCTGAAGTTGACACAGTGATTGCCTAACATGTAAGAAACTCTGGCTTCTGACCCCAGAACTTGGATGGAGAAGACATGTGATTTAGAATTGCATGACTGTACTCTGCTACATAAGAACTTGAAAGCCAGCCAAGGAAACATGAGACTCTGTCTGAAAGTAAATAAATTTAATAAATACATGAGCAAATAATAGGAGGGTTAAAATCTCAAGATCTGCATACAAAAAAGGAGGAAAACATCTAAATTACATATACAAAAATTTTCTAAAACACAGTTTACGAATTCCTAATAAAGAGAATATCATAAGGTATAATTTCAATTTAAAAAAATGTAAATATTTAATCCTGTCCACTGCATCTGCTTCCATTCCCATGTGTTCAATGAGTTTAGGACGGTTTTTTTCTAAATTGTGTGTGTGTGTGTGTGTGTGTGTGTGTGTGTGTGTGTGTGTGTGTGTGTGTATGCATGTGTGTGTTTCACTGTGGATTGAATACTAGGACTTATTTATGTTAGGAAAACACTCTACCAATGAAATGTATCAGTAATTTTTTTAAGAGAGAAAATTACAGCCATTGGGATTAGTGGGGAAACAATACCCCCCATCATTTACAAAAAACAAAGAATCTTTGTAAAAGCTCGTAAGAAGAGCAAGTATTAATATGTTAATAAATGTTCAGCAAATAAATATAAACTATGAGGAGCATCAGAAAATTATTTCTCAGTAGGAAAAATGTAGCTGTATGGAATCAATACAAAAATCGTATCGACTTCACTATAAAAACAGAATGGAGTAGAATGTTGACAAGCTGAATTAACTACGCTGTTTCACATATATTTATATAAACATGTAGATATCAATTATTTTATTTCTGTCGTTACTATGATTAATAATTTTTTCCAATCAATACAATAAAATTTTATATGATAGTTTTTATGAAACTGTTTAAAGTAAGCGCCAGAATTATTTAAATTTTTCCAAAAGAAAATCTCTTTAAATAGATAGAACAATCTGTATTCGGTTTACTGGATTTCGCTATGCACTCTAACAATAAATTTATCAAAGGAGTTATACAGAAGGTTGCAAACTAAATATGGATAAATTCAATCAGCAAACAAAGTGAACTCCTAGCAATATTTTCAGTTGTTCATAAGACCCAGCATTTCTATGATACGAGCATGAAATGCATGACTCCAGAATTTCAATTTCTTTTGTTCATTCCATTGTTCTTTTAAAAGTTTATTGTATGAATTACTTTTTATTTATTAGTGAACAAAACTATCAAAAGTATATGTCAAGTTGTATATAGAAAAATGTAATTCCATAAGAAATTCAGCATATTAAAAGTTTAATTAAGACGTTAAAGGTGAAAACTTTCCTTTGAAGAAACCATACTGTTTAAAAATTTGACTTGAGCAAAGCCCTGAATCCAGAGCTTTGCTCTTTATAACCTAAGAATTCACTAAACACCTTTCTATTTTATTTATTAATCATTTTATTTGTTTGTATTTCAAATGTTATACTCCTTCCTAGTCTCACCTCCATGAACCTTCTCCCATTGGCCTCTAAGAGCATGCTTCTTCATCCAACTGCACACCCACTCCTGCCTCAACCCTCAAGCATCCCCCTTCTCTGGAGGCATCAAGACCCCATAGGACCAGGGGCCTTCCCTCTCACTGATGTCAGATGACACAGTCCTCTGCTACGTATGTACTTGGAAGCATAGACCGACTCATATATACTCTCTGGTTGTTGGTTTATTCCCTGGAATCTCTGGGGGTTCTTTTTTATTGATATTGTTGTTCTTCCTATGGATTTGCAATCCCTTTCAGTTCCTTCAGCCCTTCCTCTAACTCTTCCATTGGGGTACCCAGGCTCATTACAATGGTTGGTTGAATTTGCGTCTGTATTAGTCAGGGACTGGCAGAGCCTCTCAGAGGAAAGTCTTGCCAGGTTCTTGACTGCAAGCACATCTTGGCAGCAGCAATGGTGCTGCAGTTTGGTGTCTGTGGATGGAATGGATTACAAGGGGGAGCAGTCTCTGAAGGCCTTTCCTTCAGCCTCTGCTCCATTTTGGCCCCTGCATTTCCTTAAGACAGGGACAAGTCTGGGTTTACCTTTTTTTAGATGGGTGGTTGGACCAACCCCTCCACTCAGGGCCATGTCTATCTACTGGAAGTACTTTCTTCAGGTTCTATCTCCTTGCTGTTGGGTATTTCAGTTAATGTCACCCACATTAGGACCTGGGAGCCTCTTGTATCCCTAGTGTCTAAGACTTTCTAATGGTTCCCTAAGTTCCCCACCCATCACTGCTACTTATGTCTATTCATTCTTCTAGCCCCCTGGACTTCTCTCCTATTCTTTCCCATTCCTGGTCCTGCCCTCCCTTTTTTTTTCTCCCCTACTCCTCTCCCACATAGATCCTTCCATCCCTCTCCCTCCCACAATTATTTTTTCCTGTTCTATGTGAATTTGAAGCATCCACACTTGGCCTTTCTTCTTGTTAAATTTCATATGGTCTTTGAGTTGTATCATGGGTATGTTGAGTTTTAGGCTAATATTTACTTATCAGTAAGCATATACCATGTATGTACCTTTGGGTCTGGGTTACCTCACATAGGATGATATTTTGTAGGTTTATCCATTTGCCTTCAAATCTTATGATATCCTCATTATTAATAGCTGAATAGTATTCCATTGTGTAAATGAACTACATTTTCGGTATCCATCCTTCAGTTGAGAAACATATGGGTTGTTTCCAGCTTCTGGCTATGATAAATAAGGCTGCTATTTACATAGTAAAGCACATGTCCTTGTTTTATGCTAGAGCTTCCTTTGAGTATATGCCCAGGAGTGGTATAGCTGGGTCCTCAGGTAGCACTATGTCCAACCTTTTGAAGAATCACCAGATTGATTTCAAGAGTGAGTGTAACAACTTGCAATCCTACTAACAGTGGAAGAGTGTTGCTCTTTCTTTACATTCTCACCAGCATCTGCTGTTGCTTGAATTTTTATCTTAGCCATTATGACTGGTGTAAGGTAGAATCCCATGCCCATTTTGATTTAAAATTTCAAACATTTCTTTAGGTGTTTCTGAGCCATTTGCGATGCCTCAGTTGAGAATTCTGTGGTTAGCTGTGTATCCCTTTTATAAATTGGGTTATTTGGTTGTCTGGGGTTTGACTTCTTGAGTTTTTGTATATATTATATATTAGTCCTCTATTAGATGTAGCATTGGTAAATATCTTTACCCAATCTGTAGCTTACCGCTATGTCTTATTAACAGTGTTTTTTTGCCTTACTGAAGATTTTCAGTTTCATAAGGTCCCATTTGTTAATTGTTGATTTTAGAGCCTGAACTGTTGGTGTTCTGTTCAGGAAATCTTCCTTGTGCCAATGTGTTCAAGGCTTTTTCCCACTTTCTTTTCTTTTAGATTTAGCCAGCATATCTGGGTTTATGTGGAGGTCCTTGATCCACTTGGAGTTGAGCTTTGTACAAGGTAAAAAAAATTGAATCAATTTGCATTCTTCTGCATGTAGAACGCTAGAGAGCCCAGCACCACTGGCTGAAAATTCTGTCTTTTTTTCACTGGCTAATTTTGGCTAAACAAATAAGATAAATCATTAGCCAAACTAATTAAGGGGAAGTATCCAAATTAAGAAAATCAGAATGAAAAGGGCGATGTAACAACAGAAATTGAGGAAATTAAAAAATTATCAGATCCTACTAAAATATTTACACTCAAGAAAACTGGAGAATCTAGATGAAATGAATGATTTTTAGACAGTTAACACATACGGAAGTTAAGTATGGACTAGATAAGCTATCTAAATAGTTCCTTAACCCCTAAGGAATAGAAGAATTCATTAAAAATCTCCCAACCAAAATGAAGCCCAGGGCCCAATGGTTTTAGTGCAGAATTCTATCATACCTACAAAGAAGATCTAATACCAACAAGTTTCAAAATATTCCACAAAATAAAAACAAAAGGAATACAACCTAATTCATTCTATGAAGCCAAAGTTACACTGACACCTAAGCCACACAACGGCCAAAATAAGAAAGAGAACTTCAGACTGATACTGCTTATAAATATTGATGCAAAAATGAAACCAAATCCAAGAACACATCAAAATAATAATTCACCATGATCAAGTAGGCTTCAGTCCAGGGTTGCAGAGATGCTTCAATATATGTAAATCAATCAATGAAATCTACTGCATAAACAAAGTCAAAGAAAGAAATCACATGATCATCTCATTAGATGCTGAAAAAGCCTTCCTCACAAAATAAATACCCCTTAAGTTTAAAAGTCTTGGCAAGATCAGGCATTCAAGGCCCATATCTAAGCATAATAAAAGCAATAAACAGTAAACATCAAGTTTACCAACATAAATAGCCAAAATCAAGTTAAATAAAGAGGAACTTGAAGCAAACCCTCTAAAATCAGAAAAAAGACAAGGCTACCTAAATCCTCCATATTTATTCAATATACTACTCAAAGTTCTAGCTAGAGCATTACACAAGAAAAAGAAGTCAAAACATACAAATTGGAAAGAAAGTCAAGTTATCACTATTTGCAGATGTTGTGATTGTATACATTAGTGACCCCCAAAATTGTACCAGAGAACTGCTACACCTGATAAACAACATCAGCAAAGTGACTGGATATAAAATTTACTCAAACCAATCAGTATCCTTTCCCTACACAAAGGATAAATGGACTGAGAAAGAAATTAAGGAAACAACACCCTTTCCAATAGTCACAAATAATATAAAGCATTTTGGTGTCACTCTAACCAAGCAAATAAAAGATCTGTATGACAGGAACTTCAAGTCTCTGAAGAAAGAAATCTATAATGTCGGGAGATAGAAACATCTCCCATGCTCACGGATCAGTTGAATTAATATAATAAAAAGTGGTCATCTTACCAAATGCAATCTACAGAGTCAATGCAATCCCCATCAATATTCCAACTCAATTATTCAGAGGTAGAAAGAGAAATTCTCAACTTCATCTGGAATAACAAAAATGTCAGGATAGCGAAAACAATTCTCAACAATAAAAGAACTTCTGGGGGAAATCAACATCCCTGACCTCAACATGTATTACTGAGTAATAGTGATAAAAAACCTCATGGTATTGGTTCTGGGAAAGACAGGTATATCACGAATTGAATTGAAGACCTATTAAATACTTTTGAAATAGTGTTCTTTCCTGAGAATTTCCTGTGATGTGAGAGTGAAGAAATGTAGGGGAGCTAATATAGAGATGTCTTCTTGGGCCTACCATCAAACTTGACAAATGTGTTTTTTGCATATTTAGGGTTTACTTTGACTTGCTGGAAGCAGTTTGTGAAATGAGATTTTTAAGAGCAGTTTGTTTGCAGGGTTTAAGTAAGTTTGCAAAAAAAAAAAAAAAAAAAGAGGTGGAAGAGGGACAAAAAGGAAATGTTAAGTCAGATCATCCCCTACATGATGAGTTTTTCTGTTCTACAGGAAAACTCTCAACCATGGGGAAAACACAAACCTCAGAAGTATTTCCTCCCAAATTATTTGCGTAACTAATTCCTGAACCCATTGGTTGAGAAATGGTCTTAGGATTTGTTAAGACCTTGAACCTTCCTTCATAACTGAATATGATTGAATGGATTCCAGAGGCCTATGGAACAAACATGAGGCGCTAAAGGCAAATGCTCTGACTGACAAGTGATTCTGTTAGTTATGCAGTGCCTATTTAATGACTGATTTGCATTTCATTCCAAAGGAAAAGTAGCATATCTGTGAAGTAATTAACAGTTCTTATTTATGTATTGATTTTCTCATTAGCAAAATCTTGATGTATAATGTTGACAAGAATATCATGGTGTTACCTTGAATCTCAGTATACTGAAATTGAGACTGACACAACCTGTATGACACGTGTGCACCCCTTGACCCTTAAAAGGTTGCTTGACAGCGTTGATGGTTCAAAATCCTAATAGAAAGGTATTTAATGTAGAATTAGATCCACTGCCTTTTATAGCTCTTTGTCTTGCTACATGGTTGATAGAGGACAGGCTAATGGAGTCTCTAACATTAATCCAGATTCATGATCTGTTACTCATTGGGAAGGCAATCTTTTGGTGCAGCCAGGTATATCTTTATGTGTTGTTGTTCAAAACCTCAGAACAATTGTTTAGAAACATGTTCTAAGACTGAAACAGTTTTGCTCACAATCATTCATCAGAACAACAATCTTTTAAAAAAAATTGGTTATTTTACTTATCTACATTTCATATGTTATCCCCTTTCCCAGAACAACAATCTTAGCCCATTTTATGTACATTATTTGACCTATATCCCACACATACATTTTCCACTTCAGAATTTGAAATATACAATCAAAAATTGTAATGCACTCATGGCATTATGCAAGCACCCAGCTCGGAGGAAAACCCATCCTTATTAGTATTGATTTCTCAGCCTGTTCGTTCTTACATTCTACAGTGCGAGGATCCATTTGTTCATTGTTAGCATTGCCTTGCAATCTCCCTCTCTTCTAGCCTTCTAGGTATCAACTTATGTCTTCACAGGTTTGCCTTGTCTGTAAATTTCTTATTGATAAAATTTTATATGTTCCCTTTATGTCTGCATTCTTTTCCCAGAAAGAAATATTTTCAGATTTACTTACAGTATGGTACTTTTACCTATATGCTGAATATTCTCTGCCATATCTGTAAATAGAAAACAAAGAGGAGGAGGCATATCAACATTTCAGTTACCACCATACAATGTATTTCCATTTGTTTCCCCAAGGACATTATATTTTCCCCTGTTTTGTTCATTATCAATAATATTTTCAAAAATTCTGTAAAAGATTGTGAATGATAGGATATTGGCAATGGAATTCATTGTTCTCCACAACTTGATGGTTAGGTCTACTGCTACGTACAATATTAACATGTCATAGAATTGAAATTAAGCTGGGGCCAAACTACTGTGAATTACTCTAGTACCTGCATGTAATCTTAGTATGTTCATAAGTTTTATTATTGAATGATAGCAAGATAGTGGGGGAATAAAGCTGAAACAAGAAACTGTCATAAAACTTCTCTATCATTTCAGAACTTACTTTATTAATTCACTATTTTCTTGAATGTTGAAAATCTTCTTTTTTCTTTTTGCACAGAACCTTTTAACTATTTGTGCTTGACTTTCCCTGGGTTTCTACAGAGAAAAAAAATGTAGTACTATCATTTACTTCTTATTCTAATCTTTAGTCAGGAATATATCATCTGTGAGAAATATAGGAATTTATCTGTCCGTGTCTCAGATGAAGCTAAAACCTACTGTTGTAAACAGAAACGTAAAGGGTAGTCCTTCTGCCACTACATAATTTTTCAGTAGTCATCATTCTAAAAAGAAGAAGAAAAAGAAAAGAAAAAGAAAAAAATTCACATCATCCACATCATCTAGATGAATATGTCTTAGTCTAGCCATCCACTGAGGGAAAATGTTTATTTAAAAAAAACCCCAGAACTTACAAGTACTCATTTTCATCTTGCTTCAGAGAATTTTTGAAAATAGGGTTATGTGAAACATTTTGTAAAAATGCTCATTTATCCAAAACTCCTTATCAAAAAGCAATTTATTAATCAACAGATAAGGAGGCTTCCTCACTAGGTCACAAATGCTAAATTACTTTCTTAAGCTTGTTCCTTTCACATTCATTTTTCTTTGATGAAAGTAAGGAAATGCTTATATTCAAATTTATAATACTGTAAATAATGGTTTATAGCTTACTAAAAGTATTTAGTTCATGTTATTGAGTTATATTTTATTAACTTAGATAGTATTAAATCCTAAATTTAAAGTATTAAAATTTATTTAATGATACTTTCGTGAACTCTACATTAAATGATTGATGTCCCATCTACAGCATATGACTTGTGTAGAAGTCACCTAACTCCTAAAGATGTCATCTGAGTTCTATTTAATTCTGTAAGTTTTTTCTTTGAATTGTAGTGTCATGTGCCTCCAAATAGAAGGATACCCTAAACTATAATGTTTATGCTGCAGTTTATAGTTTCTTCCTACATTGTTTAAATTACAAGTTTAAAACATATGTTTTTTAAGAGAATACTTTTTTGAACAAAAACATCACAGGTATCAGATCCTTCACAGTTACTGGAGACCATGACATTAGATTCTCTCATTAGCAAAGTGACACGTCTGTGAATTCAGGGGTCTTGATTGCCAAAATCTGTCTAGGAAAATTCCTAGAATGTGTAATTGTAGACTTTATTTACAGATAGAAATCACATATCTATTGCAAAGGTGTTAAAAGTAGTGTTATACCTATTTGCATTGTGAATATTTGGATGGATAGAGTTCGTAGGGATGCTGAATCCTTTAATTAAGATTAATAGCTGAGCTCTTAGCTACATTTAAATTTAAGCACAGCATTTATTTTGCCATCAATTGCCCTTATTTAAAATTTTTCTCTGAAGTTTACCATACTGAGTAGCTAATGTGAGCACTCCCTAAAAAACTAGTAGAAGAAAAATTATGCTTCTGTGTTTCTATGTGGGCTTCATGATGGAAGGTAGATGTGTGGTCCTCTGTCTGTGCATATGCTTGTAAATGTATATGTACACATTTAGAGGAGTAGTCAAAATGAGATGTTCATTGCTGAGTGTCTGTCTCAATAATTTCTCCATATGCTTTTTTTCATCTGTACCCCAGTGTTTAAATTTTAGGTAGATTTTAATTCATTTTTACGTCCTGATATCTGCCCCCATCTTCACCTCATAAAGCCCTACTCCTTCCACTCCTGTCTCCCTTGAGAGGGTGGAGGCCCTGGCTATCACCTACCTTAGGCACATCCCCTCCTATGGGAGACAAAGCAACCCAGTAGGGGACCAGATTCCACAGACAGACACCAACATTAGGACAGCCTCTAATCTAGTTTTTGGGGGACCAACCTGGAGACTAGAATGCATATCTACTCCATGTGTGCTAGGGACCTAGCTCCAATCCATGTATGTTCTTTGATTGGTGACACAGTTCTGAGAGCACCAAGAGTCCATGTTAGTTGACACTATTGGTCTTCCCGTGGAGGCCCTATCCCCTTCGAGGCCTTCAATCCTTCTCCCAACTCTTTCATAAGAGTCTTTGAGCTCTATTCCATGGTTGGCTGTGCATCTCTGCATCTATTTACGTCAGCTGCTGGGTGGAACCTCTCAGAGGACAGTTGCGCTAGAGTGTCAGGGATGGGCGCTTACACATTAATGGTTCTCATGTTGGACCAGTTATTGGTTGGCCATTTCTCCAGTCTCTGATCAACCTTTACCCTTTTATTTCTTTTAGACAGGACAAATTTTGGGTCAAAGTTTTGTGAGCAGGTTGGTGTTTTTATCACTCCATTGGGGGGTCCGGCCTTGATACAGGAGGAGGGGTCTTCAGGTTCCGTACCCCCACTGCAAAGCTTCAGCTAATGTCACCGATACCGATATTGACTCCTGAATGCCTCCCCCATATCAAGTCTCTGGCATCTTCTTGAAATGCCTTCCACACCCCCACCACCAGGAACTGTAGATTTATATTCATTTTGTAGCTCTCTGGTTATTTCTTGTTTCTCTTTAATGCTGATCTTGACCCCACCCCATTGCCCTCACCTTTTTTTTATCCTGCCAAATTCCCTCTCTCCCTGTGCCTCCTAGGAATATATTATTGACACTTCTAAGTGAAATTCAAGCATTCTACTTTAGACAATCCTATTTGCTACCTTTATGGGGGTGTGTAGAGTGTATTGAAGGTATCTTGTATATTATGGCTAATATTGACTTATAATTAAGTACATACCATGCATGTCCTTTTGGATCTGGTTTAATTTCACTCAGGATGATATTTCTAGTTCCATTATATTATATTTTACATTATATTTTATTGGATAGTTTTTATTTATATTTCAAATGTTATTCCCTTTCCAGATTTCTTGTCCATAAACCCCCTATCCCATCCTCCCTCCTTCTTCTTCTATTAGGGTGCACCCCCAATGACCCATCCCTTCCTGCCTCCCAGCCCTGACATTTCCCTACACTGAGTGGGTTCAACCTTGGTAGGACTAAGGGATTCTCCTCCCATTTGAGCCCAACAAGGCTACATATGCAACTAGAGTCATGGGTCTGTCCATGTGTACTCTTTGAGTGGTAGTTTAGTCTCTGGGAAATCTGGTTGGTTGGTATTGTTGTTCTTACGGGGTTGCAAGCCCCATCTGTTCCTTCAATCCTTTCTCTAAATCCTCCACTGGGGACCCCATTCTCAAGTCAATGGTTGACTGTTAGCATTTGCCTATGTATTTGTCATACTCTGGCAGAGCCTTTTAGGAGACAGCTATATCAGGTTCCTGTCAGCATGCACTTCATAGCATCAGCAATATTGTCTGGGTTTGGTGGCTCTATTTATCTGGAGTAGATGCCAAGGTAGGGCAGGCTCTGAATGGTCATTGCTTCAGTCTCTGTTCCAAACTTTTTCTCCATATCTCCTCCTTTGAATATTTTTGTTGCCCCTTTTAAGAAGGACTGAAGCATCTGAACTTTGGTCATCCTTCTTCTTGTATCTTGGGTATTTCAAGTTTTGAGGCTGATATCCAATTATCAGTGAGTTCATACCATGTGTGGTATTTTGTGATTGGGTTACTTCAGGATGATATTTTCTAGTTCCATCCATTTGCCTATGAGTTTCATGAAGTCAATTTTTTTTTTTTTTTTTTTTTTTGGAGCTGGGGACCGAACCCAGGGCCTTGCGCTTCCTAGGCAAGTGCTCTATCACTGAGCTAAATCCCCAACCCCGAAGTCAATGTTTTTAATAGCTGAGTAGTACTCCATTGTGTAAAAGTACCACATTTTCTGTATCTATTCTTCTGTTGAAGGACATCTGGATTCTTTCCAGCTTCTGGCTATTATAAATAAGACTGCTGTGAACATAGTGGCGCATGTGTACTTGTTGTATGTTGAAGCATCGTTTGGGTATATGCCAAGGAGTGGTCCTCAGTTAGTACTATGTTCAATTTTCTGAGGCACACCCAGACTGATTACCAGAGTGGTTGTACCATTATGTAATCAGACCAATGATGGAAGAATGTTCTTTCTTCATATCCTCGCCAACATCTGTTGTCACCTGAGTTTTTATCTTAGCCGTTCTGACTGGTGTGAGGTTGTTTTGATTTGCATTCCCTGATGACTGAAGATTTTGAACATTTCTTTAGGTACTTCTTAGTCATTCAATATTCCTCAGCTGAGAATACTTTGTTTAGTTCTGTACCCCATTTTTAATAGGGTTATTTTTCTCTCTGAAGAATAACTTCTTGAGTTCACTGTATATATTGGATATTAGCTCTCTATCAGAGGTAAGATTGGTAAAAATCTTCTCCCAACCTGACGGTTGCTGTTCTGTCCTAATGACAGTGCACTTTGTCTTACGCTTTGTAGTTTAATGAGGTCTGATTTGTCTACTCTTGATGTTAGAGCATAAGTCATTGGTGTTTTGTTTAGGAAATTTTCCCCAGTGCCCATGTGTTCGAGGATCTTCCCCACTTTTTCTTCTATTAGTTTGAGCATATCTGGTTTGATGTGGAGGTACTTGATCCACTTGGACTTAAGCTTTGTGCAAGGCAAAAAAATACATTGATTTGCATTCTTCTCCATACTGACCTCCAGTTGAACCAGCACCATTTGTTGAAATTGCTATCTTTTTCCACTGAATGGTTTGAGTTCCTTTGTCAAAGATTAAGTGACTGTTGGTGTGTTGGTTCATTTCTGGGTCTTCAATTCTATTCCATTGATATACCTGCCTATGGCTGTAACAATACTATACAGTTTTTATCACTATTGCTCTGTAATACTGCTTGAGGTCAGGGATCCAGACTCCCCTGGAAGTTCTTTTACTGTTGAGGATAATTTTCACTATACTGGGGTTTTTGTTATTCCAAATGAATTTGCAAGTTGCTCTTTCTAACTCTATGAAGAAATGAGTTGGAATTTTGATGGCAAGTGCATTGAATCTGTTGATTGCTCTTGGCAAAATGGCCATTTTTACTATATTAATCCTGAGCATGTGATATCATTCTATCTTCTGAGATCTTCTTCAATTTCTTTTTTCAGATACTTGAATTTCTTGTCATAGAGTTCTTTTACTTGCTTGGTTAGATATTACAATGAGGTATTTTATGTTATTTGTGAAGGGTGCAATTTCCCTAATTTCTTTCTCAGCTTGTTTATGCTTTGAGTAGAGGAAGGCTCCTAATTTCCCAGTCACTTTGCTGAAGCTGTTTATCAAAGTTCTCTGGTGGAACTTTTGGGGTCACTAAAGTATACTATCATATCATCTGCAAATAGTGATATTTTCATTTCTTCTTCTCCAATTTGTATTTCGTGACTTCCTTTTTTGCCTTATTGCTCTCACTATACTTCGAGTACTATATTGAACAAGTAGAAAGAGAATGGGCAACCTTATCTAGTCCCAATGAAGTTTCTCTTCATTTAGTTTGATATTGGCTACTGGTTTGCTGTATATGGCTTTTACTATGTTTAGATATGGGCATTGAACTCCTGATCTTTCCAAGACTTTTAACATGAAGGGGGGTTAAATTTTGTCAAATGATATCTCAGCATCTAATGAGATGGTCATGTGATTTTTTAAGTTTCTTGATATAGTGAATTATGTTGAAGGATTTCTTCATATTAACATCCCTGCTCCTGGGAATGAAGTCTACTTGATCGTGATGGATGATAGTTTTGATGTATTCTTGGATTTGGTTTACGAGAATTTTATTGAATATTATTGTGTTGATATTCATAAGGGAAATTGGTCTGAAATTCTCTTTCTTTGTTGGGTCTTTGTGTGGTTTATGTATAAGCATAATTGTGACTTCATATGAGGAGTTTGGTAGTGCTCCATCTGTTTCTATTTTGTGGAATAGTTTGGACAGTATTGGTTTTAGGTCTTTTATGAAGGTCTAATAGAATTCTCCACTAAACCCATCTGGTCCTGGGCTTTTTTTGCTTGGGAGAATTTTAATAACTGTTTCTACTTCTTTAGGAGTTATGGGACTGTTTAGTCAGTTTATCTGATCCTGATTTCACTTTGGTACC
This sequence comes from Rattus rattus, assembly GCF_011064425.1. Classification (NCBI taxonomy): domain Eukaryota; kingdom Metazoa; phylum Chordata; class Mammalia; order Rodentia; family Muridae; genus Rattus; species Rattus rattus. Next base: position 67,789,099 of record NC_046168.1, read on the forward strand.
TGGTTCCTGTCTAGAAAATTTTCCATTTCCTCCAGATTTTCCAGGCTTTTGTAAGAGGATATGATAATTTTTTGAATATCCTCAGATTCTGTTGTTATGTCTCCCTTTTCATTCTATTTTATTAATTTTGGTCCTCACTCTGTGCCCTCTGATTAGTCTGGTTAAGGGTTTATCTATCTTGTTGAATTTCTCAAAGAACTAGCTCCTATTTTTGTTGATTCTTTGTATAGTTCTTTGTGTTTCTACTTGGATGATTTCAGTTGAGTTTGATTATTTCCCACTTTCTACTCCTCTTGAATGCATTTGGTTCTTTTTGATATAGAACTTTTAGGTGTGATGCTAAGGTGCTAGCGTATGCTCTCTCCAGTTTCTTTTTGGATGCACTCAGAGCTAGGGGTTTTCCTCTTAGCAGTGCTATCATTGTGTCCCATAAGTTTGAGCACGTTGTGTTCTTCATATTCAGTAAATTCTAAAAAGTCTTTGATTTCTTTCTTTATTTCTTCCTTGACCAACTCATCACTGAGTAGAACGTTGTTTTTGAAGACCGGCCTTAGTTTGTAGTGATCTGATAGGACTCATGGGATTATTTGAATCTTCTTTTATCTCTTGAGACCTGTTTTGTGACTGATCATATAGTCAATTTTGGAGTAGGTACCATGAGGTGCTGAGAAGAAGGTATATTCTTTTGTTTTTAGGATGAAATGCTCTGAAATATCTGTTAAATTCATTTGGTTCATAACTTCTGTTAGTTTCTCTATTTCTGTGTTTAGTTTCTGTTTCCATGATCTGTCCCTTGATAAGAGTGGGGTGTTGAAGTTTCCCAATTTTATTGTATAAAGTGCAATGTGTGCTTTGAGCTTTAGTAGAGTTACTTTTATGAATGTAGGTGCTTTTGCATATGGAACATAGATATTTAGGATTGAGAGTTCATCCTGGTGGACTTTTCCTTTGAGGAATATGAATTGTCCTTCCTTATCTTTTTGATAACTTTCGTTGAAAGTTGAGTTTATTTAATATTAGAATGGTTATTCCGGCTTGTTTCTTATAGGTTTTCATTTTCAATGAGGTCCCATTTATTGATTGTTAATCCTAGTGCTTGAGCTGTTCAGGAAGCTGTCTTCTGTGCCAATGCATTCAAGGTTATTCCTCAATTTCTCTTCTGATATATTTAATGTATCTGATTTTATATTGAAGTCTTTAACCCACTTGGATTTGAGTTTTGTGCAGAGTGATAAGTATGGATGTTTTCACATTCTACTACATGCATCCAGTTAGACTAACACTACTCATTGAAGATGCTTTCTTATTTCCACTCTATGGTTTGTCTTCTTTTCCAAAAATCTACTGTTCAGAGATATATGTTGTTTGTTGTTGTTGTTGTTTCTGAGTCTGATTTGATTCCTTTTACCAATCTATTTGTTTTTATACCAATACCATGAGGATTTTTTGGTGTTTGGCTTTTTTTTTTTTTTTGTTTTCTGGAGCTGAGAACCGAACCCCGGGCCTTGAGCTTGCTAGGCAAGCGCTTTACCACTGAGCTAAATCCCCAACCCCAAGGATTTTTTTTAAATAGTATTGCTCTTAAGATAAGGGATGGTGAGTCCTACAGAATTCTTTTATTATTCAGAACTGTCTTGGATATTCTAGGTTTTTCTGGTTTTCTCGGTGAAGCTGAGAAGTGCTCTTTGAAGGTCTGCAAAAAACCAAACCAAAACAAACCAAAACAAACCAAAACAAACCAAAAAAACAAAAACAAAAATGATGGGAATTGCATTGAATCTGTAGTTTGATTTTTGTTCACGAGCCATCTCACTACATTAATCCTAACAATCCATCAGCATGGGAGATCTTTCCATCTTTTGCTATCTTCTTAAATTTCTTTCTTCAAGGACTTGAAGTTCTTGTCACATGGGTCTTTCACTTGTTTGGTTAAATTCATACCAAGATATTTTATATTGTCCATGACTATGATAAAGGTTATTGCTTCCCTAATTTCTTTCTTAGCTCATTTATCATATCTATAAAGAAGGTCTACTAATTTCTTTGAGTTAATTGTGTATCCAGCCACTTTGCTGAATGTATTTATCAGTTGTAGGCTTAGACTTTTGGTGGTCATATATACTACCATATCATTTACAACTACTGATATTTTATTTTTTCCTTTCTAATTTGATCTCATTTACTATCTTATTGGTTTACCTAGAACTTCAAGAACTGTATTAGCTAGATAGGGAGAGAATGAGCAGCCTTCTAATGTCCATTTAATTTTATGTTGGCTATTTGCTTACCATATATTGCATTGATTATGCTTAGGTGTCCCAGTAAGTTCTCCAACCCAAATAAGCCCATGCAAAGAAAACACAACTCAATTAATATGAATACAAGCTGTGCATGTAGATTGGGCAGATGTACCTCTATACTAACTATTACCCAGCTATGATACCCTTATAACTTGTGGTTTCTCCAGGCCACATGCTTCAGCTACATCTTCCTTCCACCTCCTTCTTCTTTCCTTTTCTCTTCACAATTCTTCAGCTCCTCTTTCCCTTCCCCTGTCCAATCACTGCCTCTCGCCTTTATTTTACAAGTTAAAATGGGGAGAAAGTTCTGATGAAGTCACCTGATAGTAATTCACTCCTCATCCTAGTCAACTCCTCTTGAGGAAATGTTACCACCAAATACAAACAGCGTCAGGGCAACCCACACTTAGGTATGTGCCCTGTATCTCCAATCTTCCTTATACCTTTAACAAGAAGGGGTGTTGGTTTTATCATAGGGTTTTTGCTATCTAATGAGATGGTCATGTGATTTTTTCTTTCAGTTTTTTTATATGGCGGCTAACTTTGATGGGTTTTCCTATATTGCACCATCCCTGCATCCCTGGGATGAAGCCTATTTGATCATGGTGAAGGAAGTTTTTCACGTGTTCTTTGATTCATTTTGAAAGAATTACATTGAGTGTTTTTGTGTTGATATTCATAAGCAAACTTAGCCTAAAATTCACTTTCTTTGTTGAGTCTTTATGTGTGGGATTCAATTTGTGTTTTGAGCATTAGTAATATTTCTTTTATGAATGTAAGTAACCTTGAATTTGGGGCATAACTATTCAGAACAGACACATCATCTTGGTGAGTTTTTCTTTTAATGAAAATGAAGTATCAGTCCCCAAATCTTTTGATTATTTTTGTTGAAAGTCTATTCTATTTTACATTAGAATGGTTACTCTAGCTTGTTTCTTGGGTCTCTTTCTTTGAAAAGCCTTTTCCAGACACTTACACTGAGGTTGTGTCTATCTTTCTTGGTGAGATTTGTTTCCCATATTCAGCAGAATGAGATAGCCTCTCAGTTAGACTCTGTCTTTTTATTTGGAAATTTAGCCCATTGATGTTGAGAGCTATTAATGGCCAGTGATTGCTAGTTCCTGTTATTTTGATGTTGGTAGTGGTATGTTCTCTCTCATCTGATTGCTCCTGTTCTGTATATCCTGTTTTCTATAATTGGGTTAACAATAGATGCAAGTGTCCTTCAGAGAATACTAACATACACCACCAAAGGCACCTCATATACATAGACACAGATGTAGCTCTCCTTTGTTTTTCTCTGATACCGTAAAAACTCACACCGCCAGAAAAAACTCACACTGTCTGATTTTCCTTCTCTATCTGAAATATATGGATCACTTTTGTAAACAAACAAACAAGCAAGCAAACAAACAAAAGCCCTGGAGGTGTCCTATCTGCAGGCCCCCTGCTGAGACACTGGCTCAATCATTCCATTTTCAAACTGACCAACTCTTCAGTAGGTGGAGAAAAACTCTTAAGGGGAAAAAAAAATAATGTATGTCACTGAAGCTGAAGTTCATTAGTTTTCCACAACTGGCTGACTAGTGTGCTCCAGGTATCCGCCCATTTCACCAATTTCTATTTTTCTAGTGTTGGGGATTATAGTGTTACGACAGAACACACAGGTTTTATCTGTGTTATTGGAATTCAAACTCAGAAAAATAGTTCTCGTATAACCAAAGCACTACCAACGAAACAGACTTCCCAACCCTATGAGAATGGTTTTATAATATCATATTTAGTTTTAATTAACCAAAGTATTTGGAGTACCATAATGACTAGCAAACTCTAAATTTCAGTGTTTTCTAGTCATTTATTTATTTATTAATGAATTTACTGTGATAATTATCTTACAGTTTAACAGTGCAGTTTTCAGGCTGAGGAAGAATTGTTTAAGCTACATCATGTTGCAAGAGAATATGAAGTAGAATACAAATTCTAGTTTTGATAAATCTGTAAACCACATAAAACACACTGAAGATATTGAGACATAGTAGAGAAGCAGAAGGAATTCCATCAATCTTTAGGGATGACACAGGAAGAGTAGTAAGCCAAAAGTTGACTTCCTCCCCAGAACTTCTAGTGGTCTAATACTTCTGAAGCATATTTAGTGAAAAAATGCTATGCTTCAGAATTGTTATCAATATTATGAAATCAGTCATTCTTTAAATGCCCACGTATATCCTAGGAAAAGCACAAAGTATAGTCACAGGCAGATAGTCAAAGCTCTTACTTTCCAAAAGACGAACTTGTTAAAAACAATTCTTAGTATAAGGTGGGACTGGTGTTTTTTTCCTTCTGACCTTTTTAGTAATTTAAGTAATAATTACTTTCAAAGTAGAATTTAGGCACAGGAATCTCCCATTAAATTGAATCACCACAGAGTAAAGAAGTTGGCTCATGTCATCTGGGAGGACTGTGGAAAATACAAACAATAGTAAAAATTGACATCCAAGAAAGTTCTCCAAGAAAGGACTGAAAGAGCTTGAAGGGGCTTGAGACCCCATATGAACAACAATGCCAACCAACCAGAGCTTCCACTACCCAAAGACTATACATCGACTGACCCTGGGCTCCAACTTCATAGGTAGCAATGAATAGCCTAGTAAGAGCACCAGTGGAATGGGAAGCCCTTGGTCCTGCCAAGACTGAACCCCCAGTGAATGTGATTGTTGAGGGGAGGGCAGTAATGGGGGGGAGGGTGGGGGGGACACCCATATAGAAGGGGAGGGGGAGGGGGATGTTTGCCTGGAAACCGAGAAAGAGAATAACAATTGAAATGTAAATAAGAAATACCCAAGTTAATAAAGATGGAGGGAAAAAAATCCCTTAAGAATTATCATCTTAAATCATCATGGAAACCATTCTTGGGTCATTAATCTTTTATAAATTTGGAAAAAGAGAACAGTCTCATTAAGGCTTAGTTGGTCACTTAGTTATGCTAAAAAAGTAAATATTTCTTTTTCCTGTAAGCTAATCCTGTAAATAGTACTTATAAATTTTGACATTTTGAAAACAATGATGAGATTGTTCTTGAAAGTACTGTAAAGCATTTTTTTGGTATGTCCTTATTTAAATACAGAAATACACTGTGCAATATTAAATATCTAAAAAAAAAAAGAAAGCTCTCCAAATAAGATACAACGAAATGAACAAATTCACAGATAAAGTAAAAAGGTGTAATAAACAAAACAATAAAGAAACCAATCCAAAAACCAAAACCAAAACAAACAAACAAACAAACAAACAAATAAACAAACAAAAAAAAGGGACAAGGCTCTGGAAAGTTGGAGGCTTTAGAAATGGGTAAACAATAGCCTTAGAGACTTAAATAAAACCCGGTGAATCTTCTAGAGGTATATAATAAATCGTAATTATGCAATATAATGTGGACTTTTAAAACTAAATGAATTTTACTGAATTTAGAATATTTGTAGATATTAATAGTATTAAACATCTAAGAAAGTTAAGTGTTCTGGGCATTAAGTATGCTTCTATGTGTTGTTGCAAAAAGAGAAAATGGAGGATAGGGAGTGGCAAGAAAAAAAAACAAAACAGAAAAACATGTCCTGGTTCTAATAAACAAGTCTTTACACCAGAATAATCCACTGTGTACTAAAAGTTAATGCAACAAGACCCATTCTTTACTAAAACAACATCAACAATTTTACAAAAATTGTGGTTCAAAAATGCAGTTTAATGATTTTTATATATAATAGTAGGATCCTTTTATATACAAAGAAATCAGAAATGAGTATGCACGAAATTTCTTTATCAACTGCACTGAATTAAAGTTAAAAGAAAATGGATCTCTTAACAACAAATTTCATGAGTAAATCATTTTGCTATTCCGTTAGTTACTTGTTTAGTTGTACTATTTAATGTATTATAGAACTGAATATAGGCTTCAGTGTGGTTAGACCAGTTATGTATAAGTAAGAAGAAATTAGCATACATACATTGCTTGCGTGTATGTAGAATACTGTAGAGTCAGTTCTTAGGAGATAGTTATGATGTAGACAGTGATATTGGCAAGGATAAGAATTAGAGACTTCTGGTATAACCATAGTTCCAAAACCAAAACCATCAGTATTCCTCAAGGACACTCAAAGGCCAAAAATACACGTTTACAATTACATTAATGTGTTGAAGCATCAGGCTTTCCTAAAATTTGCAGTGATGTTACTCACCGTTATAATGCATGTGATATGCAGTTTTATTAGTAGGTACTTCTTATTAATAATGAATGAAGTTTATATTTTTCTATTTCTTAGCTTTGACTTTGCATTTTATTGAACCCAGTTTCATGTATACATATATATATATATATATGGATGGCTTTAAACTGCTTTTTTTAGTATGTGTTTCTCTTTGACACTGACTTAGAATTATATATGAATCACCACTTACTTATACAAGATACAAGAGTCAACTTATACAAGATGTTGAAGGTGGTTTAAATATAGCCCTAAGTGTCTGTACCATTCAAGGTTCTCTAGAGGAACAGAACTTACAGAATAGTTATTACAGAATGCCTTACACAGTAGCTAGTCCAGCAATGACCATCTAAAATAGAAGGTCCAAGAATTCAGTTGTTGTTCAGTGAATGAGGTTGGATGTATCAACTGGTTTTCAGTATACTGCCGAATCCTAGAGACATAGGATCAAATGCCAGTGAAGGAATGGACTTGCCAGGGAGAGCAAGAACAAGTGAGCAAAGGGAGAGAAAACTTCCTTCTTCCATGCCATTGGTACAGATTAAAGGTGGATCTTCAGTTACAAGATCTGGATATATATATTGTCCAGCTCAGTCTTCTTATGTGTGGATCCTAATAGCAGGAGCAGGGACCCGTATCTGACTGTGTTGCCTGCCTTTGGTTCCCTTTTTCCTGTGTGCTGTCTTGCTTAGCCACAATAAGAGAAGACTCGAGTACTACTGCGTCTTGTTATGTCATAGAGCTTGATATCCCTGGGATGCCTCTCCTTTTCTGGGAGAAAGGGAAGACAGGAAGATGGGAGAGGGGACGTAAAGGCAGGGGAAGATGCAATCAGGATGTAAATTAAAAAATATTAATTTAAAAACAAAAACAAAGCAAAACAACAACATAACCCCAAAAGATTTGGATAAAAGTATTTCTTCCCACCTCAAAGATTAGACGTGTGTCTTCCCACATCCTTAAGTGTGCCCAGTCTTCTAGGTTTTGCTTAATTCCAGATATTAGCATGTTGATTAGTAAACATCGCCCTCACAGAGTCCGGTTGTTTTGTAACGAGGTCCTTAGGGTGGAGCAAATAAATGCCCATTACTTTCATCCTTTACACAAACTATCAGAGGAGAGAGAAAAGGTTAAAAAATAAATGTGTTCTGGCTTAGTGCTGTCTTGCCCTTGTCTTTTTGAATAATGCTTTCTTAAGCTGGGGCACTACTTGCGGGCTGTGAGCTCGCAGGAGTAATACAGCTGGCAGCGTGATGCAGCAGAGCCTTGTTTTTAATGACTAATTATCCAGAGAAGTAACAGAAACTTTAACTCTTTGTATTATTTCAAACATTATTATTAATGATCATTAATTTAAAAAGTGGCAATCAATTTGAGGATGAGTGAGGTATGGGAGAGTTTGGAGTGAGAAAAATGATGGGAGAGGGTAATTTTTCCATAATGCCCAAAATAAAATAATGATAATATCTAGTATCACTGATTTCTGAAAGAGGAGGAGTTATTCTCAGTGTACTAGAACTGAAAGTTAAAGTTGATTTTCTAATCACAATTTCAATGCCTTCTTAGTGAGAAGATCACTTCTGTTTGGAATGCTGGCCAATAGAAAAACAGGCTCTTGGAGCATCATGATCTGCTCTCTCTGGCCTACTCATTGCCTCTATGGCACTTAGGAAAATTAGATATAATTTTGTGCTAGGCTGATGTGTAATCATTGTGTGCAGTAATTCACTTTCCTCCTCGGACTCCATTAGGCCTCTCCTGTGCTGATAAGTTTTCAGTGAATAGTCAAAGCTCACAGCTGCAAACAGCTATCTAAGATCAAATTCAAGAGAGGATCCGTCAGGCACTTAAAAATTTGCTAGTGTGTTCCTCCTTAACTATTTAGCAGATCCCAGAAATCTCTGTTTTCCTTTGTCCTCTATAGAAATAATTAGTGATAAGAATAATTAAAATTTATACTAGATGCCTAATGGTTTGCTCCCAACTTAAAAAGATGAATAATTATCTGATTAATAATTAATAATATTTCTTGTAATCAGGGTTTTTGCTTACTTTTTTAATCCATGTCACAATGTTTTTCTATAAATATTTATATTCAGGTGAAAAAATATTTGGTGACTTGGATTCTTAGACAACATCAAAAATTTAAATATTGTTGAAACATCATAATAATATTTTAGGTATATTGCTTTTTTCTATGACTCTGAGGTTTTGTTATCATTTCTGTTTCTCATGAATTTTTGATAATTGCCTTAGCTGTAAAATATTCTTTGTTGTTACTGAATATTCTTAACAGGAACTTTTGCAGTGACTTCAAAAGTCTCATAAGGTTTTGAGGGTACTGTCCAGTGGCTTCAGAAATTCGAAGATATATTTCTAGGCAGTCCCAGTTAGAGCTTACAAATGAGTTTCAGTTACACTGAAGAGGGACCTCAGTTGCTAAATTAGTAGGATAGTAAATGAAAGGGTGTGAGAAAAAGGAACACAGTTGACCAAATTTCTCAGCAGATTATCAAGATTTAAAAAAGTTAAATAAATAGACAGTGGCTAGGTGGTAATTGCATATGCCTTTAATTCCAGCACACAGGAGGCAGAGGCAGAACTCTGCAAGTCCAGGCCAATCTGGTCTACAGAGTTAAGTTATAGGATAGCCAAAACTACACAAGTCCGGTTTTGTAAAATATAAATGCATAAATGAATCGAAAACCCATGCTTCATCCATTTATTATAGTTAAAGATATTTGTTGTATTTAGAGGTTTTTTTTTTAATTCTGCTGAAGTAAACTCAGCATTTTATAAATATTTGCTTTAATTTTAGACTTCCTCTATCCATTCCTTGTGGAGAAAAAAATTATGTGGCTGATGCGCTAAATGGTTCTTTCATTAGTGGATGAGACAATGTTGATGTCCAGACAAGACAGACATGAAGGTTATTCAATCACAATGACTTTGAATCACTGTAGACGCTAAAGGAAATAGGTGTGACTCAATTTTTCTTTTGTATTTAGTCTTTGAATTTTTTTTTTCCGGACCTGAGGACCAAACCCAGGGCCTTGCGCTTGCTAGGCAAGCGCTCTACCACTGAGCTAAATCCCCAACCCCTGTCTTTGACTTTTCAATTTTCAATAAGTTTAAGTGGAGTGTGAAGGAACAGAGGAAAGATAACTGCTCCAGTGGAGGCACTGTACCCAGGCACACAGGGACAGCAGTCATTGAACTCATTGGATTATACAAAAATAAAGGAAGACGTGAAGTTGGGCAGCAGTCTGCAATGGGAGTGGCACCTGAGACAACTTGAAGGGACAGGTGCTTGTGTGATCAAAGGCATTGAGCACAGATAAAAAATTCTAAATAGTAAATAAGAAGACACATTTAAAGATTGGCTTATACAGTGAGGAGATAAGACAGATGTTTAAAATTTTTAATAAAAATCAATGGATTTAAGAGTTAATGGTCCCATGCGTTTTTTTGAGCTTGTCCATTATTAATTTTGTTATTGTTGTTAATAGGTTAACTTACCTATAGTTAATATAACAGCCACATTTTAGCAATGTTAGGAAAAATGTCCACAGTATCTGTGACTACCTACTGCCTCTGGATAATACGAACAATTTGGCCATGCATTTATTCTATAATATAAGAAATAGATATAGTATTTAAGTCCCCTTACCTGTTCTTTAGGGCATAGAACTAGTTACTTGAGGAAAGAGGGGTTAGTTGTATAGACAAAAACTGGCTATCAGAGCCAACATAGAACCTTTTCCTCCAAAGATAACCATTATATTCTCAGAGGCATGGCTCCAGCATCTAGTACACAGGGTATACACAGGGTGTATATCCTGTGTATATCTTTATACACAGGGTATAAAGGAAATATAATTGGGGAAACAAGAGTACTGGCTTCTATCTCACCATGGCTTCTAAACATATTTGTGTTTGTACGAAAGCTTCTTTATTTCTGGATTCCACTTCCCAAGATACCCCCTAGGTAACTTTGTGTGTGTTAGTCTATATCAGTTCAACTCTGTGAAGAGGAGTTGTGGACGAGCTCTGTCTGTTGCTAGAGACCTTGAATCAAGTGACATTGAACTCAATTTTTCCCTATTAATATAGTGTAAAAATTAGCAATGGGTCCTGGTATGTGTTATCTCTGAGTGTGGAAACAGAATGTAATAGTGAACAAGTTATGCAACCTTTGCACATCTTGGTTTCCTTGATATTGCAGTCAGGGTACCAGGAATGGATATTTAAGGAATTTAATTAGAAAACATGTATAAAGCATTTGGCTAAATGCCTAGCATGCATACCTGCTGAGTAAATATTAGTCATTGCTCTTATTAGTGTTACTCTTTTACAAGATTCTGTTGCTTAAAATAACTTTCATTAGTTTTCCTCTCGAGATCCAGGAAGAGGTAAGAGTCATTCGTCCATGGAGCAGAAAACGTCTTGTCTGGTGCTGTCTCTTGTTACCAGTGACTCTACATTTCCTTAGAGTTTTCCAATATTATGGATCCGAAACTAGTTCTAAACTAAAGGCCTAGACATTTTAATTGTACTTTGAACAATTTTAAATCCAGAGATGTGAAAGCACAACAATATCTAAAGTGATATAGGAAAGAGAAATATAGGAACATAGGAAATCACATACACACACACACACACACACACACACACACACACACACGCACGAGAGATGAAATAATTACAAATAAATTAAAATATTTATTTGTAAAAGTATGTATGTAATTTGAGTTCCTTTAATTGCATCATAGGAAGTACTTTTAGTATTAGACAAAGAGAAATTTTTTGCAATCATAAGTTATGTCCTTGCTATGCCACGGCATTCAGTGAGTAGAGTCAAAGCATTTCAGAAACGTCCAGATAGCATGCATTTATGGAATAGATATTTTTATAAAGTGTCATAAGTCCCTTATTCCTGTTTTCTTATTTTCTGACCTAAATTTGTATGTTTTGATGAACAGACGGATCTTCAGTTAACATTTGTATGGCATCTTAGAGCAATCCCTTTTTATTATATTAAAAGTATTGCGAGACTGGAGGGATGGGAATTATTATTGTTACCTTTCTTTTACTGAAAGAAATCACGGGTGTCATCCAGCCAGAAAGTTGCATAAGACAAATGATTTTATTTCCAGAAAATCAAGTAATACTGTTGTTCTGTCTTATTCATGTATCTTGCGATTCTTTCAGTTAGTTATCAATGATACTGTTGTTCAGAAGTGATTTGAAGATTAGTAGCATAAACGTGGACTACTTCTTAAATGGAAATCTAAGCAATCCTCTACTCCACAGTCCAATTATCTTAGTCAAAATTGTTTGTAATGATAGATCTTCGTTCCTAGATGGCACAATTATCTGTTGCAGTTGGTCCAGTTTCCATCACCAATTACTTGGGGATGCAATACCCTTAGATGTATTACTAGTAGCTTATATAAAAGCATAGATGGAATTCTTGCACTACTCTCTATTAATCACAATATATCTCCTATACGTATGCCTTTGTCATCTTTAAATATCAATCAAATGGAACAAAATGGTAAAATGTCAGAACAATAGGCAATAAATAGGAAAAAATTAAAGACATGTGCTTTATCTTTGTGGGACTTTTAGTCCAGTAAATGTGATTACTAAAGGGTAGCAAACTCATGCAGGAACTGCACACAGCTGTTCAGAATCATGGTGCTGCTAAGAAACCAGGAGATATTTTATAAATGTATTTTCTAGTTTTGGAACAGCCACTCTCAGTAACAACTTCTTTTTAATAGCAGCATCATAGCCACTTGATCCACAGAAGGAAGTAATTAAATTTAATAGAGGCAATCCTCATTTTAAGGACACCCTCGATTTAAAGTAGCAGGGGAGCATAATTAAGTCTAATGGAAACCATGGTTTGAAAATGAAGATACACTATCAAGTAAGGAAAGACAGACCCAGACTACACAGTAACAATTGCCTGGCTAATCAGGGCTACAAGCTGTGGTTATTTCATATTACTTAACCAAGGCAAAGCTTGAGGGTTGAGATTTGCTTATTTATTTATTTAGTTTGAATTGCATTTATAATTGGATTTGAGTAACTATAAACCACAGTATTAGATGAGCTTAAGGCTCATACAAATTCACAAAGGAAAAGCAGAAACTAAAATAATTAACTGAGTTTTCCTAAACAACATACTGTGTTCTTATATACATGGATAATTAAAAAAGAAAACACATAGTTTACCTAAGAAGCAAAGTTGTCAATGTTGCCATTTTAATTCTGCACGAGTTACACATTTTGCTTCAATTGAGGAAACCAACTATAACTCAAAGTCACAGCATAAAATAGCATCTGGAATGATGTTTGAAATGGACAAAGTTAGTTTAGAGCAGATGTAAATAACCCAGGTCTACAAAAAGGAGTTCATGATATCTTTGTGGTTTCCATTCATCTCTGCTTCTATTTGTCAGACAGATAGCAAGCCTACAATGTTCTGTTATTTTGTAGAGATTCAAACTGAATAAACACAAGAAGATGTAGATAGATAAATACCTTAAAATAATAGTAATCAAGTAAGTGGTAATAGAATAAGTACTTAAAGAATGAATATGAACAAATCATGGTTAGAATTAGTTTTTAAATGTGTATTAAAATGGAAAATTAATGTAGAAAAATGTCAACACTTAATTATGTCTTAATGACATAAACAATAAATTAGGTAGCTACTGAACATCATAGAATGCTTTTATATTTGATAAAAAATGAGTAGTATAGTATAAATGGAAAGCAGGCACAGTAGTTAATAGTATTTGCTGTTGTTGCCAAGGACCCAGGTTCTCCTATTAGTATCTGCATGGTGTCTATTGCTTGCTCTTTTCTGACCTCTGTAGAAACCAGGCAAGTAGAGAGTGAACATACAGAATACTTGAATACATTTTCTGCCCTTTAAAATATGATATTTTAAGGTGAATTATTTATTTATTTTATGCATATGAGTACACTGTAGCTGTCAAAGAGTATGTGTATGAGTGATCTATTTGCCTGTATGCCTCCATGACAGAAGAGAGCATCAGATCCCATTATGGATGGTTGCGAGCTACCACGAGATTCACTGGGAATTGAACTCAGCACCTCTTGAGGAGGTCTTAACCACTCTTAACCACTGAGCCACATCTCTAGCCAAAATATGACATTTTACAGAAATGATAAAGATCTCAAGAAAGAACATAAGTTGTGTCTTCAGGACAAGTAGAGGAAGAGTATGTGGAATTAAAAAGATTCAAAATGTATATTAGGAGGAAATAATGAAATAAGACGATAAAGAAAATTTATCAGGGACCACGAGCGCTCTAAAATCTGATGGGGTGACTTGTCATTGCACTGTATACCTCTAAGCTCTGTTCATTTGTTTCACAACTACACTACAAACAATTATGGTACTTTAAATGTTAGGACACAAAGAAATTACAGATATAATTCTTTCTGTTTTAGAATTGCAGGAGACGGTGATCAAACAATAAACAACTACTTTGATTATCATCAGTCAAACAAAATAGTATTGAAAAGAGTCAGGGTAACTTAGAGACATGAAACAAATAAAGAAAAGCTGGGTTTTGAAAGAACAGAACGAGCTCCTGTAAAGTACTTGATAGAAGCTGGTAGAAATGGCCTTTGTACATGGGATGGGAGCTAATTTACAAAGCAAGGTAGTCGTCATGCGCACGAAAGACAATGGATATTGGTACAACAGAACCATTTTTTCAAAAGAGCTCTGCCCTGCTTTGGTAGCTTCGAAGACTTGTTCTAGTTGTAAAAGTTCATGGAGTTGATATAATATGATTTGGTTTTTCATCATTTTTGAATATATTTTCTTCCCTTTTAAAAATGACCTTGCATTCATGAATAGAATTTTGTATATAAAAGAAGAAGGCTTTCATCTGAAAGTAAGATAGAAAAAAATTAGTACTGTTTTTTTTTCCAAAGAAGTGTCCATGATTGTATTTAAAGTGGTTCTATAAATAAGTATCTTGCAATCTTCAAAACACTTTAGGAAAAGAGCAAAGTTCAGTTCTGTAGCTCATTTAAAAATATCAGTCTTCAGTTGAGATGGCCCCAGAGAAGTTTATTCTTATGGATTTATGTGCTCTCAGAAGCTACATTTAAAGTACAGGGTAGCTGAAAGATGCTTAATTACTGACTGTAGTCGTTACAGCACTGACTTTAGTCTCCCATTTAAAGAGAATGACAGTATTATCAAAACTAACCTGTGAAGCTTTATTGAAACTATCTTTGTGGTAATCTCTTTTAAAATGCATTGTTTTTAATTAGACCTTGGGTTTCAAAGCAAGAAGGGTCAGTGGAAGAAAACAACTGCAATGTGATCTGAGCTACAGTGCTACATCTTTACAAAATTCAATTATTTCTCTGCACTGTGGTACAGGAAGCATTTGGCAACTGATTAAAACAATTCTTAAAGCAAATTATAGCACTGTCAGAAAACAAGAAATCACAATGTCAAAACACAAGGACGTTTCTATGCAAAACGCCTTGTAAGTGTCTCTGACAGACGATTGCTGTCTGCTTGTTATATTAGTTTCATTAATTTGGTCCACATCAAGCTCAAAGGGGAGGGCTACTTCAGAACATATGCTTTTGAAAGAAAAATGTTCAAATGCTTAATATTTTCAAATATAACTAAATCAGCCATGTCGGACAATGATATTCTTTAACTTTCCCCAAATTACTCAGCATTCAAAATTGTTTGTATGCCAGTTCATGAATATAGATTCTGAACTATTTTTTGTTTTTTCTTATTTTTTTTATAAAGAAAAATCTATAAGATCTGCTAACAACATGTGGATCCTAAAGGACATAGCTTTTATTTATTGCTTTCTGGGAATATCATAGTAAAATACTACATAATTTGCAGTGTATCTGATGTATTCCCTAGAACCTGAACTTATGAACTATACAGGTTCAAACAATGTACCAAGGAATTACTACTTTCGTTTTTCGCTTGAGCTGTTACAGTTTCTTTATGAGGGAATATAGATTGTTTTTTAAGTTTTAGGGGAATTCAAATAAGCACATTGTGAAAGTCGAAACTCTAGGTTTACAGCAAATTAAAATTATCTTTGAGAAATACATCTAGTGACATGTTTTCTGTCCAGTGCTGACTTTGAAGTGCTTGAGGTTTTTATCCAGCCTATGAATTCTGTCACTCATGACACTGTACGTGGATGATAGCTGGATTCACTGACATGGGATGCTATGCTAGCTCTGGTAGCTAATCATAAATTTTTGAAGTCTACAGAAACAAAGCAACAAGAGTGTAGTCTGCAGTATTTGCTCAGCCACCGTACTGTGCTTTGCAAAGGACCATCTACACAATACTTGCAAGATGGATATACTTAGTATTAGTATGAAGATTATTATCATAATACTGTTTTATATATGTGTGTATGTATATATAGTAACTTTAATTGCAAAAAAGGAAAACTTTCATTGAAAGACATTCAAGAGAAATAAAATATGTCACATGGATAAACTTATAGATGTCTAATGTGGGTTTAATAAATGAAATTTTATGAGTTATTTTGGGAGATAATTTTGTGCACTGTGGATTAAGATGCTAATTTATATTCTTATGCATGAGGTTGCAGTCATGTTGGCATAATCAAACATCTCTAATACATAATCGATGTTATGTAAAAATTGTATTCCCTTCTTTTGGATTGCTCAATAAAGTACCAATCAACCAATTAGCTGGGCCAAAGAGAATAGGGCAGGACTCTGATCCAGGTCAAGGGGTCCCTAGGACAGAGTGAGGGGAGAGAATGAGGAGAAAAGGGATGTGGGGAAACCATGTGGTTGGATCAGTATAATTCACCATGAAGTAATGATGAGAGAGCAGCCAGGAAGACACATATGGAACAGAGCAAGCCAAGACAATATTCAGAGGCAGGTAACAAATCATGCAGTTGGGTAGTAGCAGTCTAGTCAGGTAAATGTAGATCAAATTCTGCCCAGCTACTAGTGTTTACAGCTTGTTATTAAGAATATCTCTTTGTTTTTATCTGTGAATTAAAAAAGGCTAGAGTGGGTGTAGAAAAGCTTTGCAATTACTAGGGAGCAAATGAGCTAAGAATTTTTCCTCCCAAACTTACACTTAAAGGATACTTTGAATTTGATCCACATAATGAAGTAATATAACCTTTATTCTGCTTCCTCAAACATATAATCATAAAAACATACACATGTACATACTTGTGTTTGCTGCTCTTGTCTTCATACTCCAGAAGCATAGATATTTTCTAGGATTCCACACTTACTTAACTTTTAAGATAGATTACAATTACAAAAAAGTGCCAAAGTAGGTACCCTTCCTTCACCTAACTGAGGCCAAAGTCATGACCTGATTATCACTAGGTAACTGTGTTTTACTGGTCAACAAAATAAAATAGGGAGAGATGGCATGTTGGAGACATCAGCAGTTGGCTGATTCTAAATGAAGGGAGTAAACCCAGTGAAAATAAGCAAATACAGTTAATGAGTACAACTGAACTAAAAGAGAGCAGTGGAAAATAGGTATGAGACAATCATTTACCATCACACCCAAGAGTGACCTTTGCTAGTTATTTCTTAATTATAACACTATGCCTTTGAACTTCGTGCAATTATTTTGTTTTAATTTTTTTTTCATTTAACATCCCATTATCAGCCTTCCCTCGTCGAAGTACCCTGTCATACAGACCTCCCTTCATCTCCCCCTCCTTCTCTGAGAAGGAGCCCCAATTTGGATCTGACCCCCAACTTTCTCACTCTCCTCCACCGCCTCCCACTCTCCCCCACATCTAGTCAGACTAGGCACACCTCCCACTGTGGAGAGACACCTCTCCTCTAGCCTACTACCCAGCAGAGGTAGTACAAAGGAAGAGTTATTAATATATGAGAGAAGTGGACCTATTAAGCACTAGTTCTTTGGGGGCAAACTTGATTTTCAGTCCCTTAGCAAACACCAAATACAATTCAGTAGCTGCAGACTAGTTCTCTCAACAGGCAGAACCCAGGCATAGACTGGTAGCGACAGTCCAGCCCTGTACGAAAGCAGGCACCAGGCAGCATTAATTAAATCCTGAAGAAACTGCCAGGCTTGACAACTGGCCTGAGGCAAGGACATGGAAGGGACAACTGCCACAGGGACTTTAAGAGCAGTTCTTGGGTGAGTTCCTCTCAATGGCAACATTACCACAAGTTGAGCTCAACAGTGCTATGTAAGGGGAACCAATACATGTTTTTAGTGAAGAATGGCTAGGTGAAGCAAACCAAACCAACGCTCAGTGCTCATCTCCCACTGTCTGTAGGGTCATATTAATAT
The DNA here is from genome assembly GCF_011064425.1 of Rattus rattus. Classification (NCBI taxonomy): domain Eukaryota; kingdom Metazoa; phylum Chordata; class Mammalia; order Rodentia; family Muridae; genus Rattus; species Rattus rattus. The sequence continues at coordinate 67,807,035 of NC_046168.1, forward strand.
TCCTTCATCAAGCATCTTTTCACGTGTTTCGCTATATCCAAACATCCTTTCACCTGTCTGCTTTATGAAAACAGTCTTGCGCTTATTTGCTTTAGCAAGACATTCTTTCACCTTTGTGCCCCAGCAAACCATCATTTGAAATAACTAACTTTCCAAAGAAACTAGAAATACCCACTTCAGTCTGTCTTTCTGGTCCTCCCGCCATGAGTTCTTCACCTTTTCCCCCTTCCCTATTGCTTCTGAGAGGGTGTGCCCCCACCCACCCACTTCTACCTCACCCCAATAGTATTCCCTTTCCCTGGGACACCAAGTTTCTATAGGATCAAGTGCATCCTTAACCTTTGAGGCCAGGCACAGCAGTTCTCTGTTATCTATAATGGGGACCATGGACCAGTCCTTGTATGGTCTTTGTTTGGTGTCTTAGCCTCTAGGAGCTCTGAGGAGTCTGGGTTAGTTGATACTGTTGTTCTTCCTATGGGGTTACAAACCTTTTCAGCTCCTTCAGCCCTTCCCCTAACTCTTCCATGGGAGTCTCCGGCTTCAGTCCAATGGTTGACTGAAAGTATCTACATCTATCCTAGTCACATGCTGGTAGAGTCCCTCAGTGGACAGCGGTACTAGGCTGTCTCTGCAAAAACAACATAGCATCAGTAATATTGTCAGGATTTGATGCCTGCACATGGGATGGATCCCAATTTGACCTAGTCCCTAGAAGGCCTTTCCTTCAATTGTTGCTGCATTTTTGTCACTGAATTTCCTTTAGACAGGAACAATTCTGGGCCAGGAAATTTGAGGATGGGTGGGTGGCTCCATGCATCAAATGGCGCCATGTCTATCTTCTGGAGGGGGTCTCTTCAGGTTCCATCTTCAGACTGTTGGGCATTTTAGCTAATGTCATCTCCATTGGATCCTGGGAACTTCTCACATTCCTGGTATCTGGTACTTTCTAGAGGTTACCCCTCATGCCCCGCACCCCACATTGCTGAATATTTTTATTCATTCTCCTGACCCTCTGGGCTTCTCTTCTCTTTCTTCCCATATCTGATCCTGTCTTCCCATTTTCCCTCCCTCTCTCCTCTCCTACCCATGTCCCTCCCTCTCTCTGTCTCTGCTGATGATTTTGTTCCCCGTTCTAAGTATCTACACCTGGGCCTTCTTTCTTGTTAAGCTTCATATTGTTTGAGAGTTATATCATGGGTATTCTGAACTTTTGGGCTAATGTATCCTTATCAGTGGGTGCTGGATTCATGATTTCCTCATTTTTAACAGCTGAGTAGTATTTCATTGTGTAAATGAACCATATTTTCTATATTCATTCTTCATTTGAGGGTCATCTGGATTGTTTCCAACTTCTGGCTATTAAATTTTTATGAACATAGTTGTGTATGTGTGTTTGTGATATGCTGCAACATCTTTTGGGTATATGTACAAGAGTGCTTTCTACAAAATGCAATTTTTAAAATTTGTTTAAATTTGAGAAAATAATTCAGTAGATTGCATTGAAATGTTATCATCTTATCTTTATTTATCAGTTCCCTGGATTCCCAGATAGGCAAACACTATGAGTGTATTTGAACTTACTTAGAATATTACATATGCACCATATACAAAAATTCACACTTAGGTGTGTGTAAAACACACTATCTTCTGGGATCTACCTTTTAAAGCTATAATGTATAATTTCTGGAATGTTTCTATGCTATGAAATAAAAACACTTCAACTTTTACGTTGTAGTTTAACATGATGTAATACTCTACAACCATTATATATATATATGATAATTTTCATATACCTATCTTTCTAGATATTGGTTAGTCTAATTATATAACCATGAACAATATTGTATATGTGCCTACTTTAATATTGTGTTTTATAAACTCTGTATTTAAAAGTAGGATTATATGCAGAAATTCTAAAATAATATTGTCAAAGTTATTTGGTATTTGACATTTTTTCTTTTCATAAAATTTCATTAAAAACCTTACTTAGCTAAAAGTACTCACATTTTTATTTCTTGCTTTGGTGCTTACGGTTGGTTTGGTCAATAGAAATATCTTTTCTAACCCGAGATTAGTAAGACAAATATACAAACCAAATTCCTACCATTTTTTAAAAACATCTTTGTAACATTTTGAATTCTATATTAAATTACATCACTGTCCTTTAGTTCTCCTCCATTAACAGACCATATAGGCTTTTTCATGTGGAGAGCTCCTTGCTGTTTGTTATGCTTTTCCTGACCAGACACTCAATAAGTATTTATTCAATAGAAATAAATTGCAAACACTGTCATTTTCAAATCTCTGCGGGAGTATCTTTTCCAAATAAGGTAGTGTATTGTAGATATTTAATTAACTGATTCTTTTATAATATAACTCTTAGTAAAAAATAATATGTATATTACTCCTTTCTATTAAAAATTATGGAGGATTTAAAATAATAATAATAATAATAATAATAATAATAATAATAAATGATCAATTCACTGTCTACCTTTCAAAGAAAAGTATTGGACAGTTTTAAGGAAATGCGTCTTTATTTAGTGTGTGAACTGTAAATTTATGCAATCACAATTCTTACCCCTACCTATTGAACATACGGAAACAGCTTCTCCATAATGTGGTTATTTCAAAATGTCTCTAAGACTCAGTCTGCTCACCTGTGTATTAGTGTTAGGGGACATCGGTTCATTTAGTCATTATGAAATGAAAGTGAGTGACTGCATTGAAGCCATGGTGGTTTTGCTGACATTGTATGCCTGCTCCCACTGACAGCACACAATCATCACTTGACTGTCCCAAAGAGTCACCATGCAGAATGTTGAAAGGATCAACCAAACCTGCACAGGAGGGCCAAGCACGACACCTTTGCAGCATTGAACTTTCTTTCATTCAGTACCTGCTGCACAGCAGACACAGCAAAAATAAGCTGCACCAATAATAAGATTTTCTTAAAAATCAAGATAATTTTCCACTAAAAACCTTAACAGTCAAATTGGGGAACAAAAGAAATGCCTATGAGTCTTATTTGAATATGAATAGCTTCCTGAAAAATTTTGGCAGAATTTTGACCTCATCTCCTTTCTTGTTGAGCATATGTATCTAGCACTATACTCTACCATAGAAGATTATTATATAGTTAGTGTTCTCTGTAATCAATGATAAATTGGACCAATATCAGATGGAAAAGACATATTCTAATGCCAGATTCTGAATTTTATTAGATTCGTTAGAAATGAACAAGTCTTCTATACTAGTAACTTCTGAGGCTACTCTCTATCCACCTGCATTGCCTTGCCTTAAGGCAGGGGCTCTCAACCTTTGGATTGGAATTTCTTCAGCAAACCTCTATCTCCTAAAGTATTTACATTATTGTCCATAATAGTAGCAAAGTTACGGTTATGAGGAAGCAACAAAGGTAAGATTATGATTGGGGATTATCACCCTATGAAGGACTATATTAACAATTTACAGCAGTAGGAAGGTTGGGACCACTGCCTTAAGATAATGAGATAAAGAAACAAGAATAGAGAAACAAAACAAAGAAACAATAAAACAAAACTCAAAAACCATAGTGATAGTCTTAGCAAAATTCTTGACACTGGTTTCCCTGTTCACTTTCAAACAAAATGTAGTAAAATGTAAAATCTGAACAAAACATAGTGATACTCAAGAGTACTGTGGATGTACACTCTTTCAAAACTCACCCTTCACCCCTTTAGTCGAAATAAGTGGCTAATTTACTGAAAATAGAACAGTGGTTCACCTAGGAGACAGATTAGCTTGAAAATGTCAAAGTATTTGCTAGCATCAAGAAAAGAGTACATAGAACTAGATTCACATATGAACTCAATGTTTTTAATTCATTAATGACAAGAGGACTAAAGAGACACAACTTGATTTAAAACAGTCACAGAGGGAAAGACATGTAAGATGCATATGCTTGTATCGGGGTGATACACCAATGAGGGTGGTGATCTCTTCAAATACATGTGTTAAAATGTATAGTGGCTGGAGTTTTTCCTTTGCTGTGTAAGGTTCTGGCAGTTTCAGTTCAGCAACCTTGGTAATTTGTTTTTCTTAAAAAAGTCAAGAACTATGCTGTAGGGTCAGAATGGCTGGATCACTTTGTGCTTTAACTTGGGTAACTAAGCTTGCTGTCATCACTAAGGGTCCGGGTGTTCAAGGGAGGGTTTGACTGTAAAGACATAAACCTCAGCACTAAAAATAATCAAATGGGTAAGCTTTGCTTTCCGGGCATGTCTGTACATGTCCTTTGCCCCATTTCCAAAGTATAATGCATCTCTTGGGCTTTCAAAGTCAGGAACAAAATCCTTAGTGTAGAATGTAGGCAGTGACCCTGATCATTACTGAAGGAAGTGTTCCATTTGTTTGTCTCACTGTATCACAATGGAAGGACTCTCAGGGTTTAACAGTCACAGCTGGTCCTATTGGATGACTCCATTAGACTATACCAGAGCTTCTCTCAATTAGGCAGATTTTATCCTCTTCTCCAGTGCAAGTGTAATAATGTCTTGTGATAGTTTTAATTATTTGGTACCTACAGACAGGAGATTGGCTTTTTTTTTTTGCTACCTGTCAGGGAGTATTCAGGAATTTTGGTCTACTTCTTGAGTTGATCATGTTTAGATAAAGATTGAACCAAACTCTTTAAATTGAAACACCCCCAAATGAAAAATGAAAGTAATGTTGACTATTCTGAAATCTTTTTGAAGGCAACTTGGATCTTAACATGTAAAACAAAGTGAAAACTGGAGCTTCTACTAGATTGATTCATTTTTATTTCTGTTCTGATAAATGAATTATACCAAACTAAAGTAGAATCCAAGTGGTCTCTAGGGAATTAGATAAACAAAATAACAAAGAAAATTGTTAGTTGTGTTTTGGTAATGTGTTTGGGAATAAAGTATAATTTCTAGCCCCCTGGGAAATGTCATTTAGATATTTTATTTCATTTCTAAGAAAATGAAAAATTAAAGTCATTTTTTTCTATATAGAAAACTTTACCTTGAGCAAATGAAAGAATGTGAAGACTCTGGTTTATAACAGATATTAATCTGACCAAATGTTTGCCTTAGAAGAACAGTTTGTTTGTAAAAGATAATGCAGTTAAATTTCTGCAAAAATATTCAAATATTTTTTGACCATTTAGATATCTTCATTTGTTTGAGATCACATGAACATGTATTGAAAATATAAAATATAAAAATAATATATCAAATAAAATAATGAAATATATTTATACATTTTGTTTTATTTATTTTATTTTAAATATATTGTGTTATTACATGTTATATATCACTATATATGTTATATATCATGTTAGGAAAATTCAGTAATAAATTTTTTTCAAATAAAATATTATAATTTTTCAACTAAAATACTTCTGTGAGCAAAAGCAATCTTGGAAGGACAGGTATGTATTGTCAGTTAAACCCATCCTAATGATCATCTTTTCTTCCTCTACATTGGCATTAACATTATGATTAATAAGAACAGATGGACAATCTTGAGATAAGTAGGACAGCATGAACTTCCAATCAGGGGCTGGGAAAGCCAAGATAAGTAGATTCCTAGGCTCACTATGCAGCCAGACTACAATAATCTGAAATCTTTAACTAGGCCAGTAAAAGATCTTGTGGATGAAATCCGAAGAAAAACATCCCAGGTTGTTCTCTATCTTCCATGTGCACATACATGTGGAAAAGACACACTAATGAATTCCTCACCACACCAAAATATGCATGTAGGTATACATATGTGTAGAATACTGAATCAATATTAAGGCCAACGTTCTCCTATAAAATAATCCTAAAATTAAGCTATTTTTGCTTATTAGTCCTATATCTAAGGAATACTAACACAAATAAATGGATAAACAGTAGAAATACCACAAAAATCAGATATTTCTAGTAATTATTTTTAATACTTCTGTAAAACTTATATTCATGTATTTATTCATCCAGTCCATTAGTAACTTTATAATAATTATGAGATATTAGTGTTCATGGCATACTTTCTAGCAATAGTTGTCCTAAATTATAACAGTTTTTAAATTGGATAGGCAAGGCCATTTTTTTTTCTCTGAATTAGTAGAACAGAGATGAAGAATATGGGTCTGTGGAATGATGTCATAAAAGTGAGGCAGGTACAAGATAGAATGAGGACTGTCGTTGAACGAGAAGGAAGGATGAATAGGAGAAAAGTTTGAGGGGAGAGGAGGAGACTGGAACAGAAAGGAGACTGTGCAGGAGAAGCCGCCAAGAGAACATGGGGGCTAGTGTTGAGATTCCACGCTGTACCTTTACAGGTTGTTATGAATAATCTTAAGGGATGGATGTGTGCAGGGCTTTGTATGTTTGGGTGGGCAATTATATCTTATCAATGGGATCCGAGGTTATTGGGTTGTGTGTTCTTTCTTGTGGTGATTTGACCTTGGGGAGTGTTTAGCAGCAGAAACACTTGGCCACCATGGAGTTGGTATGTGTGTTTCTGGCAAGGTATCTACCAGATATCTTGGGGCATTGCCGGATCTAGTGGAGGTAAAAGAGAACACTATATTTTTTTTATAGTTTTACAGCAACATGAGTCAACTCAATCTATTACTCTGGTCAGATCATCAAAGGTGGGGCCATGAGACTACAGAGAAGCAAAAGCAATAAAATGGTACTTAAGAATAAAGTCAGGATCCAGCTATATAGAATAAAAAATAATGGATGAAAACAGTATGTTAGAGATACAGTGAGACAGAAGAGTAAGCAAGCTCTCCATAAGACACCTAGACACAAGTATATTTTGTTATTAGTAGATTTTTGTTCACAATCCTCCTCTGTTATAATAAACTTATTTTTGGGAGCTAAAAAGAAACTATTTCTTTATCTTAGACTCTAGAGTCCAGTCAATATTGCATGCAAGAAGAACATTTGTATAACTATTACCTGAAACTATGTTAGCAATAAAGTTTGTATTATTCTTTCTGAAAGTCTATCTTTTGATATACATCAATATATCCATTATCAGTCTGTTACTAGGTTCCAGATAACCTACCAATTGAAAGCCTTAGTTTGGTAAGTCTTAAAATAGCTAGACTGATTTGGGATTTTCTGCTAACAATTAATGATGACTGTCTAGCATAAAGTAAAATATACGAAATGATAGCTCAAGTTATTATTATAAATCATCATGGAAAAATAATTCATAGGAAACTAAGTTAATATCTAAAGATAATTTTAAAATTCACGTAAATATAATTCTTACTTCTTACAGAATTACCATAAAATAATTGTTTTAAAACAATATTTAGGTGGTAATTTGACAAGGCAGACTTGAAATACAATATTTTATGACAGTAATACAAGACAAATGGTTCAATATAAAATTGTTACTTTTGATAATTTGAAAGATGGGTCATGAACATAGACTCAAATAATACATGGAATTGATTTTATAATGGGGATGAGAATCAAGCTGTATTCAAATTATACTGCCTTGCAGGTATCTGAATAAGAAGACTTCAAGAATATTCATGTCCAGTTCAGTAGAATGGATTTTACAGATGTGATTAAGTAATAGTTTTAGAGATCCAGAATTGGCATGGATTATGTGGAAAATCACAAGTATCCAGATACAAGCAACTATTATAAGTAGAAAAATTAACATCGGAAGTTAAAAATATAGAATGAATAACTAGAACAATGGGGAAAAGAGACATGTGTAAGAGAACAAGGGATACGGGAAGCTAGAAAACCTAGGAAATACAACTCCCTACAAAGCCTACTGTAGGGTGCTACCTGACTAGGATCTAAATTTCTGACCATCAGAATAAAAATTAATAAATCCCCGTCGTTTAAAATCATTGTGTTTATGTATCATAGCGGGAATAAATATACCTGTTTCTCAGTGGAATTACACAGTTAGAATAATAAAAGTGACTGATGACACTCTGGTTCCAAAAATTCTTAATCGGAGAAGTTTCTCTTAGTCAATGGGGAAGAATGTGAAAGGTTCAAGTGTGTTTCAAATAAATGATTAATGGTAAAATCATCACCACTAAGAAGGACATCTACATGACCCCTGTAAGGCTCGTACAAATGCAGATACAGAAAATGGGTAGAGAAAATATAAAAGATGGATTGGGAGAAGAACTGCAAATACTATCTACAGGGAATGGTACAGCATTTGTAAACACGATCTCATAACAGGTGCTGTGGTCTGCATTGAGCCTGAGCAAGACTGTGCCTTTTAACAGCCACACAGAGACTGGGGAGGAAACTGGAGATTCCTAACATGACTCCTGCTGAACTGTGGCCTTGAAAATAGTCACTGCTTTAGTTGTGAACCATGCATGAGTTCCATAAACTCTAAGAGAGATCTCCAGAGCTTTGGGAACACAATTAGCCCTCCTTCAAATAAATGTGTCCCAAAGCACAGCAGAAAGATATGAATTTGGGAGTGTGACCTATTGGGAAGAGAGATGAAAATGGACTAAGAGAGGGTTGTCTATTACAATAGGGAGAATATAGTGTGTACAGAATTGCCAGAGGACTCATTTAGGCTAAAAAAATGACTAAAAAATAAAAAGGCTGATGAATCACAGATTGTTTGAGAGCACATGTATCATATACTTAGACGTTGCTTTGCAAAATTAGTATTGTTTTTATTATACATTTATGGGCAATTTCAGTTATTAAATTCTTGTCATAGCAGTACTAAATGAAGCTTGGATCATGCATGTGCAAGTGTGCCGAGACATTTTCAGGATAACGTGAAAAGATCTTCACTGCCCCTTTTCACCTAGAGTCATAATTATCATGTTTGTTTATTGGTGAAGGCTTGTCTTACTTCCATCGCAGGTGAACGTCATCCCGGTATTTTGTATATTTATCATTGTGGAATCAGAGGTTGTTTTACGTTAGTGTTCTTTTTGACTTTTTGACCAGCATGGAAAGTACACAGGTCGATGGAAGAGTCTGGTTATTTCCAGCCTCATGGTAAAGATCCCATGACTATAAGGACAATCTATGTGTGCTCCAAAAACCCTACTAAGTTTCATCAGCTGCTAAAGCAGCATCAACAGCTCTCCAACTGTATGCTAATTAACGAAAACGGCCTGTTAGAATTTCCCAAAATTTACACTGTTTTCTCCGTATAGTTGGAAGTCATTGTCTTGTTGGATGACAATTATGAAAAGGAGGTTTGTGATTGAAACAATAGCACCAGTGATAGAAGCGAATGAGAAGCCATGTTTGGAAAGGGGACAACTGCCAGACAATCGTCATCTTACACAGAGCCCAATGTGCTGATTGAAAAAGAAAGACGTTTGTGTTGACTTAGGGGAAATCAGCCTGTGGACCTACTGCTTTGGGGGAATTTTGTTGCATTTTTAATTTCCTGACCTGGGTAGCTCCAATCAAACAAAATTTTATTCTTTTCTCTTCTGCTCCAGATGGAAGAAAATGTAAACAGCTGTCCAGGCAATGATGAAGCCTTTTCTTCCACATTCTTGCATGTCATTATGTTGGAGATTTACTTTTTCAGCAAATTGAAACCTCTAAAACCTTGTAATCAAATGTTCTCTCTCCCCTTCTCTCTATATTTCAGCGCTCATCAATCGCTTACTCTCAGCAATAGTTCTCTGAAGATGAGGCGATGATGAGTGTGCAGGGTCATTATCATATTTACGCTCATCAGCACCATATAGCATTATGTTGTTTACAATAATGAGCTGCTGGAGGCAATCCTGTAAACACAGCAGTGTGGCAGCCTGCATGGAGAAAAGCAAGACAGTGCTTAGGGTTTCTGTAGGTATAGGCTGGCCTGGGTATCCTGCCGTGGCTGTTGACTATAACTGCAATGAAAGTGTCTAATAAGAAGCCAAATAGAACCTCTCAGGTTGCAGAAAATATTGGAAAGAAATCACAACGAAGAGAAACTTGGAAGTTTAAATAAAGCTAGTGGAAAGATTATGTTGTTGTTTTGCGCTAATTTGTAAGTCAGTGAATTATTAGGTTCATTTAATAAATACAATAAAATTTCAAAGTTAATGTACTAAGTACTACTTTAGGGGAGCTTTCGTCTTTTTTACTGTGTTTGTGTGTTTGGTGCAAATGAGTATGCTTATGTATGTTTCTTCTCTCTCTCTCTCTCTCTCTCTCTCTCTCTCTCTCTCTCTCTCTGTGTGTGTGTGTGTGTGTGTGTGTGTGTGTGTGTGTGTGTGTGTGTGTGTGTGTGTGGGGGGGGTTGTATGTTGTAAAACTCATATGTGTACATGTAGAGACAACAAGTTGTCAGAAATTTTCCTTGATTTTAGCCCACCTTATTCTTTAGGATATGGTCTTTTAATCAAACCCAGGTTTTAACCAAACCCTGATTCACTGAGTTACCTACCTAGTACAGGGAACCATGAAGTTGGCCTGGACTTGCTGCCTTGAGAGGCATTCAACAGAGCTTCTTAGGGTAGAGCCTATGACTTCTAGGGGCAAAATGTACCTTCTAGTTCCTGAGTAACCAATGCAGTCCTGGAGGCATTCAGATTGCTTTGTGTTTCTTTGTATATTTCCTCAGAAGTCAAGAAAGTATAGAGGCTTGGCAGGGCAATTGCTCTTAGACACTAATCTTGTATACCCTGTCTAGTTTGCAAACACCATTGTATCCTGGCAACTACAACTATATTGATCCCAGCAATGGAACTTATATTCTTTTTCTGATGAAGGTATGAAAAATTATGAACTAGAATATAACATCCTGAGTGAGGTAACGCAATCACAGCAAAATACACGTGGTATGCACTCATCGAAAAATGGATATTAGCCTAAAAGCTCGAATTACCCAACATGCAATCCACAGATGACAGGAAGCTCAAGAAGAAGGATGATAAAAATGTGAATGCTTCTGCTTATTCATAAAAGGGGGAACAAAAATAACCATAGGAGGAGCATGTCAAATACAGAGGTGAATGCTAGCAGCAAACCACTGAGAACTGAGAATGGATATGAGTTTTTATATCCAATAAAAATTCCCCCTTTGTGGGAATTAGAGGAAGGATTGAAAGAGCTGAAGGGGCTTACAACCTTGTAAGAACAACAATGCCAACCAACCAGAGCTTCAGGGACTAAACCACTACCCAAAGACTATACATAGACTGACCCAGGGCTCCAACTGCATAGGTAGCAGAGAATAGACTTGTTGGGGCACCAGTGGAAGGGGAAGCCCTTGGTCCTGCCAAGGTTGCATCCCCAGTGCAGGGGAATGTTGGAGGGTGGTAAGGGGGATGGATGGGGGGCATCCTTATTGTGGGAGGGGCGGTGATGGGGGGGCTTATGGACAGGAAACCAGGAAAGGGAATAACATTTAAAATGTAAATAAAGAAATATATCCAATAAAAAAGTTATAATTACTCTACCTCCTTTGACTATTATGTTTCACCTTCTAAGTGAGATTCCAACATCCTCGCGCGTGACTTCCTTCTTGTTTCACTTCTTTGGGTCTGTTGGTTGTATTGTGGGTATTTTGTATTTTATGACTAATATCCACTTATCAGTGATTACATAGCATGGATATCTTTTAGGTATGGGTTATTCACTCAGGTTGATATTTTTTAGTTTCAACAAGTTGCCTGCAAAATGCATGATGTCCTTGTTTTTAATAGCTGAATAGTGTTTGGTTGTGTAAACAAACCACATTTTCTGTATCAATTCCACAGTTGAAGAACATCTGCGTTGTTTCTAGTTTCTTGCTATGAACATAGTAGTTCATATGTCCTTGTGGTAGGATGGAGTATACCTGGGTCTTCAGGTAGTACTATTTCCTTTCTAAAGGAAATGCAAAGACAAAGATGGATCAGAGACTGAAGGATTGGCCAACCAATAACAGGCCCAATTTGAGACCCATCTCATGGGCAAAAACCAGTCCATGGAACTAATAATTATACTCACAGTTAATGAGAAGCACAATGGTAATATTGATAATAATACTACAGACAGGAGCCTAGCACGTATGTTCTCTAAGAGGCTCAACCCAGAAGCTTACTGAAACAAATGCAGATACCCACAGCCAAACATTGAATGGAGGTCAGGGACCCTTGTGTTGGAGTTGGGGGAAGGATTAAAAGTCCTGAAGGGGAGATAAGCCCTACAGGAGGATTAGCAGTGTCAACTAACCTGCGCTCCTGGGAGCTCTTGAAGACTGAGCCACCAACCTAAAATCATGTACACAGGCTGGACTGAGTCTCGCAGCACATATTTCACAGAGGGTGGCCTTGTCCTATCTCAATGCAGAGGATGCCTCTAATGTTACAGAGACTTGATGCCCAAGGTAGAGGCATACCCAGAGTTCCCTACCTTCTCAGAAGTGATGGGTAGAGAAGGCAGTGGGAGGGACACTGGGGTGGAGCTGGCAATGTTTAGGGTGTAAATAGATGAATTTTAAAAATCTAATTGCTCTCAATAAAATTGCCACAGCTTCAGTCTTGCTGTGGCCCCTCCAACTGGCCTGGTTTAATTTCTCACAGCCATTTCAGGTGACCTTGGCCCAGTAAATAAACATGGACACTTACACTCTGAATAGTGTCTGTCTCTGCTTCTGAGTCTAGGATAAGAGGTGGGCATTTATGCACACACAGCATTTATGTCATGGATTCTGGATTTTGAACTCTGACCTTCTTGTTTGTGTTACCGGTACTTTCATCACTGAATAATTTTCCTGACACTGACACATGCAAAAATTAATTTTACCCACAGATTATGCCCCCATTAATTATACAAAAGAAGACCCATGAAGTGCCTGTGAAGGACATTTTGGGTTGCCTTTCCATGGGAAGGAATAAAACTACATCCAGGGCTCTACATGTAGTTATTTACCTTAAAAACAATTCCAGAGACAAATCAAGGAATTTTGAGGGCAACCTGGAGACAAAAAAATTCATAGTGAGAGGGACAGATTCAGAGGACCAATGCACAAAACTCAGACATCTGACTTTGTTTTAACTTCCTTTGCTTTCAGGAGGTACCTTTCATTTTACAGAGCTGTTGCTTCCTTCGCAGACTTTAGAATGTGACTGCCTTCTAAAATGTATCTTTGCACAAATTAGTGATTTTCCTCAAGATCTCAGGAGCTACCCTTGGAGAAAGTTTGGGAAACCACACAGTGATCGTTCTTTCAGGAGCTGACAGCCTCAGGGTTGCAGAGAACTCAGTCAGCATCAGTTATATGTTTAGCTCCAAGAACTGCAGGAAGTGGTATAAGAGAAAAAATATTAAAAAACTCTTCATTAATATACCAGGGGATTAGATTACCCGTCTCCTCAGTAAATCAGAAGAAATGGTCAGGAGAGATGCAGCCTTCACTGCCTGCTAGCTCAAGGGAACTCAGTGTTTATTTTCCATGTCTTCTGGCTTTGGTGGACAATTGCACACACACACACACACACACACACACACACACTCAGGAGCCCATACACAAATAAAAGAATGATTTTAATAAATAGATATTATTTTTAAGTAAATGGGGAATATACTCATTTGCCACATTATTTACTTATCTCTGACAGGAGAGAGAGAGAGAGAGAGAGAGAGAGAGAGAGAGAGAGAGAGAGAGAGAGAGAGAGAGAGAGAAGCAGGTAATCAGGTGCCTCCACACACTGTATGGCTATCAGAAGACGTATCTTTGGAGTTGATTTTCTCCTTCCTCTCTTATTCATTTACAGAGATTGAACTGAGGTTTCAGACTGGAGCAGCAAACATCTTTAATTGGATGAACTGTCTCTCCAGCCCTAATTTAAGATGTTAATCAGAAATTATTAAGATGAGACAAATGTGTATCTATACATGATCCCTATTGCTTTGCTCTATTTTTGTGATTGTGTAGAGAGAAATTGAATTCTCAAAGTTATTATATGGCCAGAAGATGAATACATGATTTATATTAATGAAGTAAGAAAGCCAATTTTCAGTTGACAGCTCTGTATAACTAGAGTTCAAGGACGTTTATTTTAAGAGAAATGAAAGTATTTATTTTTCATGTCTTCTTACTTTAAGAATTGGTTCTGGCTACATTATTCCTGTTCTTACATTCCATTCTCAAATTATTAGTCCAACACTGCATATTATGGCAAATGGCTTCACTGCCATGTGACATGCTGGTCTCAGCTCCATCAGTGGCTACTGTGGTTGGTATCTACAAACCACTATTGAGGCTCATGTTTAACCCATGTTAGTGTCCTCTGGTATTTATGAGTTGTTATCTCACACTAACTGGATCTGCTGTGCTTGGGAAAGTGTGCTGTTTTGAATGATCATAACGGACACTTTCTTTATCCTCCTAAGTCACCATTTCTGTGTTGCATCCCAGGTCCTGCAGCTTCTCATTAGGTCACCTGAGGTTACCTCGGAGACCTTTAGTGTTTTCTTCATTCTCATTTAGCTTTCCTGATTACCCCTTGGCCATGGAGGAAATGGAACACAGGTGTATGTGTGCTAAACCTAAGAAATACATTTTAAGAAAGGCACCTTGAACAGGTTTATCTTGTGGGATGCCATATTTTCCATAAGCATATAGGCTTCTGTGGCATAGCTTGATCACTCCACATGGAATCTTGATACAATTGAGAGATATAATGGGATGCATGGAACTCCTGTGGTATTTCATTTCCCAGAAGTCCCATCAAAAATGAACACAGTATAGTATATTAAACTCAAACATAAATGTATACAATGAATATGTTATAGTACATTAAACACAAATAAATAACATGATCATTTATCATCACATTTTATATATCATACACCATTGTATATTCAATATTTTATGGTGGTATGCTTGTTATATGTAGGCACATTTATTTGTGTGTATACTGGTTTCGTAGGTGTGCATGCACATGTGTGAATGTGTGTTTGGAGTATAGAGATGGACAGGACATCTCTTTGCCAACACTCCCTACCTCACTTTTCAAGACAGGTTTTAAACCTGAAGACTAAGCTGGTGGGCTTTTTACATGTATGCTGTAAATTCTATCTCACTTCCTCATGGCTGTATCATAAGCCACTTTGTGGTAACAGAAACAGTCAGTTTCTGAGCCCCTGGTTATAATTCATAGAACCATACACTCATTTTTATTAATAATTAGCATCATTTCAACATATTGCTAAAGTATCATCCTGCAGTATTGTGATAGACATATCCAGTAGAAACCTGTTAGCCACAGTATTGACCAAAACAGTGTTTTGTGGCATATCATCAAAGTGTGTTTGAACCCAGGATGTACATATCAGTCATCAATCAGTTTTTTGAAATATAAGCAAAGTCTCTATATCACTAATACCTTAGAATGGCTTAAAAGAAATATATCAAATTTAGTTATATTAAGTGGGACAAGAACAATGAGCCTATCTGTGACCTTATCTTCTAAGTGCTACACAGGTCTGTAGCATCTAGGTTTTATAGGCATTGATAGATTCTTCTAGCTTAGTCTGTGAGGAAATGGTGCTCCTTTGCCAAGCCTTGGAAGTACCATTGTCACTCCCTTATCTGTTTTGTCTTCACGTTTATCTCACATGAGGCAGGCAGTCAATTTGAAAAGTGATCCATTTATCTCTTTCTATATCTAGCCAAGCTTCAGGAACAACAATACAACAATAAGAGAGAGAGAGAGAGAGAGAGAGAGAGAGAGAGAGAGAGAGAGAGAGAGAGAGAGACCGAGATTTGGAATTTAAAAGCAAACTCTTTAATAAAGATATTGAAATTGTTATGAAATGATGTTATTAAATATTAACTCTTATACATGCATTATTACCAATTGGAAACTAAACAGAAACACAGTTATTTTATTTTATTTTATTTTAGAAACTTCAGAGATTAAACCTTCCCCATCTTTTTCTCAAATACATCCAATTATCTCCCATCATTTTGACAGGGAGTTATCTTGTTAAAGAGCTTGCAATTCCATTACAGATAAGCTTCAAATATTGATTTGTACCCTTTGTTTCCTTGGTCAGAGATAGGATGGTGAAACTAAAAATTCTCAAATCTGCTCTGCATGGAAGAATGAAAATGGCCCCAGAGAAAAAGTGGTCAGATGCTTACAGAAGGATCCTCAGTGACATTGTGCTCCAGTAGACGTTGCTATGGAGCCTAAGCCAAGGCTTGTTTGAAGGAGACTGCAGGACAAAAGAGAGCAATGGATTCCATTCTAGAATGCACAAGTGGAATGATATTCAGCAATTCAATTTCATGATGAAGAAACGGGTTTCAGTAATTAGTAACATCTAAGTTACTTTCTTCCTTAACAGACAGATGTCAACAAGTCAAAACAGAGGGAGACACCATTCAGCCAGAAAAAGTTCCTGACCATTCTGATTTCATGATGTCTACTTTATCGGCAACCCACAGTACAGTTTTCAGCATTTAATATTCAGTGCGAGGTTTTCAGAGGCGAATGCCAGCAGCAAACCACTGAACTGAGAACGGGACCCCCGTTGAAGGAATCAGAGAATGAACTGGAAGAGCTTGAAGGGGCTTGAGACTCCATATGTACAACAATGCCAAGCAACCAGAGCTTCCAGGGACTAAGCCACTACCTAAAGACTATACATGGACTGACCCTGGACTCTGACCTCATAGGTAGCAATGAATATCCTAGTAAGAGGACCAGTGGAAGGAGAAGCCCTGTCCTGCTAAGACTGAACCCCCAGTGAACTAGACTGTTGGGGGAGGGCGGCAATGGGGGGGGTGGGGGGGAACACCCTATAAGGAAGGGGGAGGAAGGGGATGTTTGCCAAATGTACATAAGAAATACTCAAGTTAATAAAAAAAAAAAAAAAAAAAAAAAAAAAAAAAAGAGGTTTTCAAGTTAAAACAAAAAATTATACAAACAAAAACTGTGTCTGTCCCTTTAGCTTCTTGAATCTGCATCATGTTGAATAAGCTAGAGTAATGGTCATGGAATGAATTAATGAGCCAGTGCGTGAGGAACTTATGAGAATCACACCTATTGGATAGTGTATGAGTGTAGCAACCTTTTCTAGCCATGCAAACCTTGGTGAATTCCTCTCCCCGGCTTTCTGCTCAGTGCACATTCTTTTTCTCTGGATAATTCCAATACTCAGCGCCTTCTTTTGTGCTTCAGGCTCTGTCTCAACGTTTCCTATCTTTATCATGTTCTTACCTCCTTGGCTAGGGCCAGGTCTCTCCTATTCTTAAACCCTGCCTATAAACCAAAACATGGTTTACTGAGGACCATAAAAGTTTGTCTTGAGTTTCTGGTCTCACAGTTTGTCATTTCCTATCAGCAATTTGAATTTAACTGTAGAATTTTTAATGTGATAACAAATTGATTTAAATTTACTTGTTTTAACACTAATTAAACAACATTTGAACAGATAAGATAATGACTACATAATTATCTAATGAATTTCAACTGTATGAACTTCTAATTTAGACAAATATGCTAAAATAATTTCCATTTTTCTTTCAGAGCAAATTCTTTCAATTTCTGTTTAATTTTGTAAAAAAATTACTTCACTTCACTTAAGATAATAAAACTAATATTGGCTGTGTTAAACACCTAGATATTAAGCAAAATTTTAACTCACAATGCTTTTCTGAATAGTTTTTACTATGACGGTATCCAAAATTACTGTGCTCTTCTTGTGCAACCCAAAAAATACATAGTTGGTGTCCCATCGCTTCTATTACAGTGTTTAGGCTTACTAGGACTCCATCTAAGACCAGATAAAATACTCAAAGACGATTTTATATATTACATACATATGTCTTTTTATATTTATATTACTTATATCTGCAATGCATTTGTACAAAATACAAATTATTACATAAGTGTGTGATTTATTATAGTATGTCTGCATTGCAAAACAAATATATATTATGTGATATAATATATATTACACATCTTATTATATATTATATATATTTATACATATTAATATAAATATATAAAAACTGCAATATATAACTATTACACTGTATATATTATTTAAAATGCATTCAGAACTGATGTGAAAGAAAGTAAAGTTAGGAAGATAGAAAGTATCATAGTGGGAGAAGAGCTTGCTTCAGAACGTTGAGAATCTAAGTTCAAATTCTCAGCACTTACCAGCCTGTTGGCTGAAATGAAATGGTAAGCTACAGGTTGAGGAGACCTTGTCTCAAAAGAGTCAGAATATTAATTTAAAAAGTCTTGGGACAGAGGAGTCATGGGAGAGGTTTAATGGAGGGAAGAAAAAGTGGAAATAATGCATATATATATATATATATAAATATACATGTACAAAATTCTTAAAATTATTTTAAATTAAAATTAGTAAGATGGAGATCAATGAAAGAAGATATCTGCATTCACATATTCATGCTTCCTTTCTCTCCGTCTCCCTTCTCTTCCCTTTCTCCTCCTTCACCCTCTTATATGTACATGCAAAGAAATATGTGAATAGAGTAAATTGAAATCACAGAATCCCCCATCCCAGTCAACACTATGGTTTGGTCATATTAGGTCCAACCTTTAACAGATTACAGAAAGCATCCTGCAGAAACTGTCTTTGTGTCCTTAGTGCCCTTTTCACCTGCCACATGAACTTGATGGGCATCAAGTGGTTCTCTCTGCTGCAGAGGAACACTGCTCTTTTCTTGGCTTGGCCATTTAGAGATAGCTAAAATTCTCCCTAGCTTTCTCCCTTCCCTATAAAACTAAACGAAAGTGGAAAGGTGAGAGATGTATACTGATTTCTCACTAAATTACTTGCCCAAGCTTACTACTGCTTAAAGTTCTCCCAGTAAAGGTTCATGTTTCTTGATTATTGGATACAATCTGCCTTTGTCTGAGACCATCATATTTTAATGTTTAGAACCTGCCATATAGTTTGCTTTTCCAACAACCTCTGAAACTTTTATTCACTTAGCAAGCCCTGACAAGGTATTATATTTTATGTTTGAAATGTAAACATAAAGGATATCTTCTTCAGAGCCAAATAATTCATCGGAGTATATCCAGATTTAAAAACCACTAAAGCTATTGGCATGGCTTTTAAGAATATTGTTTGTTTCTCTCAGCTGGAATTGTCATAACAAAATATCATAGGCTTAGGGTTTCTCAAACAGTAAACCAATGTATTTCTCACAGTGCTGGGAAGGAACAAGAACAAGAGGATGTGCACCATAGCCAGAATCCAGTGAAGATCTGTTCTCTGTCGTACACAGCTATGTCCATGTACAACAGAGGTGGGAAAAAAGAGAGTCAAGGTGAGACATGAAAAGAGGAAGAATGGGAATCAGAGGAAGAATGGGAATCATAGGTGTTTCTTCCTCTTACTTAAAAGGTAAAAATCTTGTGCAGTTAGCATCCTGCCTTTATGATCTAATTTAGACTTAATTACCTCTTAAAGACCTTGTCTCTAAGGTTGTACCTTGAGAAGTATCTTTGGTGGACTTTTTGCAAGTATGACTCTTTGTCTCCTGGTTGTCCTGTACAGCTTCATACTCACAAAGTGAGTACACATGATGCTAGTCTGCAAACCCACTGACCCAGGCAAAACTTCTTTCTTGAACCTTTGGCCCCCTGCTCTCAGCAGTCAGCCACACCACAGCATTTTCCCTGTGTTGTTTATGAGCTAGTCTTGAGCATTTATGAGGAAGATCTAAATTACTGGTCCCGTGTTGCTGTCATTCAGATGAGTACTATGATTGTTGTGTTATCTTTCTGCCAGGACACCAAACATTATTGGAGCTTCACATCTTATTAAGAGATAATTTTGAGAAGAAAAAGAAGGAAAAAGATAGGTTTCAACCATGTATCTGAGGTTTTGCGTTTTGTTGTAGGATGTGGGGGTCTGTCTGAGAATAATTCCTATACTAGGTAGAGAGCTTATGCATATTCAGAGACAGATATAGACTGAAGTATTATTTCATTGTAAAAGGTGTGTGTGTGTGTGTGTGTGTGTGTGTGTGTGTGTGTGTGTGTGTGTGTGTGTGTGTGTGTGTGTGTGCAGCAAAGGCTGATGAAGTTCAAGACAAGAGGCCCAGTAGTACCCCACAACCCTGAGCTGTCTATGTAACTTAATGGGCTCAGTATTCTGAAATCCTTTGAAAGTAACTCCATAGGGCATACATTGAATAACTATTAATTTCCCTAGTTCCTCGATAGCAGGTATGGGTAACAAGGTCTTACTCCTTAATAAATGCTATATCCATTACTAGCAGAACTTTGATTACCTACTAATGACTACTGTGCCTCCCAAATTCCTAAAATGATATACCCTTTATGTGTGTCTCTGTGGCCATTACACTCTAGATGAGAGATACCACTTTAGTTTGCTTTTCTATCCCTATATCTTTTAGCACGAGTTAGGGTTGGGCATGAATCATGGTAAACTTTTATGGTCATTTGTTTGTAAAATCTCTTAGTTCTGCATGCCTACCTACATGTTTTGTTTGGCTAGTAGCATGCCTATCATAAATGTTCTTAGAAATATCTGTAATATTATTCCAAAAACTGCCATAGAGTTGACATGCAAGGACTTCTGAGCTCCTTTTCAATTTCTCTATTTTAAATGATGACCTTTGTTCTGATAGAATCATTTTATGATTCAAGGTCATTTGGAGGTTTGTTGTTTCAGCTAGTCCTGTCAACAGTGCAAACATTTGAGAGTTGGTTCTAGATCTTTCCTGAGGCTGAGAACTGCAAGAGTACTTAGAAACTGGTTTATAAAGATACAAATTAAAGCAAGCTTCTATGTGTGACATGACCATCCCAGTTTCATGGGAAATAATGTTGGTTTGCAATTTGGGTCTATAGTCTTCAGATTGAAATAGAAATATTAAATTGCTATAATATATTCTGTCAAAGTTCTAGACCGAATTGCTACTGATTTGTCTCATGACAGAAATTATACAACTTTCACTCTTTTTTATGTTTTGAGTAACATATATTTTTTTTTAGAATTTTTCCCCTGACAACAAAATTGCGTGAAATAATATTCTTTATATGTTAGTGTTCGTGAGTAATTTAGGAATAACTGTTTTAAACAAGTATGTTAGGTCTTGGTAAATGAGGTAAATATGTGTAAGTATCTTCTACATGAAACTCAGTATTGGAATGCTATATGATAGTGATAAAATGAATCATTTCTAAGGTTGCTGAAATACTGAAACATCGGTGGCTAAATATAAACTCAAGTACTCTTGGCTGCAGAAATTCCATAAAAATACCTGTAATCCTAGTACTGGAGGAGGATGAAGGAGAAAGATCAAAAATTCAAGGAAACTTGGACTACAAAACAAACAAAAAGGAGTTTTTGTAAAGTATAGGCATCAAGAAAGATGAAAGACCTCATCTTAAGATAGAATCTCATTCCTCAAAGGGTGTTCTATATGAAAGTTTGAAATATGTGTGATTTAGAGAAAATGCTATTTTTCAATTATTTCAAATTAAGTAGTGAATGTATAATTGGGAAAAAAGGAGTAGTGCTTTTGCATACGATGGGGTGATCCTCAAACCTTAGAGATAATGTATAATAATTATTATTTCTTAAACCTTTTGGAATCTGAAGATGTATGAAGCCTTCTAATAAATTATGGGCTCTGACAAGACCACATAGGAGATGCCCTATTTCTGGCTTGTTGTTAAGAACAAAAGGACTGGTTACTATTATCTGTTAGATATTGGTATAATGTTGCTATGCATTCTTAATGCTAAAGACTGGCCCCCAAAATCTGGCTGCCCTTAGACGAGTGAATTCTCATATACATCAGTTTCTGTTCTGTTATTCTTGCCCTCAAATTTAAAGCTATTGGTTAAATAAAAGTGACTATAGCCAATTACAGGGGAGAATAGAGGTAGGTTTGTTTTTATTTATAGGGATAGCGGTGAAAGGTGGGGCCACAAGGAGAGAGAGAGGAGGTTAAAGAAGGGAAGAGAGAGAAGATGGAGAGCACAAGAGATCTCCATTAGATATGTTGGACCAGGAGCACGTAGTCCAGTGAAATACCCGCTGAGGATGGACTGAATGAGTAGAAATAACCTAGGCAAGACTCAAACAAGTACTTTGGAGCACAGCTGATAAACAGTTATGAATATAGAAAATAGATTAAGAGTAATCCCTTAGTAATTAGATAAATCCATAAGACTCTGCCTCAAGTATTGTGGGTGGTGGTGGCCCAGTCTTATTAGTAAATAGTAAGATTATTAAATGATTATTAAACTCAATTTACAAGTACCTTAAACAGAGGTGGTTTGTGGATAGAGCCCTTAATCTGAGAGACTCTCTTGAGTACAGAGCAGTTCAGACTTTGCATTGAAACTGAATGTTCATGTGGTATGAGGAATCTGTTAAAGCCATCATTTTCTCAATGCTTGTGGAGGACAAGAAACACATTTTCATCGAGTAAATTAAATATGAATTATATTGTGAGAGAATATGCAAGTGTTAAAAAATCTAATTGAGAAGGCACAGGAGTCAATAGCGAAGATTTTAAAAAGATAATAAATTCTCCAGTCATAGAAGTTCTCTAATCCCAGAATTTACGAAGCAGAGACAAGTGGTCCTTTTAAGTACAAGGCTACTCTAGTCTATGTTGTGAGTCAGCCATGACGATATAATAAGATTTCATGTTAAAAAGTATAAAATCCAGAAATTGTGTTGTAACACTGAAAATATAAGATTAGTAAAATGGTCATTCAAAGAAATGCAATGCCTGTCAATTACAATTTTAAAAATATGTCAAAACACAGGCATGCATAGAATCTATACATAAATATAAATACGGAATTTCTTCAGCCCTTGAGAGACTCAAATCTGTCTAAGAATGGAAAGAATCTAAAATTATAAGTGAAAGAAATTTAAAAAGAAAGTGACACACCTAGACATGCCATCTAGGGTCTTGAAATAGCAAGAGAAAGTGTTGAAAATTTCCCAAAAAAGAACAGGATAATCAGAAGGCTAAGATTGAAGCTTGGGTTGCTTGTTACTTCAGTAACATGAGTTTCTAGGAGTGTAATTCATTGGAATACTATTTTCCCTGTAAAGTACTTACTAGCCAAACATTCATGGCCAGGATAAATATTTCTCTGGCAAGAAGACTAGGTGAATTGTCAGAACAAGTTGGGGGAACAAACCAATTGCAACGGATTTGAAATATGAGATGCAGTGAATGAAGGTGCAGTAAAAATAGGTCTTAGGATCACACCTAAAATGTATCCAATTTAGAAAGGAAGATACTTAGGAGTTCCAAGTTGGAAGTCTGGAAACTTTAAAAAGCCTTAAACCCCAAAATGATAACACTTATATGAGAGGAGAACATCTTTTCTTCTCTTAAAAAAGATGTATTAGTAAAGTTGATGAGAAAGTTACACAACCACACAGCTTTCAAAGTAAAATTACAATTTACCATAAAATGTGACATGGTCATACACATTTGGTGAGTTGGCAAAATTTAACTTCATCTGAATATGCCTTTAGAAGTCGATTTTGTGTACTATTTAAGGGGTGGATATTGGAAGTCAGAGAAGTAAAAGTGAATTCTGTAGGTTAGGAGCTGCTAATGTTGTCAGTATTTTAAACCAATTGATCAAAACCTCCACAGAAGTCTTAATCATGTTCACTGAACCAGAAAATAGCATTCATACCTGACTGAAGAGAAAACAGAATGAGACAGGAGAGTATTGGAAGAAGTGGAGAGTAATACTATTAATACTGATAGGCTTTTCCATAGTGGATCACATGTATAAATACATTCTAAGAGTGAAGAATTGAAAAGGTGTTTAAGTGTTGTCAAAGTAATTATTGATAAAATAACACAAAAATCTCAAGATTCTTGGGCATAATTAGGGGATGAATCTTTCCATTATGATGCTAGATGTTACTTTCAAAACTTATTTAATCAAACAAGAACTAAAATTACCTGCTAAATAAAGATATCTTTTAAAAAAGAAAATAAAAATTAACCCAAAATATTTATGTCTCATATGAAATATTTGATCGAAGGTGATATGGAGAATTCATACATTAGTAAAATATGAGACCTACTTCTGCTAAATGGTGAGTCTATTCTGATTTTCAGTACTGAAATCATATCACAAAAACTCAAGAAAAGTTAAATAATAGACAAGCTAAGTATCATTTTAATGCACTTCTCCTTGGAACACTTATTTGCGGTAGAGTTTCCTGAACATGATTTCAGGTCCTGTTGTATCAGTTGATCCTCTAATATCTGTGACCATTCACATGTAATTGGCAGCAACTTTTCATCTCCTACATCGTACTCCCTGATGCAGGCCTTCTCTAACCTCGTGGCTGTCGAACACCCACAGGTATCTATTAAGTTTGCACATGTTTACAGAGCAGTGGTGTAAAGGAGTTTATGCACAGTGTGATGGACTTTGGGACAAAAAGCTGAAGAGTGATAGGCAGATATTGTTGGAATTTCCTTCAATTCAGTCTGGAACAGCCCCTTGTTACAGAAGAATATGAATAACTAAGTGACATATCTCCATATTGGCTCTTCTTTATTGTGTTCCCAATATTTCATGTCTGCTTCTTGAGCTCATATTCCACATATATACCCAGATGTACACCTTTATTTTAGTTCTGCCTAGCAGGAAGCCAAGAATACATAACTCAGCTTAAGTAAAAGAGAGGCATGAATTGCCAGTAGTTATATGTGTCCCTTTATTCAATATTCTGAGAAAAAATATTAGGAAATATCCCCTTGTAAAATTTTAGTACATAGATGCTTTTTCCTATGCGTATTTTGTGCAATATGGGCATCCAATGTCTTTAGAGATACATGAGAGAATCAAATCTCCATAAACTGGACTTACAGATGATTATGAAGTACCATGTGGGAACTTAACCTAGGATCTTGGCAAGAGAAGCTCATTCCACTAGCCATCTCTTCTGCCCTCAAGAATTATTCTTTAACACTTTTCATGACAGTTCCAGCAAAGTAACCAATGATACTGTCTCCAGTAAATCAGACTTGATAGATCAACTCTTCTACCAATGTCCAGAATCAGTTGCCATAACACTGAAGAAAGTAAGATGCTTAGAATGAATATATAATATGTAATAAGAAAGTACAGTTTTTGTACTAGACAAATTCCCTTGCAGAGTTCAGAGATTTCCCTCATGAAGATGACAAGGAATATAACACCCTGACAAGGAGGGTTCTGATCTCTCTGATGTGCTCTGGGTTGTGTAGACCAGGCATAAATTTGATGATCAAACTTCAAAGGAGCAAATATTTCTACGATCAACATGCAATGGGGTTTCAGAATGGAATAGCCACATTTAGCAGCATAGTTTAGAAACATGCTAGCTGAAATACAACCATTGAAGCAGGATTTTTCTTTAGATACCCAAAGCAATAACCAATAGATTATGATTCCTACCCATGCACCCTCTGACGGAATTATTAGATATTCAGCTAAGAAATCTATAGACTTACTTGTTTTAATATTAAAGAGTTCTTGTGAACTCTAGCCAATAATTAACAAAGATTACAATGTAGAAAGGACCAGGTTTCAAGATAAAGACTTCCAGATCCTAGTTATCACCCAATGCTTATTGACTGAAAAGAGCAGGAAAAACTTTCAATTTGCATTGTAATTGTGCATCCATCATTTATGTCTAATTTGTTCTTAAGAATACAATACCCAGAAATATAAATCCAGTTACTACGAGTGCAACATCCTCTTGTACATTACTGGAACATTCACATATGCATGTTCCATATATATATATATGAAACATATATATACTTTTGAAACGAAGCAGTGATCATATATTATAATTGCGTTTGGAAAAGGATTATGTAAGGTATTTGAAAATTGTTTTAAAAATTGTTTTAATAAAGTAGTAATAGATATCTGTACACCTAAACAAACAAAGAAAAAAACATTTTTAACATACAGGATACAGAATAAATGTCTACAGACCTAAGTTTATGTACAAATGTATGCAATGACCAATGATGTGTTTACTTAATCTTTTTTTAATTTAAATTGTTTTCTTTTTTTTTAATTGTTTTCTTTTTTATTGGATATATTTCTTTCTTTACATTTTAAATGTTACTCCCTTTTCCGGTTTCCTGTATATAACTCCCCTATTCCCTATCCTTCCCCCCTAAGGGTGCCCCCACATTCACCCTCCTTACCACCCTCCCCCAACATTTCCCTGTACCTGGGGGGGTGTCCAACTATGGCAGGACCTCTTATCCTATCTATAAAATTCCACTGTTATATCTAACAGCAAGCTGAAAGAAACCTCTAAGCTGATGTCTTGTCATGTAAAATAAAAGTTGCTATGCGATAAAGGGCACAAAGAAGATCTTTTCTACTCTAAGATCTTCCTACTCTAAGAAAAAGTAATAAATTTTAAGAAATACAGTATCTACCACATCATAAAAACAATTTTGCAAATCACACCATGGGTAGACCCAATGTCTGGAGAGTCGGTTGTACCATCATATAGCTGTTTATTTTGCTATCTAACCCCTGTTGTTACAGCAAAGTAGTCAACAAATGGAACAGACGATGGCTTATTGACTGTAATAAAACTGATAACCTCCAGTTCACCAACTGTGTTCAGTCCATTTGGGGGTGGGGGGCATGCAACACATCAATACTTCTATGTATTGGGCTTATGATGGTGTTATTTCTCAATATATACTAGAAAATAAAGCAGTCAGGACAATAAAGGTCATTACCTACAAATGAAAATCAGACGTTTCACTCTAGTCTGGACTATGTTAATTTTCTTTGATATTGTACTTCATAGAAATTTTATTATCTAGGAACTATGATATGTATAACACTGTGTAACATTAATTATTATCCTTATTAAATATTGAGCAACAAAGACATGGAATTAATAATAGATGTCTTATTATGAAAAGAATTCATGACATATGAAAAGTGATACAACCTTAAAGGGACTGGTATTGCTATAGGAAAGCACCTTTAAGGATAAACCTATGTGACTTGGAGTATACCCTCCAATATGGATGTTCTAAAAACTATCTCACTGTACACTTTTAATTACTAAAAAAGAGGTGCATAATTTGGTAGGCTTTAGGATTTTTAGTAAATATGTATTTTTTCTGGAAATATTAACCAAAAGAAAGGAGTATGGTGTACCAAGACTTAGCAAAAGTTTCATTAATATTAAATCTTTATGGACCCCATAATTAATACATGCCTAATAATACTTCCTCTCAGGGATGGCTTTGAGCAAATGAAATCTTTTTGGAGCACAGGGCTGTGAACTGTTCACCCACTCTTCTTATAGGGAAATTTCATGAGCTCTGAGTTTTCATGGATCCCTATTCTGTGATGAATGGTTTATCTGGTTAGTAAAAGGTCATAGAAGGAAGAGAATCATATTTATACTTGAGAAACTTTTATTCATGATGATGGGCTTCTGGAAGTAAGCCATTTATTTTTTTCCTCTCCTAACCTCCTTTTCTTTTTTGTTTAATTTCATTGTCCACAAGAGGGCAGGCACTGCAAGCGACACTTGTCTCTCTTGTACTGAAAAGAATGAGTAGCCTGAAGGGAATGAATGATCTCTGAATGTATATTAGCTTCTCTCCTTGACCATGCATGGATGACTGCCATGGCTTTCTGCCTGTTTTTATTCACTGTACTGATCAATTATAGCCCCTCAATATCGCAATATTCTTCACGCAGTACCATCACATGTTTCGGACATCATGACTCTAATGGACATTATCAAATTGAAAGAGAAGAATGATTTATCTTTAGAATTCAAAGCTATTCATAATATAGATTTTTCTTTCCTGTTTACAGACTCTTAGCTTATCTCAAATTCTGAATCTTATGGCATGGCTCATTGATCTATTTTTATTTTGCACTGTGTGATGTTTACTAACACCAAGGGATACATTTATTGGCAAAGGATGACTAGCAGTGAGTGAATGATAGTGGTTTTCACCAGTTTTGCCCAATCCCTCATGACTAAAAGGCAGCCATTCAAATAAAATGTTGGAATAAACTATCCAAAACTCACATGAGCTTACAGTTCCAAGAAAACAGCATTCATTGAGCAGATTGTACTCTCTGTATTTGACTTATACATGATCTATGGTCATGTCCACAGAGATGAAAATATATAGACAAAGGAAGAGTAGGTACAGAATCTTCCAATTTCAAGAATATATTTCTTTTCCATAGTATTTCATGTTTGTTAGATTCCAAATGTTTACTGTCTCAAATGTTAAGAGAACATTTTCATGTGAGTAACATAAAACCTTTTCATCATCTCTACCTGGTGCCTTTAATAATTATATTTCATTGAACTCTTAAAAAAAGGTATTTGGTATTTGTGTAGGAATATCCCTAATCACTATGTGCTGCTTCATGAATTCTTTTATAGTGATATCATGAAGAAATATCTCTAGAAGACTCACAAGTCACTGGTGTGGTCTTCTGAATTGAATTTTATAGTAATATTGGGACAGGCAACAATTGTAATGAAGTCACTTGTAAGCAAAGTGCAAAAGAGTACCACCTCTCTAGGGAAGAGAGTCTTGGTTTTCAAAATATCAAAGGAACCTAGAAAAGATCAATTGACATTAGAGCAAAATCTAGAGCAAAGCAATGGGACGTTAGATGTCAATTAAGGCCTCAAACAAAATATATTGAGATAGCAGATTTTCAGCAAGTTATTATTCTCTTATATTGGAGGCAGTGCAGAAGCTTGTTTGGTTATAGACTGAACTTAAATGGAAACTATCAGTGGATCTGAGAGTGCAAAGTTGGGAGTCTATTTTCTGTGCAGTTTTCTGCACCATTTCAAATTTACCCAGCCTGACCATGTTCTAGCTCATGTCTCATGCACCCTATCACAGATTTATCTGACAATGCTTCATCTGCTATAACTCTCATTTCATGCTCAGAACTTTCTTAAATTCCAGACTACTTTGTGCTCATGGAATCTTTAACTCGTGTATGTGTGACTGTGTGCCTACTTGTGCATGTGCATGTGCGTGTGTATGTTCTGCATGCATAAGAAAGGTAAAGTAAAAACCCATCATGTGATGCCCAGTCAATATTCAGTAGACAATCAATTCATTGTCCAAGAAGAGATGTGAATTATGTCAATTACCTCTTCTCTCTTAAAATTTTACTTTCTTACAACTAGGAACTTGAAGTATGTGATCATATATACCATAAAGTATAGGGACCAATAGAGAAATCATTTTTCATCATTATCATAAGTAAATGGCTTATTGTTGACATTGAATATACTTCTTTGATGGCCTCATTCATAGTTTTTAGAAAAACATAATAATACCTCAAATATTTGATAAACAACCAAATCAACTCAACGAAGGGTTTTTTTGGGCTCCCAATTTGAAGGTGCATGCTATCATGACGTTGTAGTTATTGTGGAATAATATGAGGTAGAGGATTGCATTGCATCTAGAATCAGAAAGAAAAGACACAGAAATGCTAGTATTCAATTTGCTTTCTCATTTTCTAGGGTCCTGATACCATGAGACAGTACCATTCATGTCATAGTGAATCCTACATCCTCAGTAAATCTCTGAGGTGTCTTTTTTATGGCGGTTACATGAAATTGACAATTGAAAGTAAACATCATGTTTTCTTTCTTTAATTTTATAATTTAAAAGGGGATTTTATTTGACTTAGGTGTATTTTTTGTTTGATTGTTTTTTTTGTCTTGGTTGAGTATGTCATGTCTTTGTCTGTGCCGCAGGAGCCAGAAGAGCTCACTGGGTCCCCTGGCATTAAAATTAATAGAAAATGTAAGTAGCCCCACATGGAGGCAAGGGTGGAGATCACCCTTGTCTTTTGAGCCATCTCTTCAGCCTCTCTCTTTCTCTGAGTCCTAAAGTCAAGATCACAATTCCAAATGGATTATTCACATGGGACACGAGGCATGAAGCCCTTGACCAAGACACTGCCCTAAGGAGGATAGAGACTAGTCCAGTTGAAACCAGTGGGTAAAAAAAATTGTTCTGACTAGTGGTTGTTGTTTGGAAATTCTCAAGATTCAGTGGCTTAAAGCAGCTATAGATTTTTTTTTCTGGGTCTGTAAGAGCAGAGGGTGAGGTCATGTAGGATGGGCTTGGGTAAGAATCTCAACTTTCGAGTTAGGTTTATGTATAACCAGAATGTCTCTGCCCCAAGCATTTGCCATCATTCCTTCATATGAGCCAAACTAAAAGGAAAAACATAAAATGTCTGCAAAGCCTAGGTCAAGAGCTGGTGCTCTGTGCCTTCTCTACGTATATAACCAGTCAAGGTGATTTATGTATTTTGGCTCAAATTCAAGGGGCAGAGAAACATTCTGCATGCATGATGAATCTCTAGCTAGAGAGCATATCTAAAGAACACTAAAAATGAGGCTAATCAATCTATCCTATGATTATAAAATAATACTAGTGTATTGTCTGCAAAAGAGAAGAATACAAAGTATTGCAAGTAATGATGTCATTAGGCTAATAGTTAAATTCTGTTCAATGAAAAGAGCTTAAACACATATTGTGTGTGTCTAGCCAACACTGAAAATCAAGGCAAGGGTTTGTATATCATAAATTGCAGACAAGAAAGGAAAAGGCAGAACAGTTGTTTAAGCCACTAATCTGCTGGTGAATATCCAGATTTTAGAGTTTATGTGTTCTGACCTCTTCATTGTGACTAGGAAAGATGATCCAGCCATAATTATTATGCATGGGAAATCACTCAGTCTTCAGGGTTAAAAAGATTAGTAGAAGAACAGCATTAATGAAATACATTTATTTTCACTGGGGCCCAAGCAATTTACCCTGTAATTTAGAAAGAGCACAATGGGCTTCGTGTTAAATAATATTTCTAAAATAGTGAGACTCTTGCAGAGCAATTGGCATTCATTAAAATTCAGTGTTGGGAGCAGCAGGTGGCAAGCAGTTCCATGGAACGATTTTCCAGTGTCCTTCCACAGCTGAAGCAAAACAATTCATGTCAGAAGAGTCTAGGCCTTACTCCCCATTGAAAGTGATAGTGTGTAGCAATTCTTATATTTTTACATGAATATATTCAAGGGACCTGAACTGAATTATTGTAATAGCTTTCTAAAATGTACATTTTCCTACAATGTAGTTGAAGAAGAATATATTCATTTCACTCACTGTTTTGCTTTTGAATAGCAATACATTTCAAGGTAAAATGCTGTTGCTTTATTTGTCCATAGGGAGTGAATTTGAATATCTGTAAAATTATACATATGTAGAATAAAATGAAAAAAAAGTTACATTGGGTAAAACACCATAGAAATTGTTACCATTCAATGTTTTTTGTGCTTTTACCTAACAAGGGTAAACATAGTGAGTGTAGTTGATTTCTGGTGGAATTCTAATCCAGTCTTCGCTTTTCACAACACAGAAAACTGTAAACAGAAATGTGATATGATATTCCTGGGGCCATTTGATGTAAACCACAATGGATGGATGAGACAAATACTTAGATACACACTGTTTTCATGAACAGGAAGAAAGTGCTTAAACATCCAGTTAATTGTTAAAAATCTGGTCAGTTGCAGCTTAGAACATTATGTTACAGATAAACATTTTCATCTTGCTTTAAAGGGTAGAAATAAACTCAGAAAGCCTTAGTTTTGTATTATACTGGTGCAGCTGTAAATGTAGTCTGGCTCCCAGATAAAGGTTTAAGTTACAGGTATTGAGGTTAAGTACACCAGGATTTAAATCTCTACCTGGCCTTTTAAGTCTATGTGATATTGACATACTAGTGGATGTTTTCCTTATATACCAGTAAAGAATGGCTAATTTACCATGCTCTGAAGATTGCAGTAAGAATCAAGTAATATTTTAAAATTTGTGCCTTTTACATAGAAAACTTAGGAATCTATAACAAATACTTGATATTTTGTTAATTTTTGTATAAAATAGGCACAGGAGTATATCTTCTATAAAATATATTTTGAGCATGAGTTGCTTAAGAAAGTTTGATAGAGCAATCAAAATCCCTAAACAAAACAAAACAAAATGAAAAAACTATCATCAAATGCCAAAACAAATGAAACCAATGGCACATTATTAAAATTGATATACCTTAAAACACTAATATATCAAAAATTTACTATGATTACTAATTTTTTTCAAATGTTTCAAGCCAATATATCCAATTTCCCACCCACAGACCACATGTGTCCCCATGGACTCAGAATAGCTCTAAAGAAAGTCCAATGTAAACAATAAACTTTCCTTAAACACTATGATCAATTTTTCTCTCTCCTTCTCTCCCTCTCCTTCTTTCTTTGATTTTTTTCCTTCTTTCATTCCTTTCCTTCTCTTTCTTCTTTTTTCTTTGAGAGTCATTTTCATAACTTAACTACACAGAACTTCAGTTTGACCGTGATTGGTGACAGTATTTTCCTGGTGAATTAGACAAGTGTTTGGACATGCCTGTAAGAGGAATATTAATATATTAAAGGCATTTACCACATGACAAATATACTTTAAGGATTGCTTATATTTGCTGGAAATAAACAAAGTTGAGGTGTTGGGAAGTCTGAAGCTAAAGTCATTGGTGAGTGGTTCAACCCAATGTCTCTTGTTTGACAAGTGAGAGGCCTCAGTATTCCCTGAGAACATTAGGAAGGAGCTAAGTACTATATTGGCATTTTTCCTCTACTCTCAAAACCTGTAAAAGAGGAGAGAGAGAGAGAGAGAGAGAGAGAGAGGGGAGAAATCTATCATCCTTTAATTTATAAAATATGAACTCCTTAAAGTGGGTACACTTTACCCACTTGTATGGTTGACAATGTTTGTCAAATTCATGTATCCCTTTCACTACATTACAGTATAAAACAGGTCTTTTCATTAACCTAAATGTTCCCTAGGGCCCAGATATAATTAATCTCCCACCTTGATCCTGATCCTAAAACAACCAATCTCTCTCTCTCTCTCTCTCTCTCTCTCTCTCTCTCTCTCTCTCTCTCTCTCTCTCTCTCTCTCTCTCTTCTCTCTCTCTCTCACACACACACACACAGAGATTTACTTTACTTATTCTTCAATATTTTTCTCTTAGCACCATGCTTTTGGAATCTATCCAAGATATACTTGAGATTTTTGTCCTTTTATTTCTAACATGCACTGCATTCATTAATATGGCACAATGTGTTTATCTATTCACCTGTAGGTGGAATTTAGTGTTGCTCTTTTTTTTTCTTTTATTGGGTAATTTTTATTTACATTTCAAATGTTATCCCCTTTCCCCATTTCCCAGACACAAGCCCCCTATCCCATCCTTCTCCCTTTCTTCTAGTGTTCCTCTCCCCACCCACCCCTCTTTTCTGTCCCCCCACCATGACATTCCCCTACACTAGGGGTCCAACCTAGTGTTGCTCTTATTCTGGTCTTCTAGGATAAGAAAAACTTTCTGTAATTATCAGAATATTTTTACTGGCACAAGTGCTTTCATTTGTATGGGCGTAGTATGTAAATGGAGACATCTTGCAAAAGCTTCTGACATATATTTTTAATGGTATTTACTTGGGGTTTGGAACATATACATGTTATGGCTTCTGTGTGGTCAGAGGATTTTCTAGTTTGTTTTCTATTGCTATGATAAACACAATGACCAAAACAATGTAGGGTGGAGACTTTATTCCAGCTTCTAAGTTACGGTCCATTCTTGAGGGAAGGCAGAGAGAGATCTCAAGGTAAGAAGGTGGAAACAAGAACTGAAGCAGATACCATGACGGTCGGATTTCTATGGGCTTGTTCCTCATCGCTTTCTCAGTTTGATTTCTTACATAATTTGAGTCAGCCCGCTAGAGATATCCCTGCCCACAGTGTTCTAGGCCTTCCCACATCAACTATTAATCAAGAAAATGTTCCATAAACATGTCCTCAGGTCAATCTGGTGGAATCAATTCTCCATTTGAGAGAATGAAGAAAAAAAGAAAGAAAAAGTGTTGGGTGGAATTACAACCTCATAAATTGAAACCACAGACCACTGTAATTGCACAAGGAGTTGAATTCATAAGCTTTCTTGGTTAATGAGGCTTCTGGCTGAGAATCCTGGAAAAATTGCAGGTTTATGGATGAGAAATGGAAAAGGGGCTTAAGCAATTGTTAAATTTGTTGGACTTCGTGCATCGTTTGTGAGGAGAGATTCAGCCATATTCCTGAGCTAGAAGATCCTTTCCCTGGCTTTCCATACTGTCTCAATGGTTTGCATTTAAGATTAATGACTTTCAAATAACTTTTTAAAATGTTCATTTATTTTTATTTCCTTGTGTGTATGACTATGTACCAGGTAACTGGCTGCTTTCACAGAGGAGAGTGTATCCCAGATACGCATGATGATAGCCAGTCACCATATGCTGGGAATTGAACTTGGGTCCTTTGTAAGAACAGTCAATCCTTTTTTCCCAGAGCTGAGGACCCAGCACAGGGCCTTGTGCTTGTTAGGCAAGCGCTCTACCACTGAGCTAAATCCCTAACCCCCAATCCTTTTAACTGCTGATCCAACTTTCCACCTCCAAGCTGAATAAATTTACTGAACACCTTTTAATATGTTTAAATGTCTCTCACGTGCTTTTATGAAATTTATATTCATAGTTTTGTCCATTTAAAACTCCTTGTTTATCTTATTATTGAATTATAATAGTTATTTCATTGTATACATAAAAATTACTGACTTGGTTACTTTTCTACTGCTATGATAAAATACCATGACCAAAGGCAACCTATAAAAAATTGCTTTTAATTGGGATTAGTGTCTAAAATTTAGAATCAATGATGGCAAAATAAAGGCATGATGGCAGGAATTCTGAGAACTTAGGTGTTGAACTGCAAGCAGGAATTAGAAATAAAACTGGGAATGACACTTGTGAAACTTCAAAGCCCACCCTCAGTTTCATACTTCCTCCAAGAAGTCCATCCATTCTAATCTGGCAGTTTTAGCAACTGAAGACAAAGTATTCGAACATGGTAACCTATGGGAGCCATTATTATTCAAACTTCCATAGTCCTTTTCAATTTTGATGAAGTTAAAGTTTCTATGTTTTGTTTCTGACATAGATCACTTATGAATGTAATTTATATTTTTTTCCTTCCAGCAGGAAAAGTCAGTAAAAGATCTGTTTCTACTTTCAGTTTCCTTGCTGAGGTTATGGAGTGAAGTAAACATTTACTTCTTATAAGTTACTGTGCATTAGTTCAAATATCGCTTCTTGAATTATTATTATTTTGGATTGAATTCACTTTTTCCCTATATCCAAATTCAATTGACCATATATGTGAAGAACATTCTGTGGAAATTGAAATCTCTCTCTCTCTCTCTCTCTCTCTCTCTCTCTCTCTTGTTAATGCAATGTTACTATGATTACTTAAACTGGTGAAAATCAAATGGGACACTCTCCCACTCTAGTATTTGTCATTTCAGTTCAGTTGTTTGCTCATTTGTTTGTGTGCTGATGTACCCTTATTTTACCACTTACTAATTGTCTAAAGAAAAATCTATTGAACTTTGAAGAATATGTAATATTTAAAGACTTATAGGTAGATGATACATTTTTTAACTTATTTGGGAAATTTTTCCGTGTCCCCAGAAAATTTTTGGTAGTTTACTATCCTAGCCTTACTTTAGATTGTTCATTATCTGCAGTGTCTCAATAATCCACAAAATAAAGATGGCAGTGCAGCTTTAAGAAGGGTGATGGATGAGAGACGAGAGGGAAGTCAAGCAGGAACCTAAGTAAAGGCAATTTGTAAAAACAGGAGAATATGATAATCTGTGCCAATCACTGCCATTCTGTCAAGATAAACAGGGACTGAGAACTGGCTACTGAGGTTTTGAAATGTGTAATCCAGCTTTGACTTGACAAGAGGTACTTATACGGAATAAGGGAACAAAAGACCAATCAGGCTAGGTTGTGGCAAGTATTGCAAAGTACATATTGGATGTAATGAGTATTGGCAGGTTTGTTTTTCACGGTATTTTGTTATAATAAGTAGCCTGGAAATGGAGCAGAATCTAGAAGACAAGGGAGATATCAAGAACATTAGTGATTTTCAAGACTATCAGGACAAGAGCACATCTCTGTGCTACAAACAGAAATGGGAGGAAAACAGGGAGAGCTGGTGATGCTGAAAAAGAGAAGAGTGGCTTGAATAACCCCCTACACATTTAGAACATAGTATGGTTGTGGATGTGACATAAGGACTTGGTCTGAGTAGAATGTGCTGTTCACCCTGAGGAACACTAGGGGAGGGAGTAACTTCAGATGACTGACTAACACATGCTTAGATGGAGCAACTGGAAACATGAAATACCTTTACATTCCTTCCTTAGGAAAATTAAAGAAAAAGATGATCAACTGTCTTGGAGCATGGGGCACTTGTTCAATGCTGAGGAAAGGGCTATCACTTACACCAAGTGAATTCCACCTCTTGAAAAGAATCTATGTGCTATACACTACTCTTTTTTCTCATATATCTATAAAGAAAGGTAAGTTAAAATGTTGTTTTTCATGTCTACAAACTTAAAGTTTAAGATACTATTGGATTTTAAGTTAAGATATATAGTGCTACAAACCTGTTCATCAAATTGGTCCTACCACCATTTGGAGAAGAAAATTATGTATGAAGAGAGATACATCCCAATAGTATAAAGTGGTGGTAAGTACCTGGACTCCTAACACCTGAGAGACTAAGGCATGAAGCTAGAGTTAGAGGCTAGACTGTCATCATGAAACCCTGCTTCAACTTAAAAACATAAAACCACCAACAACCAATGAAGCTCTTGGCAATAGAGTTTTCCCATTTCTCATATGGACAGATGTGCTGCTGTGGTAAAAAAAATAGAAGAGCCGTGGAACCAGTTCCTGTGTGTACCCTGGCAGTCAGTCCTTTAGAACTAGCACTATTTTATCTCAGAATAGTATCTCTCTGGGCCATTCTCTGATAGCCTTGAACTCTCTGGTTCCAGCTACTTGGTAGAATCATGGTTCTAGAAGTCCAACAGCAGCTGCCCTATCGTGGCTCCCTGTCATGGACTCTGCCTACATTCCAGCAACTACCCTCCGGTAGTTAAAGTACAAACTCCCAACTATCCAGTAAAAGCAAGACTCAACAAACTATAACCCAACAAACTGATTTATGTGTTAAATTCTTGATCCACAATACACCCACACAATAAATTCACTGCCAATTAATAAAGACATAAACCGTCCACCTAGACAAGATAATAATTGACCTGGTCCACCTGGATCTGGATCATCCCTCTCTGTCGTCTCTATCATGATTCCCTCAATTTTCCTACTCCTCCCTCCTTCCTAGACCTTTTCCTCTGCCTACCCTTCTCATTTGATGATAGGCTCTGTCTTATCCTGAACCTGCCTTGCTGCATGATGACATCATCCTACAGTTGTCTACATGCAGGTGAAGGCAGGCACAAGATGAATCAAGGCCTGTGATTGGGCAGTGAAAAATTAAGGAAGGCATAGAGTTTTGGAGAGAGGAGAGAGGAGAAACAGGAACAAGAACCAAGAGGGAGACAAAGATGGACGACCCAGATCTGTGTAGCCTTAAAGGGCCACAGGTAGTTATGAATATCTTATAAGGGATAGATTATTATAGCACAACTTGTCTTATCTAGGTGGGCAGTTTATGTCTATATTAATTGGCTCTGAGCTTATTGCATGGTCGTATTGTGGGGTGAGGAGTTACTGATATAAATCTGATTAATAAATTACAAGCGTTTTGATTTCAACATGTTACGGGGGTTGTGACTATAACCACAAGGGCCATATGCTGGGACTGTGAACAGAGTTCACAGCAGAGTCACAAGAGAGCAGTTGCTGCTGGGACCAGAGAGTAAGTAGCCAGTGACATGAAGGGTTAGCCGCCATGGCAGTGGGATCACTGCAAGGCCCAGAGAGTAGCCAGCGACAGCTTGGGATGGAAATTAGAAACTTAGCGAGTCAGGTTGAGATGCTTTCCTGATTAACATGAAAATAACCCACAGATGCCATGTAGCCCTCTGGAGCCAGTAATAGCAT
This sequence comes from Rattus rattus, assembly GCF_011064425.1. Taxonomy (NCBI): domain Eukaryota; kingdom Metazoa; phylum Chordata; class Mammalia; order Rodentia; family Muridae; genus Rattus; species Rattus rattus. Next base: position 67,845,116 of record NC_046168.1, read on the forward strand.
GGATTGGTGCATTTTTGTTTCAATATTTACTGCAACAAAATATAGTCAAAGAGAAATACAATCCATGGGCATCAGAAGAACCAGTTATACAGACCTTGCTTATCGTATAAATCCAAGTAAGGTCAAAAGTCGACAGATAGGATAGCAATCTCACAGTCAAAAGCTATGACCCAGAATGGTTCTTGTCTGAAGGAACTGCAGGGACAAAAATGGAGACGAGCATGAGAGAAAGGAGGTTCGGTGACAGGTCCATACTGGGATCCAGCTTAAGGGGAGGCCCCCAGGTCCTGACTGATGCTGTGGTGTATTGCCAGACAGAAGCCTGCTGTGCTTCCCTCCGAGAGGCCTAACAAGCAGTTGAAGGAGTCAGAATTAGATACTAGCACCCAACCAATGGACACAAGCCAGGGACCCCTGTGGTTGAATTGGAAAAAAGCTGGAAGAAGCTGAGGAGGAGGGCGGACCCCATGGGAAGACCAGCCACCTCAACTAAACTTGACCCCTGAGATCTTTCAAACACTGAGCCACCAACCAGGCAGGCTACCCCAGTTGATATGAGGACGTCGACACCTATACAGAGAGGACTGCCTGGTCTGGCCTCAGTGAGAAAAGATGCACCAAGCCATCCAGAGACTTGAGGCCTCAGGGAGTGGGGAGGTATGGTGAGGTGGGGCTAAGGGACCGGGGCACCCTCTTGGAGACAAGGGGTTAGGTATAGGATGGAGAGGGGTTGGGAGAAGGCAGAGCAGTTGGGGGATGGAGACAGGACTGTCAAAAAGGATTAAAGAATTTTAAAAAGTTACCCTTTTACAGAACTTCATATAATTTGTGGTTTTAGTTTTTCTAGCATCTATATTCATTTATGTGCTCTTTCTGATGTTAAGAATAGACTGTCTTTGTGTCAGGACTTGAAAATGTTCTCATGTTTTAGGTATGTTTCTCCACGTTAGGATGTCTATGTATATGTGTGAGTTCTGTGTGAGGGCTGTTAGCTATTCAAAAACCACGTCAAGACACAGACATATTAAAAAAAAGTTTAGTCAGAGGGCTCCCTGTGAAACAAAAAGAGCATTAAAAATAAGAAAAGCAGAAGCAGGGCTGTCACACAAACACATGCAAACTCCTTTTGTATCCAGGAAACTGTAAACAAGCTGTTGATGAGAGCAAGCCTACTTCTCTGGATTATTTGAGTCCACTTTATGTAATTTCCACCTTTCGGAAGCCTAATGCACATTTTTTCTTTTAATTTAGAAGGATTTCAGTGATAGCCCTTTGATTTTATTTTCCCCTTCTCTTCACTCTAACTAGTACCTGCTGGCTTGCTTCAGAGAGCTTACATTTGAACACAGTTTAAATCAGTGCAGACCCTTGACCGGCTTAATCTTTGCTTGTAAATGACAATGCAGAGGAAGAAAAAAAAAAAGAAAAAGAAAACCTACTTCCTTTCCTGTTGGATACCTAATAAGTAGTTAGTCTGACCCAGTTTTCAAAAAGACTGCTTTTCTGATGACCCAACAGGAGTGACTCTATCTAGTCAAAGAACGAGGGGATGAATTTAATCTTTCATGCCACTGGAATGGCAGCTGCTCCCAGCTGCCCGAGTGTGTGAAGGATGAGGAAGACAGAACTGCCTTTCAGTGTGGAGAGAATTTTCCCTTTGCATATTCCAAACGGGAGCTTTGCACATGTGCCTCAAGAACTAATTGTCTAGGTTCCGTCAGGAATGCAGCAGGAGAGGAGCGTATTTCATGCTTAAGACCAGAGAGGAGACACGCAATACTCAGTGGATAAAAGGCTTGCGGTCCCAGCTGGGGAAAAGAGTCCCATTATCTCTCAGCTGCATAGACATTCCATACGGCTTGGTTCTGCCTGGATGCACAGCATGCCTGACTGAGGGCTCCAGACAGAGTTCTGCAGGAAAATTCTAAAGATCCCGAGACATTTCCCTGGTAAGATCCGTAAGTAGAGAATTGCGCTGTCTGCTGCAATGAGAATTTTGCCGGGCAAGCTGCAGCTTTTCTTGCTTTCAATCTCTTTGTATTAGTAAAACAGGTAAACGCTGGATTTGGATGTCTGGTGGAGGGGGGAGTGACTGTTTCATTGATGCTGTGCTTTTATGATGCTGATGCTTAAGATATGTTTATTCCCTGTGAGAGGAAAAAATGTATTGAATCTGTATTGGGGGAGGCAGGATCAAACAAGGCAAAGTGAGACCACAGGTCTATTTTTTAGTGTTTCACTAGTCTTTGCTGCAGTAAAACTAACGGGCAAGACTGGATGACAGTGCTAATTCTAGTACTTTCCGATAGCTACACACCCTTTCAGTAACGGTAGATCAGAAGATGTGTACTGCAATTTTTTTTCCTCCAATGGCTGAGGGGTGGGGTTTGCAGTATCTACAGATAATTTAAAGGAACGGTTATAAAACTTTCTTGGGGGAGGGCATTCATAATGAGAGAAACACTAGAGTGGAGGTCAAATGGGTGCACCAAATTTCATCTGACATTTTGGTTGCACCCAGCTTACAGATAATAGCTTGTAGAATCGCCTTTCCTCTCTATTCAGAGCAGCTAAGCCTGTTATGATAAGGATCTTTTCATACTTTATGAAAGTTTCAGAACTTGATGACTTGGGAGCAAACTTTGCAGAGTTCTGAGATTTAGTCGCTATATATGGCTCCAATGTTAACGTGATACTGTAACATTGGAGGTTTGGGGGACATTGGAATTCATAGTTCTTGTTTCTCCAAAAGAAAACTACTAAAGTTTAAATAATCAGCATCCGGACTATGTCCTCTGAGAAGCATTCACAGAATGGCAAATATTATGGCAAAGTTATATTGAGGGCAACAAAACAGAGAGAGCAATGGCATTGTACAAAATCATTTTGAAAATAAGGGTATGTTGTTCTACAGTGACAGTGTTTCTCCAAGATATCTCTAAACCAAGGAGCCATATGTTGGCTGCTGAAACTCTTGTTCTGAGCAATTTTCATTTATCTGATGGATTTGTTCATCATCTTTTAAATTTATTGTTGCTGAAATATGTCGCCAATTTATGTGCACAACAAACAACAATGAAATAAGATATTTGAGCACTGGGTTTTTTTTCTACACCCCCCCACACTTGAAACATGTATATATACATTTCTACCAAACAAACATATGCCCACAAAAATGCTGGCACAATTTGTAAACAAAAATACAGAGAAATTTCATGTTTGATGATCCACAGATTGTTTTCTTTAGCTTAATCCTGCCTATGCAGTATAATGTTTTTCAATCAAGAAACTTTTATATAAGGCCTTGCTATGAGGCTATATAAATGCATAAGTTATCACCTCTTAGTAAGAAGCTCATCACTTAAATACAAATGTGTTTTTTTTATTTTTGTTGAGCATTTCTAGTGAGCTGTCATAATTTTATAGTCAAGGTATATGTGTAAGTTTCCTCAATGAAATCATATTCACTTGGTGACTTGGCAGGTGACCACACATTTAGTCTGAGCTTTCCCCTTCCCACCCCATAGACAACTAATAATGCTGTAAAGACAATATGATGTATATCGACTATAGGCTTCTATTCCTTTAGTGAGTAAAAATAGTATAAAAGCTCATTGGCACCTTTTTATTCTCCTTACAGGAGGAAGGAATTATGACATATTCACTTAGTTATTTAGCTATATATTTATACTGACAACATGAAAAATAGAATGTGGTCGCATAAGTTTTAGTACTTCGTATCATAAGCAAATTATATATGAAAGCGTTGAAGAGAGATCACATTTCCTGTAAATAACAATCCTGAGGTGTTATTTCTTAGTGCCTAAAATTCTAAGAATAAGATGACATGGAGGGGAAGGTATTTTATGAAGAGTATTTTCCTATAACATATCATTCTTTCTAAGAAGAAGGAGTAGCTTAGTGTGATGCTATCACCAATGATTGACAGATATCCACGTGTTAGAGTGATACCTCATTCTACATTTGGAAAACAAAGAGGAAGTAAAATGAGAAATTAAGTTGCAAAAGAATATGGTATGGATTTGTTTGTGTGAGAGAGGGACTGGTTTCAGAAAAAAAGAACTCTATAAGTTGAACAAAAACTATGAAAAAATAATGATTGGGAGTCATTTTAATATGCATTGAATAGATTTACCAATTCTCAACATACGCATCTTAATACATACTTAAATATTAACAAGCTTTCAAATTACAAGTCGTTGTCAACAGAATTTTGCCTGCTACTTCTCTAAGATACCTGCTATAAATGACCTCTAGGGGAGGAACTAAAAAGATGCAAAGCGAAGTATAGAGGAAAGATGGCATTTATTAGCAAACACAGCAGGTACTCTCAATTGGATGATGATGGCCAGGGCTTAAGTGATATCTGGAGAACAGAAACTTCTCACGGTGTGAGAAGGAGGTAATGGTTAGACACTAGTACACATTTGTATTTTAGATAGATTTTATTTTATATCTAAAGTTTTTAGAATTGACAACTTTCCTTAGATGCTTATTTTTGTCCAGGTGATTGACAGACCTATTTGGATTGATGCTGGTGGGAGGGAAAAACTACTGTGAAAAGCTACTTGTTGTACAATAGCCTTCTAAGCTTAAGAACCTCTGAACCAGGCTGAGACAATGATCAATTAAGGACGCTCTTGGCAGTTTAGATGTCATGTATCTTTTCAGGGACACATGACCCAGACCCTGTGCCTCTGAGAAGTAGGGCCCTGAAGTTCCAGTCCTGTTTTTGTAAGCTGTAGATTATGAGAGAGTGGTCCATCTGTAATGATCTTAGACCTTCTAGCATCTAACTAGCTACTGAACTATTCCTCTTCAATACTTGAGCATCTGAGGTCATAGGGAAGGTTGATGTTAAGTCTAAGTCCTGACTATTTCTTTGCTCAAATAGGGTGTAGAAAACTGTAACATTCCTACTTAGGCTGACTCTCAAACCTAATACGACAATCAGCAGGAATAAGATAGGAGGATCCAAAGATTAACCGATGGTAAAAGAGATAAAATTTAAAGAACAGATAAGCATACCAGGATGAGACTCATATAATAACAAGATTGCATATTAATCCTGTTCTAACAATTATGATAATAATGTAAATCACCACCACATACATATATATGCCAATAATGTATAACTCCAAAATGATTATTAACACATATACATTATGATATATAATTATGATGAATTATGATAAATATATTTTAATAAACATTTAATTTCAGATTTATTATTTACATTGTGGTAAGTACCATAACTTTATTCTGGATTCAATTCCAATTTGAAAGAACTAGCATTTTTACGAACAAGCATTTACATCCTGATTCACCATTATTTCATGGGTGGGTGAGCCCCACCTTCAGAAATGTATCTTTAGACTCTTAGACAGTCACAGGTTCATTCTGTGTTGTATGCCTGAACATTATTTTATTTTGCACAGTTAAGACAAGTTATCATTTTTTAATCAAACTCATAATTTCATAAATGTATACGCATTTTAAGCACTACTGTTAACATCACATTTTTAGAGCTGTTACCCAGAAGTATTACTATTGCTGACTGTGACATTCATTTCTAAGATAAATGCTTGCATATTATTTAATATCCATATTTTTTTAAAAAATATTCACATAGCTGGCCACTCTAAGGAACATTTTCTTGTCATTACTTTACAATTTCTTTTATCTTTTTTGATCGAAAGTAATATAATTATGCTATTACCTATAAATTTAAGGGAACGTTGCAGATAATCTAGTACTGAGATTTGATTCAATGCATAATGGTCAAGTAAAATTGCCACTTATTTTTAATATAGTCAATTAATATCAAAATCATAAAAGTGTCTTCAAATATAAGCTATTAAATGTTAATTTTATAAAAATTTAGATCAATGTATTGACCTATTCCTATCTACAAGTTATTTAGGTAATGTTTCCTGCATAAAATGAGGAATAAATACCAGAACTTTCATAATTCTAATAGGCAGTATTAAGGCTACAATGTTTTCTTAATCTTTACTGAGGATTTCAAATGAAACTAAAGTAAAGGTAAACTCTTTCCTTTTGTTATACTATGTTTTGTGTACATTTGTACTACAAGAGGGTGTGTGTGCCCCGATATCACTGAAAGAAACTCACTCTGATTCTTTTGGGAACAGCTATCTTCCCAACGTGCCTTGCTGAGTCTTTGATGGGTATATGAACAAGATTCTTACATTCCAGCAGGTTTTCTAAGTTCCTGTCTTTAATTTGTTGACCCGATATTCGTGTCCATGAACCTACCAATTGTTAAACATTTTTCTTCTATCACTTTCTTCCTTTTAGATCACCACTTGTGACCATGTTGGGTCTTATTTGTTCATCTTTTACATCTATAAAATTATTCAAATTCGTTTTAAACTTTGTACTATGTTTTGTTACCTTTCATTATACCCAAGTCATTTGTTTTGAAGCTAATTTTCTATTTTAATGATCATCTATGAAATGTTTTTATTCTCTACAATTTTGGTTTTATCACTTGAGACTTTGAATATCTCTTTTAAAAAACATACAGAAAGATTATAGTTAGAGATATTAAAACTTCATGGAGTAATTTATCACCACTTTGCATAAACTGTCTATTATTATTTAGATTTATGTTTTTCAATTATATATTTTCATTATTTATTTCCTTCCTTTCTTGGTTCATTTCAAAATGTTCATGAGAGGTATATAGAAAAAAAAACAGGGGATTTTTTTACGGTGCTATAATAACTCATAGAGTACAGCACAATTCCAAGAATAAACCCTAGGGTTACCAAACTATTCCTAAAGAAAAAGTGGGAATTACACATGCTCATATATCCTATAGGTATCCAATATGAACCAAATTCATAGCTATTATACCTAAGGGCCATACTAGTGGGAAGTATAATGCATACACTAGTAAAAAAGACATATGAAAGCTATCCTTCTCAAAATTTTGGTATGATATGCTCCAAGAAAATTAAATTTGTTGAGATTTTAAAATGCATTTAAGAGTTTCACAGCAATTTAATTTAACTGTTACTTTTGTGCATGAATTCATCTCTTCACAAATAATCAGGACCTCAGGTATTTCTTGTATAATACTTATGTATTTAGAACATTAATATAAATGCCAAATATAAAACTGCCAAATTTTTCATCTTATTTTCTTTAAGAATGAATATTCTCCCACTCGTCCATTCAGTCAGTAATGTATAACAGAGCCTTTAAGTTACAGATCTCCATGGTGGAATCTTGGAGTCAAATCTTTCCCTCTCTCAATATTCTCTCCTGCTATCACCCAATCCACCAAGTTTTCAGATATTATATCATCTTAAATAAAGTAGAATATCTAACAATAAATAACATCTTGACAAATTTTCTCCAATTCTCCCTAAAAGTATGTAATTTTTATTGTTTGGAAATAATGAAAATCTGCTTTAGGCTGTGTGTTTGGCATTATGCCCACGAATATTGTCTCTGGGGTCAGAAAGATTTATCTATTGTTGTTTGTATCTTTCCAACCCTATCACTATGTTTTTTATTTCTTCTCTTTGTTTCTTTGGAACAAGACATGAATAAAAATCTCCTTGTTTTATAAGTTTCCAGTAGGGACTTTCAGTTCTGAGGGTAGTTTTATATGAGATTCTTTGCTTCAAAATTGTGACCTTTGTGATTCATCTCAGCAGAAGCTGTTTGACCTGAATTTGAGGATGCATTCCTGTGTGTGTGTGTGTGTGTGTGTGTGTGTGTGTGTGTGTGTGTGTGTGTAAAAGCATGCTTGCAAGTGTTCAAAGTATATTGTTGTCTTGATGGTACATGTCTAAATGCCTCTGACTTCAGCACTTAGTCATCTGGAAGGCTAAGACAAAAGATCACTAGTTCTAGGTCAACTTGAGCTTTAAAGCACATAATGAGGACAGAATTTTTGAATATGGGACTTAGATGTCAGGTGCCACTTGCACCTGCCCTTTTCTGTACCTGTCACAACACAGCGGTGGCCTCTCTACATCTCTGTTTCTCCACTCATAACAGAGATAATAACAGTATCGACTTCATAGTATTGTGAAGAGAATTAAATGCCTTAATTTGTGAAAATATCTTGGAAGAAAGCCCAGCCATTAATAAGCTCTCTGTGTGTTCATTGGCTCATTATGGTTATATTATTACTACCACTATCATATTTGTCCATTAGCTTTAGAATCAATTGAGTAAAAATAATGTAAGACAATGAATAGGATGAAAATTATAATCATCGTCTTATCAATTGTATTGAGTATTTAGTTGAAAATTAAATTTGGTGTGCAAATCACCACACTGGAAATGAAGGTAGTGCTTATGAGAATACTGTGGAAAGATTTAGAGACACTTAGGTGTGGTTGTATACAGGCTAAATATACCTTCATTGTATATATAAAAAAGCATTTGAACCTGACCAAGAGAGCGTATTTAATTTTCTGATAGTAAAAGCAAAACATAAACTAGAATGAGAATATACCATAACTACTTTTACCATACAAAGAAATTTACGAAATTGTCTGCATTGTACTTTTATTGCTATTCATTTTCACTATTTAAACTTTAACATAACTGTGTCCTATTGTGATTTGAATGCAAGATGCTCCCCGTAGGCTTCTGTATTTGTACTTAGTCCCTAGATGTTGCCACTGTCTGGGGGAGGTTATGGAGCAAAGTTGGGTGCTAGTGTGGATAGTTTACAGCCTAGCCCTACTTCCTTCTTGTTCTTTTTCTTATCTTTGTACAAATAAAATGTAATCAGTAAATTTCCTGCTCTTGTCGGTACACCATGCCTTTCTCAGTGTCATGGAAAGTAGATCTCTGGAACTGTTAGTCAAAAGAAATTCTTTCCTGAGTTGGTTTTGGTCATTATTTTATCACAGTAACAGAAAAGTGACCAATATATGGCCTCAAACTAATCCATGAAACTGAAAGCAATAATAAATTTGAAATTATAACAGGTGGTCTTAAAATAAACATATATATATATATATATATATATACATATATATATATTCCATTTCTAACCTCTTAAGCACAGAGCACACACACACACACACACACACACACACACACACATATATATTCAATAGTTAATTTTAATGAAGTATTTTTTCTTTTGGTCACTATTGTAAATTTAAATAGTATATTAGCCTTGTATGTTCAAGGCTAAATGTTCAAGATATTATATATTGAATATTTATTTTAAATTTTTATTTTATTTTAAATTTTTCATATTTTCTCTATTTTTATACATTTACACAACAGTTTTGGTTGTTCCATGTTTTAATTTTTAGCAGCAATGAACTACCTCTCTCTATACATTGAATCTGCATGTACACTTTATTTGTTGTAGTGCGGAAATTTAAATATTTGTGTGAGTATCATATTTGTGAATCACTATTCCCATCAAACGGATCTACCAAATGTTAAATTTCAGGAAATGGGCAATACCTCCTTCTCTATTGAAATATGGAAAAATATTAAAACCATAAATTTCTGCAGTTCTTTCATTCCTCATTATCATAAACTTTATGCATGTTTAATTCTTCATACATATGTGCATAATAAAGACTATTAAAATATTAGGTGAAAGAAGCGATAACAAAGATACATATTTTACCAGCCCAGCACATTGTACATTGGGCAACTAATTTCTGGAAATGCACATAGATCTCGGTTGAATTGGGAATGATCTACCATTATTGCACATTTTCTTTTTAGCATTCATTCCTAGTTTAACTATTGAAGTATTCAATTGACAGTGTGCACAGTTTGAAAATTCCTCTAAAGAATATCAATACAATGGAGTGTCAATAACTTCCTGTTTGCTTTGTGTGGTCCCAGAATCTTTGTCTTTTAGTTAATAAACTAAATTCATCTGCATCTATTATTAATGTGAACAAAATGGGTTTGAATTGTTACCTTTTATTTTAAAAACCCTTAAGAAAGTCCACAGTTCTTAAAAGACTGCTGGCATATAAGCCCCGGGAATTCTTGTATTTCTGCCAATCCACTCCTTTCTCCTCCGGAGATACGGGAGCAGGCGCAATGCCTGGCCTTAGGTATTTGCAAGGGATTAAACCTCAGGTCCTCACACACACACAGAAACACAGTATTCACTGAGCCACCCCTTTAGTCCCTATTTCAGCATTTTTTAAATTTATTTCCTAACTTTTACAACTTTAAAAGTTATGATTCCCCTGCCTCATATTTATGTGGAAGGTGATGATAAATGTATAAAACATAAAATTAATATTTTCTATTAATAAGTTAAGATTGACTATAATATTATGTCCTTCCTCCTTTCTAATTGGCTTAGATATCTTCCACAAAAGACCTCTCAGCATGCTAATTCTACCATTAATTTTTAAACTTCCTATAAAGTCCTTAGCCACTGTTTATCCAAATTATTTGCTTGGTTTTCTAAGTACTTTATTTATCATTTCTTTTTGTTAGTATTGGGAATTTCATTCTTAAGTAGCAACAGATAGTTAAAAGTTGTTCTGACACCACGTTGAGCTCCCTTAAAATTAGGCAATGAAAATTTTCTTACATTCTAAAACTGTAGTACAGCTTATTAAAGCACTGTGTGTTGATCAACGTTCTTGTCTGAATGTTTTGTTTGCATTCCAGTCTATGATCTTTGGGTGTACAAATGAATAATTCTTTTAATCACCATTTTACAGGTAGATATTAAGAAATGATATTGTATTTTTAACTTCATTCCTACTGACTTATCAAGAAATATAATTATATATATGTATATATATATATATATATTCTATTAAGATGTTATTGCCTCCTAATTCTCTTTCTCCTCTTTCTTGACTATGAAAAATACTTAGGTACTTTGCATGTCAGTCTTGCAATAGGAAAACACTTCAATTTATTCTTTCAAGATTATGTTCCCAGGATTTTGTTGTCTACATTTTTATCTTAGGTTTCCTCCCAAACTTTTAATATATTCATTACCATGATACTGCATTTCTCCCACATGTATTTTAAAACTTTAGCTTTCAGAAGGAATCCATTTCAATTTTTAAGTATTTTCCTGCTATTTAGTGACTACTAGTGTCTCTTCCCTTCTCAGTTTAAATCTGTCTTTTGATTTTAGTACTATTTTTAGGCTTTAGGAAGAAATTCCTCCATTATTTATTTCTACCTACTCCTTCCCTCTCCTCCTCCCTCTCCCCTCCCTCTCCTCCTCCCTCTCCCCTCCCTCTCCTCTCCCCCCCCCTGGATTATATTATTTTGTTTTGTTGAATTTTTCCCTATGACAAGTTCATCTGCAGCAGAAATTTTCTCTGAAATTAGAGCTCTGTCAAAGTCCTGTACTTTAAATATCTTCTTAAGGATGGAGTTAACTTGGACCTTAAAAACAAACTTCAAAGACTTATTATCTGCAGGTAACCAAAGTCTTCTAAAGCATCACCAAGGTCATTTGTTCTTTGGTTATTTTCCCTGCAGCACCTCCAGACCTTAGGGCCTATGGGCATCAAACTTCATAGTTGTCTCATATTAGAAATTTTAATGGCATTCCAATGACCTCATATAATTCTTGGTGTGAGTTATATGTGTGCTTGGTAAACTGTGTGTTTATGTCAACAATTTGAATCATTTGTTTATACAGATGCTGTGAGGATTCCTGCTGCCCCCAAAGAATTAGAAGCAATTTTTCCTCATGTGTGTGTGTGTGTGTGTGTGTGTGTGTGTGTGTGTGTGTGTGTGTGTGTGTGTGTGTGTGTGTGTGTGGGAGTGTATCTGTGTTGCATGCATATGTGTGCGCAGGTGTGTCCATGCAGATGGTTTTATATTTATGTTTGGAGGTCACAAATCAGCTTGGAGTGATTTCTATCATTGTGCATCTTAGCATTTGAGACAGGGCCTCTCTGGGAACCTGGAGCTCTTTAGTCCAGCTATGCTAAATAGCCACCACTCTCGGCCTTCTTTCATCACTGTGTTTAAAAGGACACATTGCAACACTTGGCTTCTCAGTGTGTGCTGGGAATCCAACCTTAGTTGCTCATCCTTGCCAGACAGGCACTTTACTTAATGAGCCATCCTGCCAGCATTCAATTTAATTTTCTCAATATTTTTGCACTTTCCCTATGATTATGTTCCCTGATCTGTTTGGAAACAATGCCAAACCTTTTGAAAACAATCTAATAAAAATGGACAGAGATACTGTATACCATACACTAACACTACATTCCCATTAGTTGTAAAAGCACCATAAATTGTAAGAAATTATAATTTAAAACAAAAAGTATAATCATCTCATGCGACATATCTTAGAACATACTCAAGAATTTAGTTAGGAAAATTAGATGATATTAATATAGATATTTAGGGGACATCACTTCATTAATTCTTTAAGTCTAACACTGCTCATAAAATATGTACCCACTTATCCCAAAGATTTTGTTAGCACAGAAATCTGAGTCAGGCCATTCTTGCTTTAGATTCTTTTTGATGACTAACAGCGAGGTGATTTATAGTACCCAACCGAAAACCAACCTTTGGTTATATAAAAAAACTTGAAGTTTAAGACACTTCTTGAAAGCAGCAGTAATTTTTCACTCTTGTATATAAAATGCCAATATATGAATGTGAGGTCAGAGAATTTAGGCATTTTCTATTCAAAGTATTATTTCAAAATTGATCTGACCTTCCCATGTGTCTAAAAGTACTTGATAAGATGTTGTGCATGTGACTTCCTCCAAGTATCTTTATAAATATTGGTACTATTACAGATTTATTAGAATAATATTCTTATTTATTTATTTATTTATTTTTACACTCCGGATTTTATTTTCTTCCTGTTTACCCCCCAAGTTTCCATACTCCATATCTCCTCCTGGTTCCCCACCCGCACTCACCCCAAAAATGTCCCTATAAGGATGCCCCCCCACTCCGTCCATCGCACCCACCTCACCAGACCTCTAAACTTCCTGGGGCCTTCAGTCTCTTGAGGATTAGGTGCATCTGGTCTGACTGAACCCAGACCCAAGAGTCCTCTGCTGTATATGGGTTGGAAGCCTCATCTCAGATGGTGTATGCTGCCTGGTTGGTGATACAGTGTCTAAGAGATCTCAGGGATCCAAGTACATTGAGGCTGCTGGTCCTCCTACAGGGTTGCCCTCCTCCTTAGCTTCCTCTAGCTTTCCCCTAATTTAACCAGAGGTGTCAGTAGCTTCTACTGTTTGGTTGGGTGCCTGTATCTTCATCTAACTCTTTCAGCTGCTTGTTGGGTCTTTCGAGGACAGTCATGATAGGTCCCTTTCTGTGAATGCCCCATAGCTTCAGGAATGGTGTCAGGTCATGTGGCCTCCCCTTGAGCTGGAACAAACTTTGGGCCATTCGCTGGACCTTCTTTTCCTCAGACTTTTCTTGGTTTCCATCCCTGCATTTCTTTCAGACAGGAAGAATTATTGGCCAGAGCTTTGGCTGTGGGATAGCAACCCCATCCCTCACTTAATGCCCTGTCTTTCAGCTGGAGGTGGATTCAATAAGTTTCCTCTCCCACTGTAGGACCTTTCATCTAGGGTCTCTCCCCATTGAGTCCTGTGAGTCTCTCACTTCCCAGGTCTCTGGTACATTCTAGAGGGTCTTCCCAACCTCCTTCCTCCTAAGGTCATCTGTTTCCATTCTTTCTGCTGGCCCTCAGGACTTCAGTCCTTTCCCCCCACACAATAGGAGATCATGTTCCCTTCTCCACCCACCCCCATTCCCTTTCCTCCCCTTTCCCTCTCTCCCTCCCTCCCGCCTTGTGGTTGCTTTCTTCTTTCTCCCTCCCAAATGGAACTGAGGCATCCACACTTGGGCCTTTCAGCTTGTTGACTTTTTTGATTTCTGTGGACTGCACCTTGGGTATTCTGTACTTTTTTTATTTTGGCTGAAATCCACTTATTAGTGAGAACCTACCATGCATGTCCTTTTGGGTCTAACTCAGGATGACATTTTCTAGTTCCATCGATTTGCCTGCAAAATTCAGGATGTCCTCGTTCTTAAGAGCAGAGTAGTATTCCATTGTGTAAACGAACCACGTTTTCTTCATCCACACTTCTGACGTGGGACATACACAATCAAAAATAAAGAGGAAAGTATCAATGGGAGATTGTGGGACATGGGAGGTAACGGAGGAAGAAAAGGGAGGAAGGAAAGTGATGAATTACATTTTAATTAAAACATATCATAAGAAAATAAATAAAACAATGAATAGCCTTCTTTTCAAAAAAATCCTGGAGTTTAAAATAAAAATGACTTTGTTGGCACCAGTTGCACAGACACCCAATAAGAGTTTTTCTGGCATGTATACCTACACTACCAGGAAAAATTGTTTTTAGCATCAACAGATTCTTTCACTTAATGTAGTAAGTTTTTGTTTCCCAAAAAGAAATGTAAAAAGCTCCAGGAATCATTGATATATCTTTGAATGCCTCAAACTTGCTACTTTATTCATAGACTCTTAAAAATCTGTAAATAATTTTTTCTTTGCGAATTTAGTTTCATATGAAAACATCTTTGTATAAACACTTTGATTAATCTTGGTAGCAATACAACACACCAAATAACCAACAATGACGTTCAGTTGAGTAAAACCATCACAAGAAATCAATAGCAATTCAAAATTTAATGAGATGACATTTTGCCCTGAAACTTGTCAGTATCATTTTAATAGTTTAATAGGCATGTATAGACACATATAGTTAACATTTTATTGTAATCACTTTTTATAAAATTTTTCTATATTGTTTGTGGAAGTTTATCTCATGTATTAAATTCTTTTATTTGCAATGCATTGATTTATGTCTAGATTCAAAATACTTAATGGGTATAGGCCTTGATTTACTCTCTTTTGTGTATTACTTGCCTAGTTGATACTGGAAGTTCTTCAGTGATGTATTAATTTAATGAATCTTGACAGAACCATTATCATTTGACAGTTGCTGCTGTGAACATTGGCGATGTTACTTTGAGCAAGATGTTTGTAAGTTATTTGTACATTAAATATATATTATGTTCATTGTGGTTTAGTATGCATGGCTAAATTAAGAGGTGAACCCTATTTGTTTTAGATATTCTCTGGGAGGTGAGCACAAGCATTGTCGCCCTCACATATGCTGGTATGTAATATTACAAGTACATTTGTAGGCAGATGTACATGTGCATACAGTATAACATTTAATAAAGAGAACAAGATAAAAGAATGCTAGGTTATTGATAGTGCTCTTTTTATTTAAATAAAATAATTGCACAATAGGAAAGACTAAAATGATACAATAGGAAGACATGTTTTCAGACAAAGATAATCTTCCTGGTAGTTTAAAAGCAAGGTACTTCATTACAGCTTATCTAAAGGATTCAGAATCTGTCAAACATAACAAAAATAACCATATTTTATTTGAGATATGCAAATTGTTTTTGAAAATTTTTCTTATTAAGTGGTCCATGTCTCTTCTCTTAAGATGTTTCCAACGAGCAATTAGAACTTTCTCTTGTAAGTCAAAATTTCTAATCTATAATCTTAAATACCTGAATAAATGTATGTATGGTTCATGAGTAGAAATTAAGTATAAACAATATATCTGATTTTTACAACTATTTTCTGTTTGTTAACATCATGTGTATTTATTCAACTAAAATTTGAAATTAAGACAGTTACAGATGACTATTTTTGTATGAATTTGACAATTTTCCTCATGTATATAGTTTTTTCAAATTTTTAATTTGTGCGTGTATGTGTTTAGGTGTGTGCATGTGTATGTATAGATGCATTCGTTTATAAAATAAAACATTAGGAAGAATTTATGCTTTCTAGCTTGTCGCTTGCTTTCATTAAAATTAACATATTGTGAGCAGATTTTAAATATCATTAGGATTTCATTAAATGTCCTGTTCCATAGTTCACTGAAGCCAGTACCTAACGTAGTGTATTGGCTTTGTTATACTTATGAACACTGCTGTGAATAGTCTTGTACTTGAGTCTATATATGCATGAACATGCACATGCACAAGGACACACATACATATGTATGTATGTATGTATGTATGTATGCATGCATGTATGTATATTTCTTAAAAACATAGCCCTAGGATTAAAGGTTCAACCTCAAGTGCTGTTCACCTTTTTGAAGGTTTTACAATGTATTACTTAAGTGTACTGTTTCTAAACACAAGTAAGAATACAGTGACATTACCAAGTATTGTTGGTTATAACCCAATCACATAATGCAAAAGAGGAATAAGTACAGGATGAGAGTGTGGGATGAACAGATGAGACCTCTGAGCAACTCTGTTTCTGGTGGGTAAAATGAGTCCATTATAAGAGAGAGGGAATGTACAATGGCATTTCTCTTTTCAACCTTAGGAGTATACATAGCCTTCAGTATTTTAGACACTAAATTTTTAAATTTAAATTTTAATTTAAATGTTCAGATTGAACCAACAGAGTCAAATATGCCATATTTCAACATTATTATAAACCACCTCTTTTAATTTTTCTCGATAAAGTCAAAGCTGAGTGTGCCATAGGGCATTAACATTCATTCCTTTCAGTAAGGTCAGCTACGTCCATTGTGACTTTTTGGGGTGGGGCAATTCACATATTTTCCTAACCCGAAGAAGTTGGTCATGTATCAAGGTTTATCTCATAGTCTTTGAGTCACAAATATCTTTCAGACTTTATAATACATCTGTTTTTCAGCATTTAAAATGTGAAATCTTATATGCCATGTCACCATCTTCTTTAGTTCTTGTTTCCAGATGTAAATCACAAATCATCTTGCCTGTTTTCTAAACTCTCCTAGGGCACAATGAAAATATGAGGTGATTTTATTAAATATATCACCATAAGTAATAGACAATTATTTCTTTTCTTGTTATTAAAACTGAGTAAAGTTTGACCTACAGTGTCCACTAAGTCATAAAATTCTAAATTAATAAGTCTCCTGTTTATTAAGAATATTCCTGATGTTTAATCCTTTTACCTACATCACATGACACAGTCCGGGGCCTGTGGTGCATGCTCAATAAATGCTTGTTTAATAATGAAATTTTCCAAAGTAGTGGCAAAACATAATTTTAAACATGTCTGTGCTCACTCCAAGTGTGCTATTACACTGTCATCTAAACATATACCCAAAAATATAATAGGCTGACATGATAGTTAATGTTGAACTTATATTTATGTTTCACCCTTGACGACCATGGTGATTCACTTTATATTGAAATAATCAAGAAATTTAATTATTTACTATGTCACACCTAACTGCCTTTCAGAATTTATATATATATATATACATATATATATATATACATATGTGAAACTAGCATAGGAACTTGATATACATATATATGTATATATATAAGAATTTAGTATAGTAGAAAATTAGAAGTGCATATAGATAATATAGTGACATATACACTGATGAAAGATGAAATATTTTTGCAATGTGTGAGCCTTTACTCTTCAAAACCACCACCCCCGCAACATACACACTATGAAATACATAGTTTTTGACTCAGTTCCTCAGAACAAGACACAGCTTCAATTTATTTTATTTAACTTGAATATAAGTTATTATAACATATTGTATTTGTGTATGGTACTATTTTAATTCAGAATAAAATAATGAAATTATATATCTAACTTGGCAGAGTTTTAGAAATAATTTTATTTGATTTAGATCCAAATATATTCACAGCTTTTTTGGCACATTTAGCTTTTTTTAAAAAAATTAAAACAAAAAGACTCCATCAAATAAATAAGTATAATTTACATATAGTTTAGAATAATAACGTTTATTTATAATGTTATACTAATATAAATTAGTAAGCTTTTTGCTCACATCTTTTAAAATGCCTGAGATAAATATCCCATAAAGTGTAGAGATACTCTAGGTTTTAGGAGTTTGATCTTCGGTTTGTTGGTTTCATCATCTTTGGGCCTGAAATGAGGTAGCATAGCATGGCTAGAAATACATACTCGAGCAAGCTGCTCACTTTGTGGTTGCTAGGAAGCATGAGAAAAGAAAAAAGAGTGGCCACAATCCTAATATTATCTTCAAAGACACAGCATCACACTCTCATTTTCTTCCCTAAAGTTCACTTCCCAGTGTTTTCAACTCTCAGTGGTACCATGGAAAAGAGGAAGCCTTTAATACCTGGGGTTTTAGTGGGCACTTATTAAAGCTACAGAAAAAGAGTCTATATTTCACAAGTTTGATCAACAAGCTTCTTTGCAATCATATCTGAGACAACAGTCTCCAAGAAACCCACATTTTTCAGTTTCCTATGCATTTGAATTTCCACAATATTATTAGAGAGAATTCTGGAGACCTACAGTAGCAATTAAATATTTACTCCCAGCTGTGATCTAGATTCCCTAAATTATTATTGCATCAGCTCATTTTACCACTCAACAACACAAAGTAAAATATCCTATGACCTCAGAAGGAGAGAATGAAAAGAACTGACAAATGACAGCAGTGCCCACCAATTTAACATTGATAACTAACAGGATAGCGCTCACTAGGCCTATGTTTATTTATGCATGCTCTCTGGTTGGCAGTTGAGTCTCTGTGGACACTTAACGACACAGGTTGGTTGGTTCTGTATGCTTTATTGAGGTGTCCTTGACCTCTGCAGTTCTTTTAGTCCTTCATCTCCTTCCTAGATAGAGTTCCCCAGCCTCTGCTTAATATTTCACTGTGGGTCTCTTTATCCTTTTTCATCAGTTGCTAGATGAAGCCTTTCAGGAAGGCTGGAAGTATAACAGAATATTACAATAGTGTCAGGGAAGGGCTCTCTTCATGGTATGGATTTTAAGCAGAGCCAGTCTTTGGTTGGCCAGTCCCTTAATTTTTGCTCCAACTTTATCACTGCACAACTTGCCCAGTCCTTCCATTCAAAGTCATTTCTGGTTATAGGATATGACTGTATCAGTCTCTGCCCCCCCCATCACTATAGCTTCCAGTTCTCTCTCCACTTATTCTCTCCATTCCCCCAATTTGATCACTCCTGTTCCCTTCCTGTCCTTCCCCACCCAATGTCTCTTCTATTTAACTTTCTCAGTGAGATCCCTCTATCCCACTTTGAGCCCTCCTTGTCACTTTGCTTCTTTGGGTCTGTTGATTGTAGCATGTTTTTTTTCTATACATTAGGAATAAAATCCACTTATAAGGGACTACATACCATGCATGTTCTTTTGGGTCTGGGTACCTCTCTCAGGATGACACTCTCAATTTCTTCCTATTTGCCTACAACAATCAAAACAGTCTTTGTTTTGAGTAGTTGAATAGTATTGTTTGGATGGCATTTTCTTTATCCATTCTTCAGTAGAGGGACATCTAGGTTGTTTCCAGTTTCTGCCTATTGTGAATAAAGGAGCTATGAACATAGTTGAGCAAGCGTGTTTTTGCAATGGTGAAGCATCTTCGATGTAAATGCCCAGGAGTGGTATAACTGAGTCTTGAGGTAGAACTATTATCATTTTTCTGAGAAATTGACAAATTGATTTCAAAGTAATTTTTCAAGTTTGCACTCCGACCAACAATGAAGGATGTTCCCTTTACCCCACACGCTCACCAGCATTCCCTGTTGCTTGAGGATTTTATGTGTGTCAGTCTGTTGGGTATAAGATGGATCACCTATTCATTTGGATTTGCATTTCCTTGATGACTAAGGATGGTGAATGTTTCTTAAAATGTTTCTTAGCCATTAAACATTCATCTGTTGGGAAGTCTGTTTAGATATGATCCCGTTTTATTTTAATTGGGTTATTTGTTTGGTTGTTTTCTAATTTCTTGAGTTCTTTAAATATTTTCAATAGCATCTCTTCGTTGGATGCAGGGTTGTAGAAGATTTTTACCCACTCTATAGGCTGTTGTTTTGTCTTTATGATAATGTCCTTCATGTTTCAGAATCACTTCAGTTTCTTCATATTTCATTAATTGATTGTTCATCTCACTGCCTTAGCTGTTGGTGTTCTGTTCATGAAGTTGTTTCTTGTGCCAATCCATTCAAGTTTATTCCCCACTTTCTCTTCTATCTGACTTATTGTATCTGGTTTTGCCTTAAGGTCTTTGATCCACTGGGAATTGAGTTTTGTTACATCGATGGATCTATTTGCATTCTTCTATGTGGATACATGCAATTAGACCAGCAACACTTTTTGAAGATGCTTTTTTTTATTCTTCAATTATATGGTTTTGGCTTCTCTGTGATAAATCAAGTGTCCATAGGTCTGTGAATTTGCTTCTTAGTTTTCAATTTGATTCCATTGATCAACCTGATTATTTTTATGCCAATACCATACAATTTTTATTACTATTGCTCTGTAGAACAACTTGATATCAGAGACGGTAATATCTTCAGAAAAGTCCTTTTATTGTACAAAATTTTTTAACTATCCTTATATATTGTTTGTTCATTTCATTTTGTTTTTTCTATATGAAGTTGAACATTGTTTTTTCTTTTTTCTTTTTAAAAAATATATTTTTCTTTTGTAAATTGTTTTACTTACATTCCAAAGACTGCTCCTCCTTCCAGATCCCCCCCTTAGAGTTCTTCAACCCATCCCCCTTCTTCTTTGCCCCTAGAGGGTGCTCCCCCTTCCCCCCTCCCATATTCCCCTTCCCTGGGGCAATAAGTCTCTACAGGATTATAAACATCCCCTCCCTCTGAGGCAAAACAAGGAAGCCCTCTGCTACTTATATGCCAGGGCTCATGGATCTTTGTAACACCATTATAAAATCACTTTTAAAAAATCAATTATTTTATTTATTTACATTTCAAATGGTTTCCCATTTCCTGGTTACCCCTCTGAAAATCACCTATCTTATTCCTTCCCCCTATTTCTATGAGGGTCCTTCCCCACCATGTCCCCACCCCACCCCACTCCCACCTTATTACCCTAGCATTCCTCTATACTGGGGCATCTAGCCTTCACAGTACCAAGATCTTCTCCTCCCATTAATGACAGATAAGGCCATCCTCTGCTACATATGCAGCTGGAGCCATGGGTGCCTCCATATGTACTTTTTGGTTAGTGGTTTATTCCCTAGGAGCTCTGGGTGTTTTGTTGGTTGACATTGTTGTTCTTCCTATGGAGTTGCAAACCCCTTAAACTCCTTCAGTCCTTAACCTAACTTCTCCATTGAGGTCCCTGTGCTCAGTCTGATGGTTAGCTGCAAATATCCACATCTGAATTGGTAAGGCTTTGGCACAGCCTCTCAGAAGACAGCTATATCAGGCTCCTGTCAGCAAATACATCTTGGCATCAGCAATAATGTCTATCTACAGGTTCTCTATACCCTTTGTTGGGTATTTCAGCAAATTTTATCCCCATTGTTTCTGAGGGAAGCCGCCAGAATGTCCCAGATGCCAGGAAACAAGAGGACCCAGTGGAGTATTGTTCTTTCAATATTGGTGAAGAATGTTGGTGGGAATTGCATTGAATCTATAGATTGCTTTTGGTAAAATGGACTTTTAAACCTAGGGATACTTAAGAATAGGAGATCTTTTCATTTTCTGATATTTTCTACCGTTTCGTTCTTCAAACACTTGATGTTCTTGTCATACATGTCTTTCACTTCTTTGGTTAAAGTTACAGCACGTTATTTCATATTATTAGTCACCATTGTGAAAGGTTGTTTCCCTTAGTTCTTTCTCATTTTGTTCTGCATTTGTACAGAGGAGAGCTACTGATTTTTTTTTTTGGTTTGGCTTTCTTTGTTTTATTGTTGTTGTTGTTGCTTTTAGAGTTAGTTTTGTATCCAGGTACTTTCCTGAAGGTGTTTATGAGCTGCAGATTTCCCTGGTAGAGATTTTTTTGGGTCAACAATGTCTACTATCATATCAATCTGCAAATAATGATTTTTCACTTTTCCCATTAGTTTTCTTATTGTCATAGCTAAAACTTCAAGTAGTATATTGAATAGATATCGAGAGAATGACTTCTCTTTGACTTTTAGGAAATTGCTTTGAGTTTTTCTCCAATTAATTTAATGTTGGTTATCAGCTTGCTGTTTGCTGCTTTCATTGTTTTCGATATGTGTCTTGTATCCCTGATTTCTTTAAGACTGTTACAATTTGTCAGCTTTTTAGCATCTAATGAGTTGACCCCCTTTTTTTGTTGTTTTGCTTTGTTTTGTATTTTGTTTGTTTGTTTGTTTGTTTGTTGTTGTTGTTATCATTTTGGAGTATTTTTCCCGTTTATTTTTTTCCACATAGAAAGATTTAATGTGAGAAGAGTAGAAGAGGGGAGAAACAAAAGCAGGCCATGAGCTCATGGAGGGAAGGGGATGGAGTGGGAGAGAAGAAACAGGGAAGTGGGCAAGAGAGCAGAGGAGAGAAGAGGGCAGCAGAGAGCAAGAGCTTCAGTTTGTTTATGTGGCAGATTATATTGATGGGTTTTTACATGTTGAACCATCCCTGAATCTCTGGTATAAAACCTACTTGATCATGATGAATTATGCGTTTGATCTTTTCTTGGATTTAGTATTTGAGCATTTTTTATTGAGTATCTTTGCATCAATGTTCATTAGGAAAATTGGCCTAAAATTATCTTTCTTAGTTGAGACTTTGTGTGGCTTAGGTATCAGGATGACTGTGGCCTCATAAAATGAATTTGGCAGTGTTCTTTCTGTTTCTGTTTTGTGTAATTATTTGAGGTGTGGTAATATTAGCTCTGTTTTGAAATTCTGTTGGAATTACATGCTAAAACCATCTGCTCCTGGTGAATTGTTTGTTCATTTGTTTGTTTTGTTTTTGTTTTTGATTGGGAGATTTTTAATGGTATCTTTTTTTTATTTTTAGGGGTTATAGGACTATTTAAATCGTTTACCTGACCTTGATTTAACTTTGGTAAAGGGTATCTGTCAAGAAAATCATTCTTTTTTTTCTTCCAATTTTTTGGACTACAGTTTTTGGATGATTCTTTGGATTCCCTCAGTATCTGCTTCAGCGTTCCACTTTTCATTCTTGATTTTGTTCAGTGAATATCCTTTCTCTGACTTTTAATTGGGTAAGGGTTTGTCTATCTTATTGATTTTCTCAAAAAAAAAAGAAACAATTCTTGGTTTCATTGATTTTTTTGTATTGTTCTCTTTGTTTCTAATTCATTGATTTTAACTGTGAATTTGATTATTCCCTGATGTTTTCTTTTGGGGGTGTATTTGCTTCTTTTTGTTATAGAGCTTTGAGGTATGCTCTTAAGTTGCTAGTATAAAAATCCCACCATTTTTTTTATGAAGGCCCTTAGTGTTGTGAACATTTCTCTTAGCACTGCTTTTATCTTCGCTGAATTCTAGAAAGTCTTTAATTTCTTTATTTCTTCCTTGACACAGGAAGTTGAGTAAGAAGTGGTTTAGTTTCTGTGGATTGTAGGATTTCTGTTGTTTCTGTCATTGATGAAGTCCAGGTTTAAGCCATTGTGGTGTGATAAGATATAGGGTTATTTCAATTTTCTTATATATGTTGAAACATGTGTTGTGTCGAATTATATGGTCAATTTTAAAGAAGGTTGCTGCATGAGGTGCTAAGAAAATGGCTATACATTTTTTGTTTGGGTGAAATGTTCTATAGATATTGGTTAGGTCCAATTAATTCATATCTATATTGGCTTCATTATTTATCTGTTTAGTTTATTTATCTATTTAGTTTCTTTCTGACTATTCACCCATTGGTAGAGTGGGTGTTGAAATCTTCCAATATTAACGTGTGGGTTATGTTGTATGAGTTAAGCTGTAGTGCTGTTTCTTTTACAAATGTAGTTGCCTTTGCATTGGGGGCATAGATATTCAGAATTGTTATGTTATCTTGTGATTTTTTCATTTGATGTGTATGATGCCCTTTCCCATCTCTTTTGATTAATTTTAGGTGAAATTCTATTTTATTAGATATAACATTAGTCACTCTGGGTTGCTTTCTGTGTCTGTTTAATTGGAAACCCTTGTTTTTAGCCTTTTACTCTGAAGTAATACCACTCTGTTGCTGAGATGTTATTCTTATATGTACCACACTGATAGATCCGGTTTTTACATCCACTCTGTTAGATTGTTTCTGTTTATTAAAAAATTGAATCCACTGATATTGAGAGACATATCATTGCTAATTCCTGTTATTTTTGATTTGGTGGTGGTGATGTTGGTGGTGGTGGTGGTGGTGGTGGTGGTGGTGTGTGTGTGTGTGTGTGTGTGTGTGTGTGTGTGTGTGTGTGTGTGTGTATTTCCTTCTTTTGTTTGAGCTGGTGAGAAATTATTTTTGTATGTCTTGGGTGTTGTTAACCTCCTTGAGTTGGTCTGGTTTTGTGGCTAGGTATCGTTTAAATTAATTTAGTTATGGAATATCTTGGGTTATGCCTCTCTATATTTATTGAAAGTTTTTCTGAGTATAGTATTGTGGGCTGGCATCTGTTGTCTCTTAGGGACTGTTCTGGCTTTTTTTTTGTTTAATGTAAATTTCACTACTTGCTTTATTGATATATTGATATATTCATAGAATTGTTTTTTCATACTATATAATAAATGTCCACCTATCTGTTTTTTATACTTGTATATATGCCCATCATGGCTTCAATAGAAATCAGGGTATCAGAGTTCTTTCGACCAAATTAGAAACTGAATTAAAATATAATGAGAATTATGGGTGTTATTTTGTAAATCAGTTGGGTCATCCTTTAGATGAAAGCTCTGTGTTACAGTACGACAGGCTGGACACACCTGCCAGAAAACTGATTTGTTCATGTGAATTCTATAGCAATTTGAAGGCATCTACTTCATTTAAACTGCCTTAGGAAAAATCATCAAGAAGCACAGCAATGACTAGCCATCTGCTGTTATGAGAAGATAAAGCCATCAGATAAGGAAGGAACTTGTAGACTCCCATGGAATAGTGACAGGCACACGCAACCATTTTCATTGTGCCATGTGTGCGGAAGAAATTATAGCGAGAAGGGGAATGGCAGACAAAGGCTGCAAAACCAGAGGCTGAGAGCAGAGCCACTCACAAGCGGATCCACAGTAGACTGAACAAGTAATAGACTCTGAAATGGGTCTTTCATGAATTCTGCAACACCTTCATTTGTTTTTTCACACTGCTCAATTGAATAACTGGAAGAAATTAAGATAATGCTAACTTTTCAAGTATAATTACAGTGTGAAATGTTTGAAAATATAGTATAAAAGATTAATTTAGGAAAGGGTAAAGTTAATGGAAAAAAATAAGAGAGACTTCAGAAATGCTGCTAAATGTTTCCCTAAAATCTTCAGTTTTAAGAATAATCATAATCCAACATTTACATCCTGAGATGATGTTTTGCCAACGGATGGACCTGACAGATTCTCACTAATATCAATAATCTGGTAGGATTTTTCACTAACAACCCTTGTCTTCTTCTCTGTGAATGGCACTCTTTCCTCCAAGAACTGGTATTACTTCCTTTCTAATCTTTTGATTCAGCATCATAATTTGTTTTAATGATCAGAAATGGTAGAAACCAGCTGTATCAATTACTATCCAAGAAGAGGTCATTCAATATTTACTTTGGTCTCTATGAAACCAGACCCCTCTCTGAAAACAGTTAGAAAGTCCTAGGAGCAAGAGAAACCATGCAAATTTGGCTCATGTAAAGAATGAGTCTCCCCAGCTTAGCGTCTTAGCGTCCTATGACATTCATGGATCTACTGAGCCATTTCTTGAAAGGAGTTAACCAAGATGTCATTATGTGAATCTAAATATGTCAAATGTACACATCACATTTTGAAAAAAGACTTGTGTTTATGTTAATGACCAGATTTTGTAATGCTTTGGTACTTAGCATGACATAATGAAAGTCAACCGTTTAGTCATTTTAAGGAAACCAAATTGCTACGAGTCCTTTTTATTAAGTTTTATGTGCCATAATTTACACACTAGTGTGTATAATTACAAAGTCATGTGAAACAAACCTATTTATGAAAGGTATATGTGGTTAAATTTTTACTTTTAAAAATAATAATTTAAATTATTTCTTAATTTCTTTTTGATCTTTGAAAAAAAGGTCTTTTTGTGTCATCCTTAGTGACCTGTAATTTTCTCTGTAGATCAGGTTGGTCTCAAACTCACAGTGATTTGCCTGGTTCTACCCCCTGAATGCTGGGACTAAGAGTAGCAGTTGTCATGCCTGACTGGACTTATAATTCTTTAAAGATAAAGTTTTAAATTAGATCAAGAAACCAAGCAGGAAATTCTTTGTGTGATCATTTCCTTTTCAATGGATATGACATGTGAAGAGTTACTCAGACTGTAGGTAAATCCTGCATTGAAGAATTATGAGATGATTTTGGCCTGAGAGGAAAAAAGAAGAGTAAAGCAGCCTCACAGATACCCATACATTCAGAGTCAAGATTGTGTCAGCAATTTCTTGTCAGTACTCTGTGTACTTGAACATGATTTTATATCTTATTATATTGTGTTTAGAAATCTATCCAATAGAATTCTTACTTCCATTCATAGTTCCTCAGTGCATTTGAGGTTAATGAGAACATTTTAGGTATAGGCATGCAAAAAATAAATTCATATAGCTATACAGATATGACATAATCATAACTATTTTACATGTATGGCAAAGCTTTGTGATTAAGATTGCAAGTCTTCACATTAGTATTTTCTGTACTAGTATAATTTTCATTTTTTGACATGAATTCTTCAAGTCAATAGTCATAATCAATGTTTGGAAGAAGTTTGACTTCCTTAAATAATATATCATGATTCTCCAGAGATGAAAGACCACTAATGACATGTATTTAGAGATTTGTTAACTTGGATTGATGTACAAGGTTATATGAGTTGAGAATTCCAGACTGTTCTATGGTTCCTAGAGACCTAGTCAACTCATGAAGTTTTCAGAAGCAGTTAGCCTATGGCAAATTTTTACTCCAAAGGAAAGACAGGGCAATCAGGCAGGCAAGAAGACAACAATTTCTAGTTTCCTCTTTATCTTATTATAGTTAGGTTTTGAACAGATTTAATTATTGTTAACAGCATTAGAGAGGATGGTCTACCAGTTCAAAAGGTGATCTCACTCTAAAGAATTCAGAGATATATTTAGAAATCATGAATCATAATTAATTTGAGTACCATGTAGTTCAATGTTTTTGATATAAAATGACCTTCACTAATAATATTAGTAGATAGAAAAAGTAAGTAGACCATATTTAAAAACTAGGTCTCTCTAACATAAAAGCTAGAGATATTTATATAATAGGTGATATTGTTTAAACTTATAATTATGGAGTGCCAATTTTCCTAAAAGCTTTTCTATTCATTAGAGAACTAAATTTTTAATTAATTTAACCCTATATATTTTGTGACATGATGGCATACTGACTTAGCATATTGAAGAACACTAATTTGCAATTGCCAGTTAGCCAATGTCAAAATTGCCACTTTTTATTTTGTATATTGTAAAAAAAATGCACTAAGACAACCTTTCCTGCTTAAAATTAAATTGGTCTTTAAATGTGTCATTAATCATATTTTAGGCTACAAAGATCAAAATGAAATTAGCCCAGAAGTTTAATGTTTCTAGGGTGATGAAAATGAGCAGTTTAGAAAGATTTATCCACGCTCCAGAAGTATTGGCTAATTTCTGAAGGCACTTGTTTTAATATCGCATGGCTTTCATGCTAGGTGTTAATGTGTGTAATTAGTATTGTTTCTGAGCACTGGCTTCTAAGAGAGATATCTATCAGAGCTGAGATTGAGCCATAAAATAATAACATGAGTTTGTTGTGCAATGAATTGGGTTGCAGGGTCTGCTGAAAGAAATTAGAAATAAAATTTAGGTCAAGAGACTCAAAATCAGGTCACTCAAAGTTATTTAAGGAGGGAACTCCTCCAAAGATCTGAAACTTAGGCATATAATATCCATTTCTAATAAGTATAATTATCATTCATATGAAGAATTTTTGTATAGTGTAAGGAAAACTACTCTTGGGCATAAATATCTCTTAGTATTTACATTTGTTTCTCACATTTACATCCAACTGATTTAGGGTGGAAAGCTTCTTAGAGCAACTCGAAATAATTATAGAATATAGAGTTATTAACATGATAATAACTTCTCTGAGTTAAATTTAACATTTTACAAAATGACTGGCACTGTTTGCCTATGTTTAGTATAAAAATCACTTGTACTTAAGGCTGCATGAGCCTCTGCAGATTAGACTTGCCTACAAGTCTGCAGTTCTAATTCTGAATTAAATAATTGACGGTAGACACTAAAATATAATTTATTATTATTCTTCAATCTTTTTTTACACTCCAATGGTTATCTCCCTCCCTATCTGCCCTCCCACTATTAGTGGAAGGATGGGGGTGCCATCCCACAGTCAAAAACTCTGACCCAGAATTGTTCCTGTTTAAAAGAACTGCAGGGACAAGAATGAAGAAGAGACTAAGGGAAAGGAGGTCAAGTAAATTTTTTGATGGTTAATGTGAATTGATAATTTGAGAAGATTTAGAATCATTGTGGAAGTACAACATTGGGTGTGTCTCTGAAGTTCTCAGAAGGTTCACCTGAACTAGGAAAGCCTTAGCTAAAAGCAAGTCCCTATCAATACAAAGAAGAAAGCAGGAAGCAAACCATGTCTCTCTGTCTCTGTCTCTGTCTCTGTCTTCTCTCTCTCTCTCTCTCTCTCTCTCTCTCTCTCTCTCTCTCTCTCTCTCTCTCTCTCTCTCTCCCCCTCTATCCCCCACCTCTGCAATGCAGATAAAATTGAGGACTTCTTCCTGCTACCATCATAGATTAGTTACTCAGAGAAACACAATAAACCATTCCTTACTTAATTCCTTAATTACCTTTGGTTAGGCATTTTGTTAGTACAACAAGGAAAGTAACTACTATGTAAAGTTTCAATTTTTAATGTTTTGAAATGCTTACAAAAATAATGTCTGAATGTTATGTGAATGGCCAATAATTAGATTTAAATATTTGAAATTTTACCTTGGCTTCTTTATTATGCAGATTATCTTAAAACAAAGAAGAAAACAGAAATTTCAACTTCAAAGTGGCACCCACCACATTTAAAATAATTGTAATAATGTTCGTTGTCAAGGGAGCCTCATTGAAATTTGAGTATTTCCAACTCTACATAATAGAGTACTATTTTAGTTAAATGTAAATGTTTTTCTTTTTTATCCTTTGTTTACATATACATGTGGATTTGTATTCTATATGTTTGTAATCTGTACATACATGGGGAAGTGAGTATGTGTGCCCAAGCACATATGAGCAGAGATCATAAGAAGATATCATTTTCCCTTTCAATCTTACTCTGCCTTATTCCTTGAGCAGGGATTCTAACTGCTCTTGAAGCTTGCAGACTATAAATAACCCCTCAATCGACTGGCCAGTAATCTCCAGTTGTCCTCCTGTTTCTACCTCCACAGTAGTAGGGAATAGGTGTTTGAGGAGACTCCTTGCTTTTATTATGAGTTCTGGGAATGGGAACTTAGGTTCTATGACCCACCAACAAGCATTCTTCCCCACTCAGTTATCCCTCCACCTGGGCATTCATTTCTTATTTCAAGATGAATAGTGGACATATGGATTAAATCTCAGAATTTTTTATTGTTCATTTCCCATCCCGATATCAGCCCCCTTCTCTTACCAGTATCCTTCATGCAGCTCCTCCCCTTTTCCTCCCTCCCCTTCCAGTCTGAGAAGAAGGACCCCCGTCTTGATATCAGACCCCCATTCCCCTCCTCCTGCACATCAAGTCACTATAGGAGGAGGCACATACTCTCCAACTGAGGCCAGACAGGCAGCCCACTTAGGGGACTAGACCTGAAAGCAAGTAGGCAACAGAGTCAGGGACAGCTCCTTTACCTGTTGCTGGGGAACCTGCATGAAAATCAAACTGCACGTCTGTTACATCTGTTAGGTCCAACCTGTGCTTGCTCTTTGTAAACCTCAGGTTTTAGGAGAAGAACACCATATATATCAGAAAGTGCAACATGTTAGATATTAGATCCGATTCATCTGAATGGCACCGAAAGCCTGATTTCTATAGAAGAAGACACTTGCCAAAGAAAACACAGCAGAAACATGTACAGATTTTCATAGCCAATTCCATTGACTCTGGCATTCTTACAGTTGGAGCAAGAGGATTCCTTTTGTGAGAAGCATGCAAATTTTTGGAGTAATGTATACTATTCTGAAGATAGCCCCTTATCTTCTGTTGTTAATTTTATTTGATAAAACCCACAAGAGAAAAAAAAGAGTAAAAAGAAATAAATGCAATTGTACATTTATTAAGTTGTCTGATAGACAATTTTAAATCGTCTAAAATCTAAGGAAGTAAGATATTATCTACCATAGTTTCTAATTCCAGTTTGAAATTAAGTTTATCTTGGGGCAATACATTTTAATTCTCAGTAGAGCCACCAGTTTTTCTCCTGTTGCTGATTTTTAAAAAGGGTATAGTTATTTTAGTCTGTATTCACACATATTCTTATTTAGAAGACATAATTTGTTTTACATTATTTCTTTAAAACATTGAAAAGAACTGCTTATATGGCTGGAAAATATTTTTTATTCTAGTTTTACTAGTTGTATAATACTTGTCCGATTGCTAAGTGGACAACAAAGATGTATTGGAACTTGATCATTTCTATTTCTGTGGTCAAGCTAATTGCCTCGAGGCAGGTTTCCTAACTGACTTAATTATTTATGCTAGGCTCGCTGAATCGTAAACTCTCTGAATCTACATGCTTCTGCTTCCAAGTGCTGGAGTTGTATGGATGTGCAGTCGTGCATGGCTTTCTATGTAGCTGTTAGAAATTTGAACTCAGTTCTTCATGCACTTCTACCCATTAAGCTATTTCCTCAGCCATCATAAGTATATAATATATATTCATATATGTGCACATATATGCATTATTTGTGTTTATAAAAATATGTCAGCTTTCAATTATTACCATATTAACAAATCTTTAGAGACTTATTCTGTTTTATTCTTTAGCATAATTTCTAATAGCTTAATTATTATCAGTTTTCCCTGCACAGGTCTTAATAGCCTTTTCTAGTAGGTAAGTTTTATGCTGCCTATAGATGGTGTTTTAAGATCAAAATTCATACTGAAGTATTAATTCATAAATTTCGATGCTATGTTTAATGGTGGCATTTGTATCATTGTATATTCCATGACTGATCTTCAAGGATATGGTTGTGTTTTTTCTGTAAACAAGTTTTGTTAATAGAACTAGAAGAGATATTTTAAGTAATAATGTCAGAAAAATAAAATTGCTTTTTTGAATTAAGATATGTAGATATTCACTTTTATTAAAAGATTGACTCAAAAAATGTTGACCTGCAAAAAATAACAGAAGTACTGGTGTTCCCCCTCTGTTTTCCATTAAAGAAGTCACATAAAGCAGATGTGCTATCATGGAAAAAGTAGACACTTTCTCCATCATTGTCACAAAGCAAAAATTGCTTCTTGATTTAGGAGACCATAAATGTGTAGGGAGATATGAGTGGCTGGAGAAAATCAATATCATCTATTGTCGCTAGAACAGTGGACTATGTATATATTTTAACCTCTGAATATTTTGAAAATTGTCACTTTCAAGGAAAGAAAATTAAAAAAGAATACATGTTTCTTTTATAGACAAAAACTGCGGAAAACATGCTCTTTTCACGTGTTCATTAAGCTTTACGCTCAATATTCAGAAGTCCTGAAAAATCGCCTTCAACTTCTATTCTATTTCTATACTTTAGGGAAAAGTGATGGGCAGGTTTGGCAATGATCCAGAGGCTTTCTCCATGGACTAGAATGGAAAGTACTTTGTGATTTAAGATCATTCAAGTTGACACAGTCCCAATTTTATCCCCTGTGCTCCACTCTTTATTCAGGAAGAAATCTGGACATCTTAGTGTGGTCAGAACGGGCCTTCTAATTTCTTGGAAGGTTCTTGTAGGATGTTGTGCACAAGTTTCAGCTCAGATAGGCATCCAGCCTGACATGTATAAATTGTTAAATAAAGTCAGTTAGCAATATTGCTGAAACTATAAATAATAACATGATATACATGTTACAGAGACACTGGTAACCTCTAGTGAGATAACATAAACATATATTATAACTTGTTGATGTCTAGCACAAAATATATGGTTTGGAGTTTAAATTAATAGTAACAAAAGGCTAGGGAGACGTTCTGGTGATTAAGAGCTTTGTTCTGGCTGATCATCTGGGTTCAGTTCCCGACAGCTATATTTTAGTGCACAACACTTAACTCTACTTCACTCTTCTGACATTCATGGGTACTAGACATGTCTGTGATGCACACAAAATAAAATATTAAGGAAATTTAAAAGAATAGTAACACCAAAAGAATAATTATAGCTTTATATAATTGAATACATATCTCTTAATATTTTATGAAAACTAACAATGCCAGTCATGACCAAATCATTAAAACATGCTTTGTTTAAGAGATATGGGTCTTTTAACTCTGTTGCTTTACCTAGTTGTTTATTATTATTATTATAATTATTATCATTATCATTATTATTATTATTATTATTACTAGTAGTAGTAGTAGTAGAAGTAGTAAAGATTTCTGTTTGGTTTTCTAAGAAGAAAGTTAGAGTGTAGATTCAGGTAAGTGAAGAAATAGGCTGGATGTATTTAGGGTAGGGGAAGCCACAATCCAAATACATTATAGGAGAAAAAAACTATTATCTAAATAAGAACTATTTTTTTTTAAAAAAAGATATGTGTCAGAGAGAGAGAGAGAGAGAGAGAGAGAGAGAGAGAGAGAGAGAGAGAGAGAGAGAGAGGGTTTACATAAATAAAATGAGATGTAGAGAAGTATAATACTCAAAGTCAAAAACATGCACCACTTAGGTATCCAGGTCACCATCATATCCTCCATTCCAAAACTGACCGCCAAAGCACTTCAATATTGTACCAGTGGGGAGAGACACTGTAGGATGTAATTAAATGTCCCAGTATAGCAGATCTGCGCAGTATCTGTCATCTGATGCAGAAACGCCTGGTGTGAACTGGTTTCATTTCATCATCATTTTTCACCACATCCCTCTTGATTTCCTGTCTATTTGAAGCCAGGATCCGAGGAGATAGTATGATTAAAAAACAAAACAAATTAATAAAGTGATAGCCAATATATAAAAGTCAATGAACAGGACACAAGGCTGAGAAACTACATTCTTAGTTTTGAGAACTGTTCTATGCCAATTAAAAGGTTGCATGTCAGGAATAAAAGGAGTTCTTTAAAAAATTTAAAAATAACTCCATGTTACTAAAACACATATAATATTATATATACATATATACACACACACATATATATGTACAAGATATTCTACATAAAAGATACTTATATGTTTGAAACATACAGGTTGTTAGAACACAATTTGTTTGAATAAACTAATTGATATATAATACCATTACATATGTATTTTGGTTTGGGGATGCCATTCAAAACTTTTAGTTTCATTCCGAGTTTATCAGAAAAAAACTTAGAAAACTCAAAATCTCATCTTTTCTCCTCCCAGGGAAAATGACATTTGAACTTTCAGAGTTAACATACCAGACATCATTAAATACTTGAAGTATTTAAAGTATTCTTCCTCAATGTGCTCC
The DNA here is from genome assembly GCF_011064425.1 of Rattus rattus. Lineage (NCBI taxonomy): Eukaryota > Metazoa > Chordata > Mammalia > Rodentia > Muridae > Rattus > Rattus rattus. Next base: position 67,878,814 of record NC_046168.1, read on the forward strand.
CAACGTAATGGGAAAGATAGATATTTATGTTTGCAACAGAGTATATTATAAAGTTTGAGACTCATGTGGAAGTGGCTGAATCTTTACATATACAAAGGCCCTGGCATTGACAGATGAGGGCGGGATTGTACTAAACAGATAGTCTACCTGGTAACAACCTACGTCACTTTATGAAAGACAGGAATTCCTATTGAAAATAGTTGCAAAACACTAAATTCACCATAGTGGTGTGAGAGGTAGAAGGAACAGACATTCAATGCCATCCTTGGTCATGTAGTGAGTTGAAGGCTAGCCTGGGTTATATGAGACTTTGTATGAAAAACAAAGATATATTTCAGACACATGAACAAACACTGGAAAAGGAGGATAATGTGAAGTAATATGGTGTTTTTAATGTTTAAAGAGGCCACAAACTTTTAGAATAATAAACATCTGATCTAATTATTTTTGATTAACTGGTAACCATATTCACTCACAAATATTGATATTCAAATTAGCTTCCTGAATAAATGACAGCCATGCCTATTTATTTTTTGGAATCATGACTTATTCAGTTTATGATCTAATTATTAGTTTAGAAGGTAAGTAAATACAAAATTATCACATGAAAAATGTGAGCCTTGGGATAATTAATGCAATAAAATTGATTGCTCAATATGTGAACAAATTCATTGTAAATTCTAAGAAAAGGGCTTGATTTCTAAAGAAAGATAAAAACATCCAAAATAATGAAGTATTAAATTAAGCCATAGAGGCAAACACTTGCTAAGGTATTATTGAAACTCAGTTAAACTCCGTCAGATAGTAGAGTTCAAATTGCTTTGTCAATTTGGGAAAATGGCTCACTTTGCTAGATTCCTCTGGAAACTATCTGAGGTCTTCAATGTAGCTACAGACAGCATTCTGTATCAAATGGCAATTGCTATTGAGTTTTGAACTGTAGCATGTTTCATGTTGCAATTCATGGATAATCATGTAGAGAAACATTATGCTACTGCAATCTAAATTCTCTTATCTACTTACCATACTACAAATATCTAAAAACTCTTTTCATGATGTTAATATCACTATATATCTAAAACAGCCCTGCTTGTTTATCATTAAATTCAAAATCTATGGAGATGATCAATACTCGAGTAACTTAGAGACATCTTCTGAAAGTGGATGGCTACAGTAAAGAGAGGCAAGGAAAGTAAAGGGCCTAAGTAGCCATGAACCTATAAATGAGTGTGGAAAATGTACAGCTATTCCACACCCTGGAGTATAACATAACACTAAAAGTGATATTTAAACATGTTGTCATTCGTAACAACATAGGCAACACTAGAAATACTTTCGCTAGATGAGATAAGTCAAATACAGACTGTCAATTACTTCATGATCTCTCTGCCATGTGGGATCTAAACACGCTGAGCTCAGCTCAGCTCCAAACTCAGAGATGAACCACTCCTGGGAAACGATGAGATGAGGATTTCTTGTGCTTGTTTTGTGAAGCCAAAGAGACAACCAAGCATTTGATTCCAGGGCAATCACACTAGGATCTCTTTACTACAAGTTCAAGCTTGGGCTTACTCATCATCGACCCTGATATATCAGGACGGGTTGATGAGGCCGCTTCCAGCCCTCACTACAGCAAGTAAGTGAGGGGATTTCTATTCTGGGAAGCATTTAATTGAATGAGTATTGTAAGCCAATAAGTGGGTGGTTTGAAGCAAAACAATGAACAATCATAAATGGTCTGAAAGTACATCTGAAACAATCAGACTAATCTAGGATTGACTGTTGCTAGAAAGAAGCTAGGGAAAAACTCTGCAGTATGGGCCAAGGACAAGCCATGAGGTTCTTCCTAGTATTTGTGTGCAGCCTGTGTTCAGCAATAGGTCACGTTTTTCTTAAGATGAAGGCCAGTCTCAAGATGGAGTATATTTGACCTATCAGGTTGATTAATGGCTATTGAGTTACAGCTAAACAGGAGAAGGAGCTTCTGCTCTTCTCTTACCCATAAGGATGACTGCAATGACAATATTGCATACAAATATAATATTTTGTATATGCATTCAGACTACAAGAAATGATTGTAAAGCTTAAAGCAAAAGGACATGATAAACATTGATGAACACAGATATTCAAACCCCAGTTTGAGTGCTGAATAAAGTTTAAACAACTGAAACATCACGTGGTGCCACAGAAACAAGTACAATTATCTTGTACACTATAAAGTGTTAAAAACATCCAATTAGTGATCCTATAGCTGGGGTTCATTTCATCATTAGCTTGTTTTATTTGTTCTATGCAGGAGGCTTTGAATATGTAGCATCCTGTTTCTGCATGCAGCAGGAGTGTAGAGAGAGATATATTGAAGTAACGACATGAATAACAACCTCAGCCTTCCTCCATTAACAACTTCATTCAGCCACTTTCCACTTTTTATGTGTTAGTCTCTATGTGAACTTATACACACACAAGCTTAATACCCTGTTTTCTGCCTCAGGAAACCAACCATCAGTCGGTGCTAACACATATGCCTAGTGTGGTAGAATGTACATGTAGCCCCAGATTATTCAGAATATAAAGCAGGAGGATAACTTGATTCTATACATTTTAGAGTAACTGATGCAGCAGAACAAGTCTTTCTTTCAAAAATAATATGTAACACACACGTAAAGTATAAATTAATGAATAAAACATACAATATAGTTGTAGGTGGCTGAAAGACAAGTGTTGACTGTAATAAAGACTTAGCAAGAATGGTACTTTAGTTCAGTAGGTTTGATAGGGATATTTCTTGCTCTGTCTTCTGTCTGAAAGGGCTCACCAATAAAGAGAACCAGAACCAGAATGTAAAGTTCCACTTTGCATGTGGCATAGAGAAGTGTCAAACCAAAATGCTTCATAGCGAAGAAAATGAAGAGAGTATGAGGTAAGTGACGTGGAGGGCAAACTCCTACAAAGAGATCAGAACTCGACCCCTGCATCGTGAGGAGCAGTGGGAGGCATGATAAAGCTCAAAATTGCCACATCATTTGTGAGTCACTTAAGGGCCTTGCCCTGGCAGCCCATGGAGTGGAGGACTACTCTTAGAGAAATGTAGTTGGAAGCAGTCTAGACTTCGTGTATTAAGACAGAGGAGAAAAGGGAATGGACATTGAGGCATAAAACACCTCTTTCATCCTTCTAGGCAAACATGGAAGGCCCATAAATATTAACATATTTATTACAACCTGTGCCTGTTCATGTCTCTCTCTCTCTCTCTCTCTCTCTCTGTGTGTGTGTGTGTGTGTGTGTGTGTGTGTGTGTGTGTGTGTGTGTTCTTGAGATACATGTATAGAGTAGATCAGTCTGGAGAAGTTAAGAATAAAGACGTTAGGAATCAAGAAAACGTAACTCTGAACACAGGCATATCAGTGTGCTGGTAGGATCTTCATATTTTGAGAGCACTCTCAGAGCAAGAAGCTGTCCAAATAAAACACACCGTAAATGTAAATGTAACATATTGGTTGAAATTACGGATAAATCATTAATTTTTGAAAACAAGAAAAGTTGTGCAAGATCTTCAGGGACAACATATAGGAAGCAAAAATCCAGAAAACACTGGAATATAAGTTTTTTAAAAAGCTGTGTTTCATATAGTATGTATGAATGAGGCAAGTAAGTCTTTACCCATCAGGACAAGGCACTTTCATATGCTCTTTCATAAATGTTATGTATCAAGATATTGTTATGACACTAATATTATTGAGATTTATAAAATTTTAAAAGCCTGAAAAATGAAACAAAGACACTGCTAGAAAGTGGGCAAAGGATGAAAATGATGTTGTCTTTGTATTTTGAGATTTTGGGCACTATTGGGATGCCCAAACCTATAACTATCTTACTTTAATGTAACATAAATATATTTAAAATGAAAAAGTATTGTGACAAGATTTGGGATGGTATTTGTGTCTGCCAGGCAAATAGAAGCAGAAAGATCCAGCATCGAGAGATCAGATTAGAAAAACTATGTTCTATTCCACTCACCAATCATACCTCCATGCAACTTCATCCTTAAAAACAAAAGAAGAACAAACAAAATGAACAAAACAAAACAATCTGCTGGAATAATGGGAGAGCTCAGGGCTGGAATTTTTACTTCTTGGTTACACATTGGTTCTATGACATACAGCATTTGCTGTTAGATCACGTTATGCGCTTAGCCTCCAAGTTCACCAATACTGAATGACACTTGCCTTCTCTCATGTCCCTGCAATGTTCTCTGATACATTGTCCCATGATCCTCATTAATTGGTTAATGCATTCATAAGTAAAACCGGAAATGCTGATTTGAAGTTCGGGTGTCCTCAGAATTGTCTCTGAATTGATAAAATCATAGAAAATGAATGCAGGAATTTCTTCATTCCACTGTGTATTTCATTTATATTCCTTTGTATGTGTTCTCTGTAGTTCCTCAGTCATCAGAGGGAAGAGCTGCTGACTCATGTGATATGATCCATGCCATCCTGTAGTCTTACATAAATTTGCTCTCTCCTAATGCAGTGTTTCCACACCCTCACTTTTGTTTCTTGTGGGCTCTTCCCAAAACAATAAGCAACTTGATAGGTCTGCTGGTAAAGATATCAACTTAAATATCATCTATCTCTCAAGTTTTCAGGAGGATGGAATTCAGCACTATGATACACACTATGCTTCTTCAATTGCAGAGTAATAACTGAATATTGGTTATGCAGTGAGAAGTCAAAGCTGGGTGGGTAGTGGATATTCAATGGCTGATATCAAACTTGCAGGATTAATGAAATGTGAAGGCTAACAAACAAGAAAAATTGGAGGGTTTGCAGTTTAAATTCAAATAAGACGGCTTCTTCAAATGAAGTAAAGGTTTTAGAATGTGTTAGTAAAGAATTTCTCAAGGTATGCACACATGCATTTAGTAGAGATTTCTTCTTAGAGAGTGTTTAGTCAAGGAATTGAATAGTAAACCCAAGGGAAAAACCGTCTCAGACATAAAACCACAGGGACTTTATTCTCTTTTAGCTCAGTTTTATAAATGAAGAAAATGCAACCTGAAAGGACAGAGTTTCACAATCTTCTGATCCAAAGGTGCTTAAGAGGGTACTTTTTCATCGTTTTTCTTCAATTCGTTTTCATTCTTCTCTGATGAGCTTATGCCAGGTGCACAGGTGACCAAGGTGGCTTAAATAATTGTGCCGAGGATGAATAGAGTGTTATTACCCAACACTATTCATTTCATGTTGTGTTGTTCAGTTTAAGTACTGGTCAATTTGGTATTTCATACAGTCAAGTATCTCTGATTCCTAATTTGATGGGAATGATTTTGGCGGACACTAATGGAAATCTGAATTGAATTTAGCATTTGGGTTGTTAATGAGCTATTTCTGCCAAGTAGATAACCCTGATGCTAATACGATGGCCACTGTTCAGTTCCTCTATAGAAAACATCTTTTCTTTCTCTGCTTTTCTACGAATGTAACCTCCACTCTTCAAGTTCATAAGGTATAAATGATGGAGAAATAGATTTTTATAGGATTACACACACAGGGCTGGACTTGATAATTTATATATCTTTTCATCCATATAGAGAAGAATTAAACAGATCCTTGTGATATAAACAAAGGAAGGATTTATTGGAAAGGACATCACAAACTTTTACAACTGTTAATGTAGGGAATATAATATTTTTTCTTAAAGTTAGTAAGATTAGAACACATTTTCTGATTAACTCATTTTAAAGTTATTATCCTATTCAACTCTTTCTATTAGTTCTTTGAGAACTCTATACAATCTGGTTCAATTATATTCACTTCCTTTCCCCCAACTCTTCCTTAGTTTGCCCCCTTCCTCAACCAATTATTTTTTCTGCAGTTTTAAATCTTAGATATTAGACCAATTGTGCCTAGTATATTGTTGAATGTTGGGGTTTTCTCCTGGAGAGTGGTAAAGTTACCAGGGCTACACTCATACAGAAAATAGTTCTTCCAACTTTCCCCATAGTTTACAGTTACCATTAGCTTCATGGATTTGTGTGAGATTGTGCACACAATTCCAATTTACTTACTGTTGTTTGCTATTGCTTGGGCATACATAGGTTTTATACATTGTATTGCACCACTGTGCGTTCATACACACAGTGGTTCAGTTGACTCCAGAGATAATGTGCTATTTTAATCAAATGCTTCAGGGTCTGTTTGTTTGCTTGTATTTACACTCCAGACTTTATTCCCCTCCTGGTCCACCCACTCGAGGGTTCCATATCCCATACCTTCTTGCCACCCCTTTTCCACACTTCCTGCCTCCATCTACACAAGGCTATCTCCAACTCCATCCACCCCACGAGGTCTCTAAACTTCCTGGGGCCTCCAGTCTCTTGAGGATTAGGAGCATCTTCTCTGACTGAACCCAGAACCGGGAGCCCTCTACTATATATGTTGGAGGCTTCATCTCAGCTGGTGTATGCTGTCTGTTTGGTGATCGAGTGTCTAAGAGATCTCAGGGGTCCAGGTTAATTGAGACTGCTGCTCTTCCTACAGGGTTGCTCTCCTCCTTAGTTTCCTCCAGCTTTTCCATAATTCAACCATAGGGGTCAGCAGCTTCTGTTGGTGGGTTGTGTGCACATATAGGCATCTGACTCTTTCAAAAGCTGTTGGGCCTTTTGGAGAGCAATCATGGTAGGTCCTCTGTGGCTGGACCTTCTTTTCCTCAAGACTTCTTGATTTCTATCCCTGCATTTTTTTCAGACAGAAAGAATTATGGGTTGGCTACGGGATAGCAACCACATCCCTCACTTGATGCTCTGTCTTTCTGCTGGAGGTGGATTCAATAAATTCCCTCTCCCCACTATAGAGCGTTTCATCTAGGGGTCCTCCCTTTGAGTCCTGAGAGCCTCTCACGTCCCAGGTCTCTGGTACATCTAGAGGGTCTTCCCAACTTCCTCTCCTTACAACCTCATCCCCTTTCATTCCCCTGTCCCTCCCTCCTGTGGTTGCTTTCTTCTCCCTCCCAAGTGGGACTGAGGCATCCCCGCTTGGACCCTTCAGCTTGTTGATCTTTTTGAGTTCTGTGGACTGTATCTTGGGTATTCTGAACTTTTTTTTGGGAAGGGGCTAATATCCACTTATTAGTGAGTACATACCCTGCATGTCCTTTTAGGTCTGAGTTACCTAACTCAGGATGACATTTTCTAGTTCTATCCATTTGCCTGCAAAACACAGGATGTCCTCATTCTTTGTTCTCCATAGCTGAGTAATGTTTCATTGTGTAAATGAACCACATTTTCTGCATCCATTCTTCTGTCATGGGACACCTGGGTTGTTTTCAGCTTCAGGCTATCACAAGTAAGACCACGATGAACATAGTAGAACATGTGCCTCTAAGGCATTCTGCCAGCTATTCTTTTATTGTTATGAATTGTTTTCACTATTCTGGGTTTTTTGCCTTTCCAGATGAATTTGAGAATTTTTCTTGACTTGTATTTGAAGAATTGTGTTGGGGTTTTGATGGAGATTGCTTTGAATGTGTAGATTGCCTTTGGTATGATGGTCATTTTTACTATGCAAATTTTGTCAATCCATAAGCATGGGAGATTTCTCCATTTTTTTTTCTTGAGAGACTTGAAGTTCTTATCATAAAGGTCTTTTGCTTGTTTGCTTAGAGTTACCACAAGATATTTTATATTATCTGTGGCTATTGTGAATGCAATTGTTTCCCTAATATCTTTTCAGCCTGTTTATCATCTGTATAAAGGAAAGCTACTGATTTATTTGAGTTAATTTTATATCTGGCCACTTTGCCGAAGTTGTTCATCAGCTGGAGAAGTTCTCTGGTAGAATTTTAGGGGTCATTTTTGTATACTATCATATCATCTGCAAGTAGCTACACCTTTAATTCTTCTTTGCCAATTTGTATCCCCTTGATCTCTTTTTGTTGTCTTATTGTTCTAGCTAGCACTTTGAACACTATATTGAATAGAAATGGAGAAACTGGGCATCCTTGTCTTATCCCAGATTTTAGTGGGATTGCTTCAAGTATCTCTCCACTTAATGTGATATTGGCTGTTGGTTGGCAGTAAATTGTTTTTATTATTTATTAGGTATGGGCCTTGAATTCCTGATTTCTCCAATACCTTAAACATGAAGGGGTGTTATATTTTGTCAAATGCTTTTTCTGCATCTAAAAAGATGATCAGGTGATTTTTTTTCTTTGAGTTGGTTTATATGGTGGATTATGTTAATGTATTTTCATTTATTGAACAAACCTTGCATCCCTGGAATGAAACTACTTGATCATGGAGACCATGATGATTTAGATGTGTTCTTGCATTCAATTTGTGATAATTTTATTATTTTTGCATTGATATTCATAAGCAAGATTGGTCTGAAGTTCTCAAAACACACACTGATTCTCTTTTTTGGTAGGGTCCTTGTATGGTTTAGGTATCAGAGTAATTTTGGCTTCATAGAATGAATTAGAAATTGTTCCTTATGTTTTTATTTTATGGAGTATTTTGAAGAATATTGGTATCAGGTCTTCTTTGTGATAGGATATGTGGGATTATTTCAATCATCTTGTGTTGGTTGAAGGTTGTTTTATGACCAATTCTATGGTCGATTTTGGAAAAGGAACTACAAGGTGCTGAAAAGAAGATGTATTTTTTTTTGTTTGTTTTAGGGTGAAATGTTCTATAAATATCTGATAAATCCATTTGGTTCATAACCTCTATTAATTTCACTGTGTTTCTGTTTAGTTTCTTTTTCAATGACCTGTCTATTGGTGACAGTGGGGTGTTGAAGTCACCCACTATTATTGTGTTGAGTTCAATGTGTGTTTTGAATTTTACTAAGGTTTCTTTTGTGAATGTGGGTGCCCTCGAATTTGTGGCAAAGATGTTGATAATTGAGACTTTCTCTTGGTGGATCTTCTCTTTGTTGAATATGAAGTGTCCTCCTCATGCTTGATAACTTTTGGTTGAAAGTCTACTTTATTGTACATTCAGATGGCAACTCCAGCTTGTCTCCTGGAACCATTTGTTGGTAGACTGTTTCACATCTTTTTATTCTATAGTAGTGTCTGTTTTGTTAATGAGTTGTGTTTCTTATATGCAGCAAAATGCTGGACCTTGTTTGTATATCCAGTCTGTTAGATTTATGGCTTTTTATAGGTGAGTTGAGTTCATTAATATTGAGAAATATTAAAGACAGATGATTGTTGGTTCCTGTTATATTTGCTTTTGTATGTAGTTTTATGTGATTTTTGTTTTCTCCTTTTGGTTTTGTTGTGAGATGCTCAATATGTTGTCTTTTCTTTGGTATAGGCACCTTCCTTGTGTTAGAGCTTTCCTTCTAGGATCCTCTGTAGGGCTCTATTGGTAGATAGATACTGCTTGAATTTGGTTTTGTCCTGAAATATTTTGGTTTCTCCACCTGTGTTGACTCAGAGTTTTGCTGAGTATAGTAGCCTGGGCTGGCATTTATGTTCCCTTAGAGTCTGCATGACCTCTGACCAGCTGCTTCTGGCTTTCACATTTTCTGTTCAGAAGTCTGGTGTACTTCTGATAGATCTGCCTTTGTATGTTACTTGGCCCTTTTCCCTTGCAGCTTTTAATATTCTTTCCTTGTTCTGTGCATGTAGTATTTTTGACTATTATGTGATGAGAGGAATTTCTTTTATAGTCCCATTTATTTGGTGTTCTGTAGGCTTCTTGTACCATTATGGCCATCTCTTTCTTTAGGTTGGGGAAGTTTTCTTCTATGATTTTTTTTGAAGTTGTTTTCAGGTCTTTTGAGCTGGGAATCTCCATTCTCATCTACTCCAATTATTCTTATATTTGGTCTTTTCATTCTGTCCTGAAATTCTTGGATATTTTGAGTTAGGGGATTTTTATGTTTTTAATTTTCTTTAATAGTTGTGTCAATCTCTTCTACTGCATCTTATACACCTGAGATTATCTCTTCTATCTCTTGTATTCTGTTGGTGATACTTACATCTGAAATTCCTGACTTCTTTCCTAGGGTTTTTATTTTCTTGCTTGCCTCCATTTGTGTTTTCTTTGTTGTTTCTACTTCCACTTTTAGCTCTTGGACCACTTTCTGCAATTCCTTCATCTATTTGACTGTGCTTTCCTGTATTTCTTTAAGGGATGCATTTGTTTCCTCTTTAAGAGCTTCTACCTGTTTACCTGCATTTTCCTGTATTTCTTTCATTGAGTTATTTATATCCTCCTTAAATGACTCTGTTATCCTCATGAAACAGGATTTTAGGTCAGCTTCCTGATTATCAGGTGTGTTAGTGTATTCAGGGCTTGCTGTGGGAGAACTGGGTTCTGGTGATGCCCACATGTATTGGCTTCTGTTGCTTATGTTCTTGTGCTTGCCTCTTGCCATCTGGTTATCCTAGTGTTTGCTGGTCTGGGTGACTCTGTCTGGAGTCTGCCTCTTTTGTCCCTGAGTTGCAACAGGTCTCCCGGTGGCCCTGGCTATAGCAGACCTCCTGTGGAGCCTTCCAACTTGAGGATATTCAGAGGGGCAGAGAAGCTGCTGATTTGTTGCCCTTGCTGCAGTAGATCTCCTGGGAGGCCTTCAGACTGCTGGGTCTTCAGAGGAGCAGTCATATGGTTGTCCTGTGAGAAGCTGTTCTCTGGGGGGGGGGTGAGGGGTTGGGGAAAATGGACTGTGGTTTCTGTTCCCTTGTGTGCAGCCATACTCCAGGGAGGCTTTCAGTTATTTGGGTCAGTTGCCCTGCATGCCTCAGAGCCCCTGTGAGATATTCAGACTGTGGTGTCAATTGCCCAGTCACCCTGTGAACAGAGAAACTCCTGGGATGCCTGCCAGCTGTGGTGTCCTGGGTGCAGTGCATCTCCTGGGATGCCTCAGAATGTGGTGTCAAATGTTTTGAATACAGTGGTTCTTCTGGTATACTTCAGGATATGATGTCAAATGTTCTGAGTGAGTCAGCTCGTCTGGTACGGCTGAGGATATAGCTTCTTCTTGGGAGCATACTAGCTAGCAGTCTGTCCCAGCAGAAAGGACAAAGCAAAAGGGGATTGGTATTCAGTGGGTGGGGTTTTGAGGGATGGTTTGTCCCCAATTCCACTGGCCCCCAGGGCAACTGGTGGACTTGGTGGGAGTGGAGCGGGGTGTTCTTACCAACTGCTAGCTAGTGTGCTCCCTGGAAGAAGCTATATCTTCAAATACAGCAGAGGATCCACTGCACTCAGCATTTGGCAAAAACCCAACCCCCCACCCTAAGTCCCATAGCAGTTGCTAGGGACCAGTGGACTCGGTTTTGGATGGTAACCAAGAGCAATTGCAGCAGATTGCTATGTTTTTGGGTCTATGGAAATTCACTGTGAAAACTACAGAAATAATTTATAAGTAGCCCAGGAATTTCTCTCTCTCTCTCTCTCTCTCTCTCTCTCTCTCTCTCTCTCTCTCTCTCCCCTCCCTCCCTCCCCTCCCTCTTCCTCCTCCCTCCTCCCCTCCCTCTCTTCCCCCTCCCACCCCGTGTGGTTTGTGTGTGTGTGTGTGTGTGTGTGTGTGTGTGTGTGTGTGTGTGTATCTGTGTTTTGTTTATTGGTTCTTGATACAGTTTTGGCACAATGTTGTTCAGCACTCTTGACAGAGTAATATAAGTTAATCTTTGTGTGCACATACATGTGGGTATTTGTGTTTGTCTATATGTATTCATGCATGTGTACATGTTAGTCTATTGCTCAAAGCTAGAACATCTAAAGCTGGTTACTTCATACAGGAAAGATGTTCCACAATTCTGGAAGCTGAAAGTTTATATCAAGGCAATTTCACTGCTTCAGATTCTTAAGTGTCATGACCTACATGATAATACAGGCGAATGGAGACTTGAAAATTGTCCACTGCTCTCCACACGTGATCCATAAGTGTGTTTTCCCCCAACTAAACAAATAATTTTATGAATGTATAACATGTAAAAATTACTTTTATGACTTTTAAACCTCATCACCATTTATATCCAAGCCTATAACAGGTGAAGCTGAACGGATGACCCTCTTCTAAGCCATAGCAAATCCTAAAACTCCCTGGGGAATATGTAAATGGCAGATTAAACTCTTTGAGCTCTTAAGCACCAAAATTAAATAATTGCATGTTTACTTTTGCATATTTTGGAGTTGACACTGTTTCTGAAAATTCCTGAGATTTGTTAAAATTGACTTGTCCCCTTAGCAGGTTTAGAGCATATGTGAATGGTAATGTCAGTGGAAGATATTATACTGAAGAAAATCAGCCTAGTGGCAAAGGACAAAGCCAACAGAGAATAAGGTAGAAATGCGAGTAAGAACTGACATAGTTCACGGTGCTGGTCTTCTAATTCTTCACCTTTTTTCTTGATTTTTATTATCATTTCCTTAGCCTCTTCTTCTTTCCTTCCAAAATAGGTAGCTATATTTTTTGATATTTACTCCATACACTCAGTATATAGAGAATAATCTATATGTAAGTCTCATTTCCTCTTCATACTCTCAGGATAGGGACTATTTTTATCATGAGTAAAAGCAACTTTAGCTCTGTAATATTTAATCATAAAATTTCTTACTCAAACAACCAAGATAATTTTGAGTGGGGTGTGTGTATGTTTGTGTGTGTGTGTTTGTGTGTGTGTGTGTGTGTGTGTGTGTGTGTGTGTGTGTAATAAAAAGTAAAAAACCATGATATTTTTGTATGTGGGACTAGTTTTTGAGATGGGGCGGAATTACTTTAGAATAGTTTGGCTACAGAATTTGATCACCTCCCCGAGCCTTCTGTGTGTGGCTGTACACCTGTGTTGTCATTCTTGTTATTTTGGTCATCTTCTGGGTCACATTGTTCAATTTTTTGGTTTTAGTTCCTGTCATGTATTTACATGTATCACAGGTTTTGCTTTCTGTTATTACTCATAGTATTCTATACTCCTCATATTTTTTATTTACAATCCAGCCATTACTCTTCCAGTTCCCCCTCCCACAGTTCCTCACTCCATTCTTCCCCTCACCCCCATCTCCAAGAGCCCCTGCCCCAGGCCTCCCACTTCTCTGGGGCCGCAAGTCTCTAGAGGATTAGGCACATTTTCTTTCACTGAAGCCAGATCAGGCGTGTGTGTGTGTGTGTGTGTGTGTGTGTGTGTGTGTGTGTGTGTGTGTGTGTTGGCGCATTGGACTAGCTCGAGTGTGTTGCCTGGTTGATGGCTCAGTGTCTGGATATTCCCAGGGGTCTGAGTTAGTTGAGACTGTTGGTCTTCCTGTGGAGTGACTCTCCTCTTCTGCTTCTTCTATTTTTCCTGTTTCAACCTTAGAAATCCTGTACCTCAGTCTGATGTTTGGGTATAATATCTGCATCTGTAGCTGTCAGCTACTCGTTGGGCCTCTCAAAGGAGAGCCATACTAAGATCCTAGCTGCAAGTAAACCATAGAATCAGTAAAAATGCCAGGCCTTGGTGTCTCCCCATGAGATGGATCCCCAGTTGAGTTGATCATTGGACAGCCTTTCTCTCAGTTTCATCTCCATTTTTTTCCTTCAGTACTTTCAGACAGGAATACTTCTTGGACTAAAATTTTGACTGTGGGTTGATAACACCATTCCCTCCTCTTGAGGTCTTGTGTATCTATTAGAAGTGGACCCTTTGGTTTCCCTCTCTCCACAGTTGAGTATTTCATCTAAGGTCACTCCCGTTGAGTCCTGAGAGTCTCTCACCACCCTGGTCTTTGATACTTTCTCGAGGGTCTCCCCAGTTCCTGCCTTCTGAGGGTGCATATTTCCACTCATTTTCTTGGTCCTCAGAACTTCTCTTCCATCTTTCCCCAATACAGAACCTGTTCCCCTTTTCTCCTCTCCCTCACCCCTCCCACCAATGTCTCTCCTTTCCTCTGCTTCCATTGATTATTTTCTTCCACTTTCTTAATGGGATTGAAACATCCGCACTTGGCCTTTCTGCTTGTTAAACTTCTAAAATTCTGTAGAATGTATCCTAGATATTCTGCATCTTTTGGCTAATATCTACTTATTAGTAAGTACATATCATGTACTTTTGTCTCTGGGTTACCTCTGGATACCTCTGGTATCTGGGTGATAATTTCTATTTCCATCCATTTTCCTCTAAAATTCATGGTGTCCTTAATTGCTGAATAGTATTCCACTGTGTAAATGAACTACATACTCTGTATCTATTCTTTGGTTGAGAGATATCTGGGTTGTTTCCATCTTTTAGCTATTACACATAAGGCTACTATGAACATCATGGAGCATCTGTCCCTATGGTTGGGCTTCTTGGGTCTTCAGGTAGGTCTTTTTTTTTTTTTTTTTTGGTACAGCCGGATTGATTTCCAGAGTGCTTATACCAGTTTGTCATCCTACCAGCAATGGAAGAGTGTTTCTGTTTCTCCACATTCTTGCAAGCATCTGCCGCTACCTCAGTTTTTGATCTTAGCCATTATGATTGGGTGTAAGGTGGAGTCTTAGGGTGGTTGTGATTTCTATTTCCCCATGACTAAGGACTTTTAACCATTTCTTTAAGTGCTTCTTGATCATTTGAGATTCCTCTGTTGTTAATTCTCTTTAACTCTGTAGCCCATTTTTTAATTGGGTTCTTTGGGTTTTTGGAGGTTAGCTTCTTGAGTTCTTTATATACTCTGGATATTAACCTCTATTGGTTGTAGGGTTAATAAAGATTTTTCCCTGTCTGTAAGTTGCCTATTTGTCCTATTGACTGTGTCTTTTGCCTTACAGAAGCCTTTCAGTTTTGTGAGGTCCCATTTATCAATAAATGTATCAATTTATCAATAATAATTGATTATCTTAGATCCTAACCATTAGATTAGTGTTTAGGAAAATTTCCCCTGTGCCAATGAATTTAGAGCTTTTCTCACTTCTTCTATTAGATTCAGTGTATCTGGTTTAATGTTGAGGTCCGTGATCCACTTGGACTTGAGCTTTGTGCAAGTTGATAAATATGGATCTATTTTTATGTTTATATACCAACTGCCAGTTAGACCAGCACCATTTATTGAGATGCTTTCTTTTTTCCTTTGTTTGTTTTTGGCTTCTTTGTCAAAGATCCAGTGTCCATAACTATGAGGGCTTCTTTCTGGGTCTTTGATTTTATTCCACTGATTGACCTATCTGTCTCTGTACCAATACCATGCTTTACCCATATGTCTATTAAAAGTTCTCTTTCCCCAATTTTAGGCTATTTTGAATAAGACTTCTAATAATTGTGAGCATTTCTCATGATAGATGTTTATCTTGGGTAAGTATAAGAATTGAATTATGGTATAAGTCATATTCAACTTTATTACTTTTTTTCAAAAAAGATTGTGTTTAATATTCTCAAGAGTAACAAGTAAGATTCCTGGATATTCTCTCTTATTGTCAACTTTTACATTGTTAATTATTTTTACCATTCTGATGATATGGGTATTACGCTTCTAATTTACAATTCCTTAGTGCATGACTTACATTGTCCTAAGGTGAGCCTCTTCTGTTTTCTCATTGACCATTTGTTAGCTCTGCATTCATGTTTTGCTATTTGGATTAAATTGCTGCTTCTCGTTGTTGCATTATAAGGTATCTTTACGTTACAGATAACATTTCCTCTTGAATATGTTATATGTCTCCCAGGCTCTGTTGAAAGTTATATTTTAATTTTAATAATGCCACATTTATCTATTTTTTCTTTTATAGTAAGTAAATTCTTTTGTTCTGTCTAAGGAATCTTTGCCTATCCCAAGGTCATAAAATTCTTCTCCTTTTATAGAATTTTATAAATTTTGCTTTTATGTTCAGTTTATGACCCATTTAAAATTGATTTTGGTGTATGCTCTGACATTCTATTCAGGTTATATTATTTTTTCTGAGGTTATTTTTGGAAGCATCATATATCTGCTGAATTATTTAGATGTATTATAAATATAGAGAAGATTTTCTATAGCCCCTGCCAATCATTTTATGGCAGAAACATGAAATAGGCTAGTATTCACCTGGAAAAGAGTATGATTACTTTGAATAGATTTTTGTTGTTGAGCCTACACAGAACTTGCTACATGGTACTCAGTAACCTTCTTTTGTGATTACTTTCTATTCCTGTGTCTTCGTGACATGCGGGCAGGCATTTTTTAAGTGGGACATGGTACTACACTATTGATTGTAAGCAGAGTTGAACATTTGACATGCTGCTATAAATAAATATCTGGGGAAAGAGTTAGAACTAAGATTTCTAAGGTTTTAAAAATGAATTTCTTATGAAAACTACAGCTAGCCAACCAACAAATACGTTCTACATAATATGTCTTTGCCATGAACTATAGCTTTCAGATAAATAATAAGGAATTAGCCATACTACGTTTGTATTGAACTGAAAAACATGGCTCCCTCTTATTAAAATAAGAAGTTGTACATAACTGGATCAGCATGAAAATGGCTTTTTCTCAATCTCATCTTCTTCACTTTCTGGGTCTGCTGACGCCTTTCAGAAAGTATTCTGCCACAGCACTGAGACAGATTTAAACCACACACACATGCGCAAACAGTGCTGCCACCTCCAATACCAACACCACCCATACACAAAGCCTAAGTCAAAGCTGTCGCTACTGTTCCTGCTGAGTAACTGAGCTAAGGCTGCACATGCATGCTGCCAGTCCTCAGCTTTAGAGCACTTCATCTGTGTAACTTGTAGTTCTGACCTGCATCCACTCATTCTGTTTTTTAAATGTTATTCAATCTTAGTTTTTACACTCCAGATTTTATTCCCCTCATGCTCCACCCCTCAATTTTTCCACATCCCATACCTTCTCTCTGCCCCCCTTTCCCCATGAGGTTGTCCTCATACCCACCCACCAGACCTCTAAACTCCCTGGCCTCCAGTCTTTTGAAGGTTAGGGGCATCTTCTCTGACTGAACCCAGACCTGGCAGTACCCTGCTGTATATGTGTTGGGGGCCTCTTATTAGCTGGTGTAGCTGCCTGGACAGTGGTCCAAGTGTCTGAGAGATCTTGGAGGTCAAGGTTAATTTAGACTGCTGGTCCTCCTATAGGGTCACCCTCCTCCTCAGCTTCTTCCAGCTTTTCCCTAATTCAACCACAAGGGTCTATAGCTTCTGTTCATTGGTTGGGTGTAAATATCTGCATCTGACACTTTCAGCTGATTGTTGGGTCTTTCAAAGTCAGTCAAGATAGGACCCTTTTTTTGACCCCATAGTCTCAGTAATAGTGTCAGGCCTTTGGGCCCATGCTTGGGCCTGCCTCTGGACCTTCTTTTCTTCAGGCACCTCTCCATTTCTATCCCTGTAGTTATTTCAGTTAAGAACAATTATGGATCAGAGTTTTGACTGTGTGATGGCAACCCCATTCCTCACTTGATGTCCTGTCTTTCCACTGGAGGTGAGCTCTGTAAGTTCCTTCTCCCCACTGTAGGGCATTTCATCTAAGATCACTCCCTTCGAGTTCACTCATTGTTGACAACACTTCTTGCTTCACTTCTATTTAGAAAGCTCTGGCTGAGCTAAGAATCATCATTTTCTTTCTGCTAAGTTTCCTTCTGCTTCTTATCCTCTCCAGGTATAACCACCAATTCACTGCCCCACCCCTAGCCCTTTGAGTAGACCATCCACTCCTCTACTCAAGTAGCAAGCATCACCTTCATGTTTTGCATCTTAATTCTCAGTTGTTAAGAGTCATTTCTTTCCAGTAGATTCTCTCAATTTTCTTAATCTAAGTGGGGTGCTTTTCACTAAATTTCTTCTATATTTGCTCCACAAAAATATGTTTTATTAAAGTCAAGTATTAATTTCATATAATTGGCTCTAGTATCCAGGTGCAAACCCATCTGCTCACTGTTGTATCTTCAAGACCTGGGTCAGTGACACTCATAACAACTTTATAAGATCTTATGATTAAATATGAGCAGAAATAAACGAGGAAATCTGAGTTCCTCATTTTTTAATTCTCTGGAGCTTTTAGGAAACAGGTTGGCTAGGATATATAGAACATATAGAATTTAATCTTTATTTGCATAAATTTCAAGTATGCTCAACATAGTAATAAATTTAAATATTTATTATGGCTATCCAAATATTTGCATTTATGTCACACATAATTGTCTTGAACTATATCTGCATTTTAGAAAGTATTTAACTTGTTCATCTAGTATTTGTAAAGGGACTAATGTATGGACCCAATGTTTGGTAGTATGAATTTTAGGCTTGAGTGTAGAATAAATCATCAGATGTTCAGGCAGTGTTTGAAAATGGAATTTGGGACAAAAGAACGCAGTTCACTTTAGACTTTTACATTAGTAAGCTTGGAACATAGTTTTCTGCAAATTGCTGCTTTTTCCAGGCAGTGACCAATTTCTAGAGAAAGAAGAAAAAATGCAAAATGCAATCTGCACACAGTCAAATGCCAGAGGCAACATGGGTGCTGTGCCGGGTCCAGTCAGGTCAGTGTAAAAATGACTACTAACCAGCTAGCCGTCTTGTAAAATGACATAGCAACTACTTATCACTTATTGCCCTTACAAATATTAAAAAATAAGTCACAGAATCAGCTCCCAAATACATGAGATTTCACTGTGACTATATCAACTAGAAGTGTTTTGAATGAAAGTTAACTGTAGTGGTAATTTCTATAAATCAAAGCTTAAATTTTCTCTTAGTCTAGTCAGTATGATTTTTTTCCTAATATTAATTTGCTAGCATTTAATTCTTAGAGATGCTGTCACCTTTTTAGCAAAACCTCCAGATTTTCTTTTCTTTTATTGTGACATATTAGATAGTCTCTGTCTTTGGAGCATTATAGTTTTTAGGTGGTTCTTATTTTTCGATATGTGTTTAGTTTGCTTTTGCACTACCCCTGTCACTGTTAACTTTATTCTGAAACTCCTAGAATGCTCTAATTTTTTTCTGTCCTAGCATCTCCATCTACCATTTCATTCCCTAGCATTTTCATATACCTTCTTTATGAACATTTTAACATATAAGTTGATTGTTTCTGTGGGGAACTTTTAGGGTTTTTATTATTTTGAGTGATCCCTCATTTGGAAATAGAGAAATTAATCAATGGTTAAGAAATTAATCAGTTCTTGTTTGTTTAGAGTCAATACATGAAATTGTCATGGATGATTGAAAATTAAATATACTTACAGATATGAATCTTCTTCTATAGGTTAAAGTCACACAGCTACATAAACTAAACCCAAGCTCTGCTTTACCATATAGGAGAAAGGAAAGCAGGTGGTTAGGAAGGTTTATATTTAGACTTCTACTGAAACTATCAGGAAAAGGCAACCATGATTTGCATTTGATTACTCCTTGGGTCACTGACATATCATGTCTTTTGTTTTCTTACTTTTTCTCACCAATCCTTGTATTTATTATGACATTGCTTGACTTCCTGTTATAATCACTTCCTCTGAGTAAGAATCCCACACTATCATGGTCCATAACACCTTTTTCTACTTTTATACACTGGAGTAAAAAACACTGGAGCAGTCACAATTCAGCACTTGGTAAGTGGAATTTCGTGATTGCAAACACCACATTTGCCATTTGAAGAAATTCTTGCACTGGGCCTGGAGAGAAGAAGATGTTCTCTGAGGTCATGGAACCTCTACCTCTAGAATTTCTTGCTATGCCTATACAACACACTCTTTCCTTATAATAGCAATGAGGAAGTTTCCACTAACAAAAGTAGGAAGCCTCCTAATCTGTGCTTCATATTGCTATCTCAGGACTCACAAGTAGAGACAGTAGGACTTTGAGTTCAATAGCAGTCTTAGCTCTTTAACACAAGGAATCATCTGTCACCTTGAGCATTAACACAATTCCTATGCATCTTGGGATTTTCTATCTCCCTAGAATCAGCAGAGGTGAGTAACGGATCCATGTATTCAACTCTATAAATCTGGTGCTGATCTCTTTTGATATTTTCCATAATATGTGCTATAATGTATAAATACGCAAATAGTAGAAGGCATCATATTACTCTGTAGAGTACCTATTACTTATAAGCAAAATGGAAAAAATGTCAAGTTACTGTCTTTACTAAAGAATAATGGGACAAGGATATATATTTACAATTATATAGGTTTGTATAGTAGAATAAGAAATTTACAATAACTGCAAACAAAAAGAACAATTTATTTGTTTGTGTGTGTATGTGTGTAAGCAGGAGAGAGAGAGAGAGAGAGAGAGAGAGAGAGAGAGAGAGAGAGAACTATGCTTGTGTGTATTACTTATGTGTTAATATTTTATGTAATTAACCCAGAAGGAAAAAAATCTACAAGGTTTTGAAAATCATACCTCTTTACAGTTTCATGAATAATTTCATTTCTAAAATTTATGAATTAAACGATCAGTAATAATAATAGCTTCAGAAATACATGTAAAAACATATGACTCTCGAAGAAATAATATTTTATTTCCTCGAAGTTGTGTGATTAAATTAAGAACATAATTAAATATATTGATAATTTGACTCATCCACCATAACTAGAGGACATCATCTGTGAAGCCAATAAACTAATTCAGCATCTTATATACAAAAGTAATAGCTGATTAAATTTTGCACGTTCTAATCTCTTACTCTGATATCAAGAATTCCAGGCATTAAATATATTTTGATGATTGAACTCTTCTGTACTGGGAAAAGACAATCGAAGCTATAGCTGGAGGGTCTTTTCTATCTTTTTCTTCAAATACTTTGAGCCTTCCATTAGGTTAATATAGTAGGCAAAGTGATATTCCCCAATGTCTAAAGAAACTATTGAATTTTGTGTGGGTGTACATATACATTAAGAACAATTGTTCAATGAAACAAATTAAATTTTATGAGAGACAGAAAGCATATTGTATACTCTCAAAATTGAGTAAGTAAATCTGTCACATCTAGATTTTTACAGAAGAGAATTGTTGTCTGTAATAATTATCCTAAATTGAGTATCTACCAGACAGCTTTATATAGTTGGTTCGTTACAGCTACTCTAAAGAAATACCTTGGACTAATTTCATTCTGTTCTAGTTGGGTTTCTGTTGCTATGGTAAACACCATGACCAAAAGCAACTTCAAGGAGAAAAGTATTCATTTGGGTTATAGGTTTATAGTGTATCATACAGGAGAAACCAAGGTAGGAAAATGCAGCAGCTTGAAATAGAATCCGTGGAGGAACAATGCTGTCTGGATTGCTTCCCATTTCTTGCTCAGCTACTTTTTAAAATATAGCTCAGGCAAATCAGCCCTGGGATAGCACTGGCCCCAATGGGCTATGACCTTCCCACATCAAAGATTAATTAAGAAAATGTCCTCACAGACGTGCTCATAAGCCAGTCTTATGACAGCAATTCCTCACAAGAAATCACTTTTCACAGGTGATTCTAGTTCGTAGAAAGCGACAAGAACTCAACAGTACACACACACACACACACACACACACACACACATGCACACACACACACACACACGTGCGAACACACACACACATACACACACAAACATGTACACCAAATTTTAATATTATCAGATAATATTGAGTCCTTTCAGCGCAAGATTGGAAATTTCTCTTTCATTACAGAGCATATATTTAGCAGATAGAAATTTCAACATTACTCTGCACTATAAATATACATTTAAGATTTTATATCATACCTGTTTTGCTGTCTTATTACTCACTTCTAAGGAGACTCTGAAGTGACCAGAGCCACCAATGAGTGAGATAGACTGGTTGCTTATCTTTTTGTTGCCTACTCCATTGACCTAGGCATAGATTCAATGTTATTTGTCATAAGACCAATACCGATTCAGAATAATTTGGGGAAATTCATCTAGTACAGTGCTTCTCAACCTGTGGGTTAAAACCACTTTGGGGTCCCATATCAGATATCCTGCATATCAGGTTTTCACATTCCGATTCATAATAGAATCAAAATTACAGTTATGAAGTAGCAACAAAATAATTTTATGGATGAGGTCACCGCAATATGAGAAACTGTATTAGGGGCACAGAGTTAGGAAGGTTGAGAACCACTGATATAGGCAAACTGCTTTCTTGTAATAACAAGTCCGGTAAGAACATGGTATTTAAACAAAGACTATTCCTAATGGCCTATAGGACCTACCCAAAATATGTAATTTTATAGATTAATGATTACCATAAAGAAAGCTTCATGATTGACCCAATGAGCCATGCATTAAAGGCAAAGCTGTTTTCAGAGTGATAGTCATTGAGCATCCATGAAAGCACCATGCTTGTATGAGCTCTTTGTTTATACAGTTTTGGATCAAATGAATAACACTAGAACTTTGAGTTTCCCCTTTAGCAATTCAAATATGTTCACTTTATAAGTGGAAAGAGATTTGACTTCTAATAAATCAAGCTTTTTACTAAGTTTCATGAGGTTCTTTAGGTATCCAACCTTTCATTTCTTATGCAATCTTCATTTCAATTTTGGAACAAGTAGGTGAATGTGTTCAGTTCATTATATATATATATATATATATATATATATATATATGTGTGTGTGTGTGTGTGTGTTTGTATACATATATATTCATATATACATATATAGTATTTATGTAAATATGCATATGTAGGTAAGTTACTAGCTTATATTTCTAAAAGAATATTAGCATAGTTTTGTAGCAAATACTATTCTTGGGAACCACTTAATAGAAAATAGATTTGCTTTAAATAAAAGCCACATAAAATCATTATTCCCAATAGAGATTAGCAGTGAGCTACTGTAAAGCTAAAACTTTGGATACCATGTACATAACAGAGCCCAACAAATGTGCCTAAAGTTATCATCACTGTTTATCTTTAAGTGAGTGTCCTGCCTTCCCTCCTCCTCTGGAGTTTTGTAGATTATAACAAACTATTTCATCAGGGAATCTCTTCATTTTCTGACAGATGAAAAACCATGGTCCTTTTTGTCTGATCAAATGTTGCATGCAAAGCTATGAGTGGATACTTGTACCTATAGCCCTAGAACTAAGGAAGCCGAGGGGTAGAGGCCCTTAACCATCTCTTCCAAACCTCCCTCATCTATATATTGAGTTCTAGGTCAGAAGACGGGTTCACAAAGGATGCTATCTTGAAGGTACTTCCAGGTTAAAAAAGAATTTGAGCTACATTTAGTTTTGTGACATAATTTGAATACCTTATTAATGTGGTCACTGAACACTTTTAAATAGAGGTACCCCATGATCACTTTCTCATGAATACTTTAAAAATTAATAAAATAATCAGATGTGAAGCCCATTCTCATGTACAATCTTCTATAAATATGTTTCCCTTGATCTCAAAAAATTTACAGTGGCATTTCCCATAGGACATTTTCTAAGGATATAAGACAGTTAAATATACATGCATTGGTGTTGTATATAGATTTCTACAGAGATATAGGTAAAAACAGATTTAATGTATTAGGCCACATTTGTGCAAAATAGATTCCAGATGATTAGGATAGTCTAATTTTGTTTTTCTTTAAGCTGCCTACCAATGTCTTCAAAAACTCATATACTATTGAGTATGCCCCCTCATATATAGATATTATTATTTATATGCATGTGTATGTGAGTTTTTGCTCCTGTGTTTGTGCACATATGTGTGGAGATGTGTGTGGAGGCCAGAAATCTGTTTCAGGTGTCTTTGATAGTTTTGCTTGGAAAACTCTCACTCATTGAAACTTGAGTTCACCAATTAGCTAGACTGGCTGGCCAATAAGCCATAGTGATCTGTTTGTCTCTGCTTCCTCAATTCAGTTACTACCTCAATATGGTTACTACCATAACCAGCTTTTTTATGTGGATGTTGGTGGTCCAAACTCAGGTCTTCAAGTTTGTATACTGATCTTTCTTCCTTCACCTTTAGACATACTATTTATAATATAGAACTTAAAAAAAGGTTTAAAATGTATCTTCAGTAAATGTTGAGTTTTATATTTGAGATCTTATCATTATTGTAGTCATTTAATTGAACAGATTTAATGAAGTAAACAATAATAAAACTAGAAGATTGATAAGCAGCAATTAGTTGTCATCTAGCCTTGCCCAAGGACAATGTTTATATGGAGGTTGCAACTAAATTTTGAGATCAATGTGGATATCTATGACCAAAATAGCAGATGACTGATATATTTAGGTTGTCCTTGGCCAGCAAACTTCCTACTACACTACCACATTTAGCTTGTACTTTATTGAAATAGTTAGAAAACTTTTTCTAACTCTGTGCTATTTTCTGGCCTTGGAGGCATGCTTTCATGTACACAAAATAAACAAAATTACAAAAACTTTTATACTTCCCCAAGTCAATCCATACTGTACTGAGAACTGATGAATCCTCTCCTTCCAAACCTCTCTACAGATATAACTGTTTCAATCTGCCTTGCCACTCAATGTTCCCCCGAGGGACTAAAAGCTGCTGGATTACATCATGACTAAGTGTGATCATCAAACCTGTGTGAGTTCATTCTCTAAGTCATCTACTAAACTACCCAGCCAGAGGACTCACTTGCAAATACTTTAGTCTAAACCTATGGGGTCAGAAAAGTTATATTAACAACAACGATGTTTCATAAGTTATCTCACCTAGGCATGTGTCCAACTCATATGATGCCAACATAGGGACACCCCAATCACTGTTTTCATGCTTCCACTAAAGAATCAATTCATTTTCCTCCAAGCTACCTGTAACTCACTATTACAGAGTTCAGCTAAGAGTTGTGGCAATGAATTCCTTTAAAAATTAGAACTTATTTCTTTATCTCCAGAAATTCTTTGAATATAAATATTAAAGTAAAAGGTGAAATAAAGACTAGAAATAAAACTAAAAATCCTTTCAGTTCAGAGATTGGCCCCTTGACTCAAAGGGTCAAATGTAAAGTTGTCCATGAGATAGCTCTTACTAAGGGCTGCACTAGCATCTCCTTTTTAATAGAAGTTTCTGTCATTGTTGATATCATTGTATTTCTCCTCTAAATGCTAGGTCTTGAGGGCACAGTGAGCACTGTGATATGTGGTCTAGAAGTGCAACCCATGAGCTCAGAAATTGATAGGATGTTAATTATCTAAGAGTAGCCAAATGAAGTTATGCCTCATCCCCTAGTGTACGCAAAGGGAGGTTCTCATTGATGCCAGCAGGCTCAATGTGCAAGCTTCCCAAAGAACAATTAGTTGTTTGGTGTCTAATTCAAAGGCTGTTTAGGGGATTGTTCTCCTTGAGTTAATGGGAACATGAGTGTTCAATGAAGGGAGATTAGCCCCAGAAGAGAAGGGAACCCATTAAACCCTTATTTTGATTTGAATTGGGAGTGAATAAAGTACTCAATGTTCAGGGAATGTAGTAAAGTTAACATGCAAGAATGAATGGAGACTGAGTGATCTGTGTGACAAGGGACGCAGTTAGCGCCCGAGTGCCTCCAGGGACAGAGTTGAGAGAGAGGTGGCTATTTATCATACTCCTGAGATTATGGGGATATTTTAGTCAATGCTATATCAATGTAGTTAAATCTTCCCAGAACCAATAAAAATGCCCTTTGCCTTTCTCTCCTCTATTACAAGTAATTGCTATTCATCTTGTTATGGATATCTTCAAAGTATTCACAGGGTACTTGGAGTGCCTGGGGGAGGAAAAGTTGGAAGGAAATAATGTAGCTGTATATCATTGGCATTCATGAGAAAGTTCACAATAGATATTTGAAAGGCAGGTTCCCAGTAGGCGGTAGAGAAATCAGGAACAATATTGTGCCAAAAATACCACTCTGGCTTGGACCTCCGGGAGTGTACATCAGGTAGAATGAAGGAAAGTGATTTAGAAAGAAGATATATGTGCGATTTTCTATATGCATTTAGTTTATTTATATGCACACATCTTCTGAAAAACTAATATGCTCTGGGCATTGGCAGGTGAGTTGAGGCTGACATTTCTGAACAATGCATCTGCAATTACACTTCCACACTAAAGCAGGAATAGCATCTTTCAATGTAGTCAATATGTTTTCAAATTTATATTTTTCATGCCTACAACTGAGGCACTCATACTTAAGCAAAGTGGTACAGGGTATGGACCTTCTAGTGACAAAATGATCTGCAGCCACGTGTGACTTTACATTTGGGAGTCCATGTTTATTGTGCTGTAGCATCGCATACAGATAGAAATCACTGCAGGAAAATTATGGATCAGTTGATACTATATCAGGCATACAGGCTAAACATAGTCATAGTTATGTACTGCCCTGCAATGAAGACATGCTCTGAAAAATATGTTACTTGGGAGTTATGTCATTATGCAAACATTATGTGGTTTTTTTCATACAAAACATACAATGCAAGTTTAATCAGTCTACACGGCTTCTTTGTTTAAGCAAGAAATGCAATAAACATAGGATATATGAGGCTATCCGAAGTGTATTCTGAGGTAATAATCAGGCATGTAGTACATAAAGTGCAAAAGCAGTTATTTATCACCTACATTAAATATTATGTACTATACATGGTGTTATATGTTCTACTTTTATTAAAGGGAAACAAACTAATTTATTCATATCAGAAATTATGTATACAAGGTGTTAATACATGATTAAAATATTCATCATTATCAGAATTCTCTAGGACCTCTGTTCCATAAGCAAATAGTCCTTGACTTAAAGACATGCTGCAATACATACAAACACATGTGTACACATATTTGTCTTGATGCATAGGGATGACATTCCTACTTGATGTTATTTTAGTGTAAGGAGAGTTCTTCTGATCTTCATGCTTATATTTTTCTATCCCATACCATTTGAATCACAGGTGCTTGGTGGCCGTTAGCTCTATTATGTGTCATTATTTCCCTTCTTTATTAAAAATGAAAGTCTCTGACATCACCTTTCCAGGGATTTGTGTTAAATTTTATCGAGAAAATAAGAAAAATTCAAACTATTCTTACTTCTTTAAGGTTAGTACTTTTATCATTTTACCACCCCTGAAATAAAATTTGGTTACTGAAAGGTAACATCTAATCACACATTCATTAATTGAATTCTTAGAGTTTAATATCTTCTGCATGCAGGAGACATGTTTGGAGAAGGTCATGAAAAATGGCCATAAAATATACTGGGAAAATATATATAATATGAATATTCCACTTATTCCCTCATTAAAATTCACTTCATTAAATATAGATATAATACACATCTTCCTGGAATAAGATCACTCTCTTTGGAAAAGGTGCCATAGTTGGCGAATACCTGGAAGAGGGACCAAAATGAGCTGAATCAGAAGCACCTTCAGTACAGACTTTTCCTTTACATTTAATTAGTTAATATTGAATACCACAGATAATAGCAATGATAGAAGTAGACAGTATTTACTCCTACCAAAGAAAGTAATCTATAAAGTCCCTTACCTCTTAAAAGGCAAAGACTGGATTTAAGTGAAGCCAGTGGGGGAATCTCAAGATGGCCAAATAAAGACATTCCCCCTACTCTGTGCAGTCCTCACTTGATCGTACACTGATAAAATCCAGGGCAACAGGGATCAAGCTACATGACTTTGTACAATTATTATGTTACTAAAAAGAACTAGAGAGGTTTTCTAAAGAAATAAATAAGCACTGACAGCTTGAAGATGACCCTTGATCGTGTGATGTCCCCTGAGTCAGGGAGTCACTAACTCCTGCCCCCTCTCCATTTCCCTCTGAACAAATTGGACTGACAGTGTCAAAACCTTATTCACACAAGCTTAGGGTCACAGCCCATTTTTTACCTGTTGCACAGTGAGAGTAAAGTGGTGGCTCTGATAAAGAATTAGTCCTTTCACACACACATATAGCCACTTCAATCCTCCCCAGAATGACTGCTATACAACCACAGATGATTCCTCACCTTTTCCTTTCCACAACACCCCTTATACTAGGAGATTGAAAAGAAAGACCATTTTAGTGTGACACTCTGATATCAATCGCACATTGCTCCTTCCTTCCAAAGTGACTTCTCAGAACTCTCTTCCTAGTCAATCAGGTACAAATTCTACCAACCAATCAAGGCTATCCCAGGACTGTTTCCATGTCATGTGACTAGCCAGCAACTTAGCTGTAAAGGGATATCCCAGGATTTTACAGGATCGTTGCTGAATGGCAACCTCATTTACCTCCTGAAACAACTCCAGTTTTGGTAAGGGTAGGCCTACTATGGTGCACTTAATAATGTGCAGACTGATAGAATAGAAAATAAAGGTCTAATTGTCCAGGAGCTGGTGAGCCGGAACTTCAGGCAACAGGAACAGGCTGGAATTGCTGCCCATTTTTCCTTTGTATGATTTGTGGCTTAATTTTTTTATGTGTGTTTTCTTTCCATATTGCACAGCTTTAGAGAAATTGTGTGTGTGTGTGTGTGTGTGTGTGTGTGTGTGTGTGTGTGAGAGAGAGAGAGAGAGAGAGAGAGAGAGAGAGGGAGAGAGAGAGAGAGTCTCTATGTGCTCCCACATGCATGCAAGCATGCATGCATGTGAATGTTTCTCAATGAGTATCTTAGAGTTATATAGTTTCATAAATTACATATATTTATTTTCGTTCAAGATTTCAGGTTCATGTAAGACATAGTTTATTTTATGACTTCTAAAAGCCGTGAAGATATTAAGGAGGAAAGAAGGGGAAAAAAGAGAAAGGAAAAGGAGACATAAAAAGAGCTGTGAATACTAACAGTTTTTCAATACATAGACACATGGAAAGGGCAGTGGAGCCCCCTCAGGAGGGGAACTATTGAGTTACACTTAAGCTTGTGTTTGTATAATGTCAGATGTCATGCTACCTCATTCAAGTCTCAAAAGCAGCTGTGGGAACCTTGCCCAGCGCCATCTGTAATAGTTTTGTATCCACCTAGGCTATTTACAGTGAAAGATGTTTTAATTCACAACATTATTATGAGGAACTATGTCTTCTTAAATTCCATAGAATATGTTTTGAGCAAAATTATGCAGTCTGTCTTATTGGCCATTGTAAGCATAATCACAGGCTTGGGTGATATTGGTCAATGATATGGTGAGGTTTTTTTTTTTCCTCCTTATTAGTATGCCAGCTTACTAAGCATCTCTCAATTTCATCTCCTCATCCATAAAATTAAAATAATAATTGTAGGCATTGTATAGTGCTGTGGCAAAAATATTCTATGTATATCCAATCATCTTCACTTTCAATATGATGCACTGTCATCATCAGCCTATTGTTTTAGCTTCAAATCTTCCTCTTACTCCCAGTATTTTAGTTTTTTCTCCCTTAATGTACTCCTAAAGTTGTCAGTGTCTAGAATTTTTATCCAACTGATGCAGGTCAGAGATAACCTTCTGCAACAGGGTAAGAAACATGAAGAATACGACGGGCTATCTGTTAGACTTCAGGATCTTCCGTCAGTCTATGCATAGCAATGGTGTTGAAGAGCCAGTTAGTCCCTTGCTTGTTTGTTTTCTGAGTCTAGTTAAACAAGCTGACCACATCAGTTTGGACCAACCAGTTGATTTTTCCTATGTTGTTTGGGTTTTAGCATTATGCATGTTTGGACCTAGTGATGCTGTTTTAAGAGACAGATACCCTGAAGTCACACTTATGTGGGGTTTTCTACATTTTAAATACATTGATGAATATCAGTCAACAAATAGCAGTGCGGGAACCCTGGTTAGAAGATTTTTCAGCTTGCTGCTTTTACATATAAACCTAAAAGATTCCTGGTTGAGAAAGACAAATGGGGTCATCTGGTTTAAATTTCTCCTAGGATAGAAAGACTCTGAAATGTATCCCATAAAGGGTGACCCTGAGTTATCCTGAACATTCTGTATAACATTAACATTATACTCTATCTGGCTATATTATAGAGAGAACTTTTCCTTTGTACTTTCTCACGCAAGAATTCATTTGATGTTTCTAAATATTATGAGTAGATTCTCCTCTTCCCATTTTATTCAACATATCTTCCAAATACAGGCAATCTGATTTCTCTAAGAAAATCCCAGACCTACTAATGTCTCAGAATGTCTAGGTTTCACTGCTGGTTCACTTGACCACTGGCTAAACATTCTACATGTTAAAGTGCTCAGGGCTGCTATTAAGCTGAGATTTGCTGCTCTGAAGTGTCCACCCTTTGGTCTCAGTTCTGCTCTCCTGAGACACAAATAATAAGTTTAATCCTTCTTCCACAAGACAGCACTTCAAATATTTGAAGATGGCTCTCCTCTGTCTGTGAAATCCTCACTTCCCCAGGCTAAACATACTCATTTCTTTCCACTGACCCTCATAAGTCATGGCTCCAAGCCACTTCATCATCCATCTCTCCCAAGAGAGTGTTTCAATTTGTCAAAGTTTTAAAGCATACGTTCAAACCAGAATACAAACTCATACCTGATCACAAAAGTACGTATTAAAAAAATGGCAGGCTCATGTCCCTTGTTTTGGCCACCATGACTCATTAGTGGACATAATTACATAAGTAACTATTTCCAAAAGCAAGAAAACACTGAAATATTGCCCCAAAACTCTGTGGCAATTTGAGGTATTTACCTTTTAAAAAATGTTGTTTTTTGATAAACTACTGATGTCCAACCTACTTGCACTCAAGTAAGTTCAAATATGACAGTATTTTTGGTCTAGTCACAAGATGTTCTCGTCCTTCACCTAAATACCAATCAGTTAGATTTATTAATAGGTTTACTGTTTACAACTTTTAAACATTGCTTACTGCTTTTAAAAATTACTTTTACCTTCGAATACTATGGAAAGGCAAGAAATATAGAAAATGTTTCATATACTCCTTTTAAGTTTCTTAAACATATAAAATGTGAAGTATTTTCCTTATATCTCTAATATTATTCTCAACATAGCTCATTAACTTTATGCAAGGAAAATTAAGTGTTCTTCACCCACATGTCTTTTATTAGAATCTTACTAAAAGTATTCTTGCTTATTTCTTAGTTGGAATTAATGAAGAAGCAATAAAACTAAAAAGAAAACATCTGTTTCGTCCTTTAGATGAATACATATATTATGTATGCCTGTATGTGTTTTCATCTCTGTCATTCTTTTCAATCTAGATGGTTCTCCTTTCCCTAATGTTTAATAGTTTGGTCAAGCAAAAATTTTATCAAATATTGAATATGATTGAACTTATCACTAGAAACATCTTCAGACCCATCTTTAGTAGAGGGCTAGATATAATGTTCACATGGATTAAATTTCTTTCCCATATATATTACCAATAGTGATTTTATTTGATCACTATGCCTTGTCTTTGATTTCCTATGTTATCTCTTTTTGTTCTGTTTTGCTTTTTTGTTTTTTGATTCAAGGTCTCATGTATCCTATTAAGGTTGCCATGAACTTGATTTGTAGCAGAGAATGGCCATGCATTTCTATAATCTGTACTACATATCACAATTTAGAAATGTAAGGAGAGCACCAATGATCCTCCAAATTCTTAAAATAAACTTATAGAAGAAAAAAATCCAATCTCTCTTTAGCATTAGTAGTTTGTCTATGCATTTTAATACTAAATTTGTTACTGAACCAGAATTACCAGTTTCCGGTTCCATTTTTAACAACAGCCTCTGCAAAATGAAGTTAGCTACTCACTTTAGGATACAATTTATTTTTTTTTTTGAGAAGATGAAAACAGTTTATTGATCCAAATTGGGATCTGCATCTAGTCTTTCTTTACCATGCCCACTGTTCTGATATAGGACTCAATTGTCATATAAGACCTTCCAAGTTCTACCTAATATTCCATCTGATAAACACAGGACATAAAGCAACCTTATAAATAAACCAGATAAACACCATCAACTCTCTCCTAGATGTAAGGTATCACTAAGACTATAGCAATTTTGTTCCCCTTGGTACAAGTATTAAGTGCTGAGACGCTGGTATTTCTTATTACCTGTTTTTATGAATCAAGGATGATTGTTGTCCCCCTCCAAATGACAGCTTCATTGCTCACCTTTATTCTCCCGTCATGGGCAGTGTGAATATCAAGAATATGTGGCACATTTACCTATGTTTTGCAGATATAAATGCAGGCAAACACAGAATCCGCAGCTGAACTTAGGAGATAGACCCATTGTCACAGATCAGAAAAGGCACAAAAATGGGGAGAACCCACGTGACTTCAAGGCCTGGAGCTTCTTCTCAATCCTGAACTAAAATGTTGAAACAATTTGTATTCTCAAGGCTTCTATTTCTTCAGCTAAGCATGTGAAATATCTGCCCTTGTTATCTATGCACACAAGTGCCTTCAGGCTTAAAAATCAGTGGGAAGGATTTTTTTTTTTTTGTAGTGCCAATGTGCCAATGCCAATTTTCTCAGATTGGTCTCGTTCAGCAAGTTTCCACGACCTCTAGAGCTTCTGAGAGAGGCTATATATATATATATATATATATATATATATATATATATATATATTTTTATTGACTTGAGTATTTCTTATATACATTTCGAGTGTTATTCCCTTTCCTGGTTTCCGGGCAAACATCCCCTTCCTCCCCCTTCCTTATGGCTGTTCCCTCCCCCCCTCCCCCATTGCCCCCCCCAACAATCACGCTCACTGGGGGTTCAGTCTTAGCAGGACCCAGGGCTTCCCTTCCACTGGTGCTCTTACTAGGATATTCATTGCTACCTATGAGGTCAGAGTCCAGGGTCAGTCCATGTATAGTCTTTTTATGTAGTGGCTTAGTCCCTGAAGCTCTGGTTGCTTGGCATTGTTGTACATATGGGGTCTCAAGCCCCTTCAAGCTCTTCCAGTTCTTTCGAGAGAGGCTATATTAATGGCTGAGCTAGTCCTCTACCTTCGTCTCTCTAATTTGAAAACAGGCAACATTAACTAGGAATCAGTACAGCACTTGCAAACATGAAGCAGAGAGGTTATGAGTTCAGGCAACCTCATGCTATATCTCAAAACAAAACTATGAAAAAGAGCATAAAAAATGTAGAGGTCATTTGCTTCTGAAGCAAATACATTTGTATTTATTTTATACTGCTAACCACTTAGCAAAAGGAAACCATGCTGTATGATTTTGTTACAAGGGTTGCATCATAACCATCTACTAATCCATCATCTATTAAGGTTGCCTATTTTGTGAACTTGGCATAACAATTATCACAAATGATAGCTTATATTCCAAAAATAAAGAAAATGGTAGAATAAATCATCTTGCCACTTTGCTTGACTTGATGGCAAGTAGGGTTTCCCAGTCAAAACCTTTTTTTTTCAAATCCTAAACTTTTCACTTGAATTTATTTTTGACATAAGTGGGTAGTGAATAACTCGATGAATGTTGCTTGTAAGGCTGTTGCAAAGATTATTGGAAATTTTCTCACAGCTACTGACCCTAAATGTTTATTACACTGAAATAAAGCAGTAGAGCCACCTGAAGAAAGTGAAATGGGATTTCTAATTTATCTGATACAGTTAATTAACTAGTCAATTAAAAACAAAAGGGCAATTAGTACCGAGCACATTTGTTTTGAGGATGAACAAAGCAGCTGAAAATGTACCTTGATCTCTGGTAGGAAATTCATTCATTTCAAAAACAATTTCTATAGATAAAGAATAACGTCCACTTGTGACCAGGCTTTCACAACAACGATTTCTTGACAAACCCAAAGGGTACCAATGAGTCATGGTTAGAGACAGAAGTTGGCTAATGTTTTGAAGAAACAGTCCTCCTTTGGCCATGGTATTGCCTTAAACTTATGCAGAGCATTAACCAAAGCTATTTGACGGGAGTTCCAGTTTTGTGTTTTTTTTTTCCTATTTACCACTGTGACGAAAATATTGCAGGCAGTGCAACTTTAAGTACAAGGCATAAAGCTTAATTGACATGGAGATTCCATATGTGTCAGTGTTAGATCACATAAGTCTCCACCACCCAAGTTCATCTTATCAATACTATCTAGAAAATTAAATAGCATGATATTAGAAGAACTAAGTAATTTCTTCTTTCTCGGCTATGGCTGCCCATCTTAAAAGGGGCCATCTTAAGTTCTAGGTTATCTTTAGCATTTGCTGTAGCTTTCTAAATATAGTAATTTTGTACTGACAATAGTTTATGAGCTCCCCTTAAAGGCTTATTTTGTGTGTATCCACATCCACCCTGGCATTTTAGTCAAGCAAATATCCCTAGTTTTCTTTTTAAGGAAACAAAACAACAACAACAACAACAAACTGAAAAATCTTCTTATGAGATATAAAGAATACTTTCCCTCTAAATTTGATAACTCTTGTTGTTTCCCATGCCTGCTAGGTATACCAATTTTCAAGGTAGTAATAATATCACTTGATTCCCGAAGTCCTTACTATGTCAAGTAAATATTTGATGTTCATATTTATTCCTGGCTTACAGAAAATTCAAGGGCTGATTGTTGAGTTTTAGAAGCAAAGGATAAATAGTTTATCTTTAAAGAAAAAAAAAAAAGGAACTACTCTGACAGAGCCACCGAAAGAAGCTTTTAGGATTGCCTGAGGTAAGTCAAACTTGCACTGGGCGTGATTCTTTCCTTATAGCAGTAATTCCTAACTGTTTATTTATATATCTTTGCGTCTCAGATGCGGTTCTAGAACACATGGTTAGAAGAGGTTGTATAAAGGCAGAATTCAGATTCTGTAGCTCTGAAACATGTGGGATCCAGAGTTTTTTTCTCCTTGACATTTGGTATTTTCCTTTTGTCCGTGTATATAGGTTTAGATAAATTCAGTTCTGCAATCTTGGTACTGAGTGAACTCTTCCCTGCTAAGGGTATTGTACAGTTCAGATTGCATTATCCCAGGCAACTGCAAAGAAGTTTCACTAAGCTTCAAAGCCATAAAAGTTCAGCCAGTAAATGCTGTTAGCTTTGCAGGCCAGTCCATATGGACTTCTATTCGACTCCGGCATTGTAGATACAGGCCATGCATACATAAACAGGCGCAGTTGGTTCAAGTGCACTTAATTTGTTCAAGAGGCTGTGGATTGTTGACCTGTGTTAGTTATTAGGTAAGTTTCACATTGCTGTGGCAAATTATGAGATAAATGGGACATCAGAGTGGAAAGGTTTATTTGGTTTACATATTAAGGGATCAAAGTCATGGTGAGACATTTCTCAGGGAGCTGATCACATCACATCCCCATATTGTGTCAGTGTCTCAAGAATCCAGGAGATAAATTCTCATTCTTTGCTAATTTTCTCCTTTGGATGTAATCAAAGATCTCTGCCCAAGAATCAGTACCACTCATATTTAGGGCAGATCATGCCAACTCAAATAACCTAATGTCTAATTAGATTTACTCAGGACAAAGAAACAGGAAGCTAGAACGACAGGAGACAACATGCTCACCTAATAAGCGGGGACTCTAGACTCTGCTGGCATCATAGAAGCCTTGTGTACTAAAGCTGTATTTGAGTAGAGAGCTGTTTGGGGGAGCTACTCTCTTGGAGGAAGGGTAGACAGTTGATTTTATATCCTTTATAACACACTACAAGATTAATGAGGGAAATGAACATTGCCTAGTATTAGCAGAAATTCCTAAAATTGGGAACTGTGTGCTGTTAGAAGTAACTTCAGACTAGGTCATAGTAACACCTCTGAGTTAGCATTTTATATGCGATGAAGATATTTGAGGGATTTTTTTTATCATTATTACTTTCAATTTTTACAGTCCAGTCATGGATGCTCTCACTGTCTCCCCTTCTACAGTTCCTCATCCCATTCTTCCTCCCCCTGTTTTGAAAAGGATGTCCCCTCCCCCACCAGTCCTCCCCACTCCCTAGGGCTTCAAGTCTCTCAAGAGTTAAGCTCTTCTTCTCCCATTGAGGCCAGACCAGGCAGTCCTCTGCTGTATATGTGTTGGAGGTCTCATACCAGCTTTTGTATGCTGCCTGGTTGGTGGCTCAGAGTCAGAGATCTCAGGGGTCCCGGTTCGTCAAGACTACTGATCTTCCTACGGGGTCACCTCTTTGAGTTTGAATGATGGAAATATTATGCTTTGACTTTGTTACTGATTTCAGTGTTAAGATGTGTGCATTTCTCTATAAAACACACTGCAGCAAAAGAAATAGATTCCTGGAGCTAAGAGGCAGAGACAGTACTGCTACAACTCTATAAACTGGAAGTAAGTAAGGAGTACTGCTTCTCTAGAGACAACCGCAAGCTTTAATCACGACAGAAGGATGAGAGAACCTGGTAGGAGAAATAATGAATATCCATGAAATAAGTGGAGCATATAATTTATCTTGTAAACTTTGACTTTTGGGAGAAAGAAGTACTATTAATAATTCTGTCATGACATTTGGGAATGCAGATATTTGGGCAAAGAAAACAGGAAAATATGTTTATGCTAGTAGTGTGCAGATTTAAAGGACTATGTAGAATCTGAGGGGAACTATATGTAAATCAAACAATGTCTTTACATTAAATAGACAGCGTGTGTGTAGTGATTAGGAAACATTTTTTTGTCATGGCCATGCTTTGAAAATAAAGCAGAAGGAAAGACAAGTTTCTAAATGCATCTGATTTTGAATATTATTCCAAGGATTTTGGAAGTGAGAGGGTGAATGATTCAAAGTTTCAAAATACTGTCAAAATAGGATACATTATTTGTTTTATTTTAAAAAAATGATGTTACTATTCCAGTAGGTAGAACATTTTTTTTGAGGAACAAAGTTTATATAGAGGTAAGCTTTTCTTTTTCTTCAAATCTGCTACTGTAGATTTAAAAATAATCATCCCTTTGAGGTTATAAAAATAGAATTCAGTTCATCTAAATAATTATAGCATTTATTCTCCCCAATACTGTAGTTTCTTGGAGTAGCAGAGATTTGAATTAAATCATGACTAGATGCTCAAGAAGAAAACCTACAGCTCTCCCATATTTGAGCATTTTTCCCCCTCCCTTAGACCATTCTTCTTTGGCACATCATGCTGGGCATGGCTCATGACTTTACCAACTCAGCCTGTGCCTTCGCACTGTTCCCTTTTCTTTAAGTCCTGCCATCTTTCTCCATTCAGACCTTGGCTCCCCCCTGAAACTCTAATGCACCTTCTATGTGCATTCTACCTGGTGAAGCTCCCAGAAGCTGCTACAATCGCATTCTGTATCTCAGGACTGCTTATCTTACCTTTACCAGGAATGCTCTCTGATTTTTCTGCTTATTTCTGTCGAGTTTTTGCTTTTCGTTTACTTTTGCTGCATTTTATTTTTGTCGTTACTTTTTCCATTTTCTTTCTTTGCAGGTTTGCATTCTGATCGCATGGCCCCTCTAGTCCCAGTCCTTACTCTCACAGGGCCCCTTCCCCCATTCCTCCCTCCCCGTCATTTCTGAGAAGTGTGAGGTACCCGTGGGTACCACCCACCCGGACATCACAAGTCACTGCAAGTCTAGGTATATCCTCTCCCACTGAAATCAGACAAGATAGCCCAGTTAAGGAGACAGGCTCCACAGGCAGGGGACAGATTCAGAGACAGCCTCAACACCAATTGTTGGGGGACCCTCATGAAGGCCAAGGTGCATATCTGCTGCGTGTGTGTGGGCACCTAGTTCCAGCCCTTGTTTGTTCTTTGTTTGGTGGTTCAGTCTCTGGGAGCCTTTAAGGATGAAGGTCAATTGACTCTGTCTTCTTGTGGAGTCCCGATTCCTCCAGGTTTCTCATTCATTCCACCGTTTCACAAGACTTCCAGTGCTCCAACTAATGTTTGGCTCTTTATCTGTTTTAGTCAGCTGCTGGTGGAGCATCTCAGCGGACAGTTATACTAAGTTCTTGTCTACCAGTATAATAGAATATCATTAATAGTGCGAGGGTTTGGATATTGCCCATAGGATACATCTCATGTATTGTATGGGTATACTTTTACCTGATAGCACGGCTGAGGTAGCCACATCTTCACATACTTCCCACAGAGGCCAGGAGAGGGCAGGACATCAGGGTGCCTGGAACTGAGATTACAGAGAGTGAGCTTCCATGTAGGAGTTGGCAATTAACTGGAGTCCTCTGGAACAGCACTCAGTCCTCTCAACTTCTGAGTCTACTCTCCAAGCCTATTTGATGTTTTGTTGTTTGTTCATTATTTTTGTTTGGGTTTTTGTTTAATTTTGTTGCTATCTTATGCAATGTCTATGAAACAAAGATTTTAAATTCATTTGGATATTCACGTCTGAATATATAAATACATATGCAATGTGTAAGAGAAAATGAAATGTAAAGCCTATCAGACCACTTTTGAGGTAATAATCAGCATCACCAACTCAGTGTTGTTTATTGAATGGAGCACTGTTTCTGTTTGTGATTTTCATCTTTAAGGTAAACATTTACAGTTTACTTTTATAAAGTGGAATATAATCACTATTTTCATAAGCCTTTACTTTTAAACTTTATTATTCAGTTTTATATAGAGTATTCAGATACTTTCTTAAGTTATTTGTGCTTTAATATGGTTCTGCTACACGAAAAGTTTCATTTGATGTCCAATGTTTTTATTATAATGAACAAGGTGAGTTTATATTGAGACTATTCTAAAATTTTATGTGCTTATCAGTGTTTATAAATCTCTTATTAGATTTATAGTAAAGGGCATGCTAGCACCTTCTCTTGGTTTCATTTATCATGGAATAGCTAAAATGTCAAAATAAATTAGCAATAATTATGGTGTAACCTCTTGGGAAAAGCACATCTCCTATCTGCAAGATAATGCCATTGGGAATGGATTTCTTACAGAAAATTTACAATAATACTGGTTTGAGTTCTATTAACTTTAAGAAAGGTAATGAATCATAATGAGTATATTCTCAATAATTTTAATAGAATACTTAGAAAATCTGTGATTTCTATGAACTTGTGTATGTCTGTGTGTGTGTGTGTGTGATGGAATGTAATTATTGAAAGTTAAAATTACAGACTTAAAATCCAATTAATGGAAAATTTAATCCATATGTTATGCATTAAATTACATATTATCCTAATAAATCCAAAAGTGAATTAAAATGTGAAAAACTGAGTAGTCATTTATGTTGCTTTATGTTGATAATATGTTCTTAATAATTATAATCAATACTTGTCATTTGGGATACATATTAAGACACTCATGTTTGTCAATTTTGTTTCCTTCAGATAGATTGTGAACATACTGACTAGAAGATACAATCTTCTTTCCTGCTGATTGCATGGGAGAAATTTTTGACCTTCGAACGTGGAGATGAGGTTGCTATGGAAACTGGTAATTCTGCTGCCACTCATAAACTCTTGTGCAGGTAAAGTGTTCTATTATTATGAGATTAGATTGATAAATATATTAGCACTGTATATCTCCCTTGAGATGAAACAACTTTGAATATGTACAAGCCATGTTATTTGAATGACCAATTGGTGATGTTGTGAGAGTAACCTTTACTTCAAATAGAAACTTTAATTCTTATAAATATGTAAAATTAATCTTTTGAAACATTATTATTAAATGTATTAATTTTCAAACTTGGTATTTAGAAAAGTATGATTGGTGTTAATAAATTCATTTTAGTAAATTTATTTGCGATGCTGTCTCCATGTATCTAAATCAAAAAATTATGTAAAATGTTCTTGTAAAACTGAGAAAAATAAATCTTTGAATCCTTTTTTTCATCTTCTTCAATAACCAAAAAAGAGGTCAGAAATATTTTTCACACAATATAGGGCAATCACCATATTTGTTTATTAAATTACTCTTCCTTGTAACAAAATCACCTTAAATCAAAGGTTTTAGATTGCCTGAAATATAAAATATCTATATGCTAGCACAAATGGCTCTGTGGAATGTGATTTAAAAATGTTTTACTGTCCAATGCTTTGGATTTTGCTCTCATGCACTGTATTTATGGTGAGCTACTCTCATATGGGACCTAACTAATCCAGGTCATGCTCAGCTGAGATAGCTACACTTGTCTGCCTTTTATCCATATGGTCTTTCATCTGCTTGTGAGTTACAGTTTTTGTGGCTTCTCAAGATTTCAAAAATCAAAATCTCAAGAACACAGCCTCATGATACCAGGCCTTAAAGTCTAGATAGAGTCCATTCTGTGTCATTCTTTGGATGACTACAAGTTATTCAATCAACCTAGGGTATAGAACTATCTTGAAAATCCTGATAAAGAGCTTTAGGAATGTACTTAAAGGGACCTGGAATGATAAAGGCAATAAT
Source organism: Rattus rattus (assembly GCF_011064425.1). Taxonomy (NCBI): domain Eukaryota; kingdom Metazoa; phylum Chordata; class Mammalia; order Rodentia; family Muridae; genus Rattus; species Rattus rattus. The sequence continues at coordinate 67,918,983 of NC_046168.1, forward strand.
AGTAATGACTGACAAATAGATTCCTATAACTTGTTCAAAGTGCCTAATAGTTCTGTTATTGTTGTTTGAGATGTGTGTGAGTATATTGTCTTCCTGGTACCTGAGAAAGGCAAATAAGGATATTAGATATCCTGGAACTAAGTATATCTGTAAGCCACTATTTGGGCATGGTTCCTCCACAAGGATAGCAAGCAGTGGTAACTGTGGAACCATCTCTTCATCCCAACCTTGCAGGGAATTCTAGTTTTAATTGCCAATATTATCTACATTATTATATTATATTGCCTACATTATGTCATAGTACTGACTGTATCACTTGGCTATCCAAGAAGCCCTTGACCACCTTCACATTGATTCTGATTGCCCTTACTTGGGTAATGAAAACTACTATGTCATAGAAATTTGCAACAATTGAATAGTCACTTCATAGTTACAACAAAAACCTCATCTATTTATTAGACATGCAAAAATATGAAAAACCCTATGAGGATGATAAATATATACAAATGAGCCTCAAGAATCAGAAGCATTACAGAAGGATTCTCAGTTTTAGAAAACCTATCCTTTCTAAGTACTACAGTCATGTATTCAGAGATCACATTGTTTTGGCTTATGTCAGGTCTACCTCTCTGCATGAAGGATTTAAGTCAAATAATAATGTGTTCTTTCATATAACATAATAAAAGAAGGCAGAGAAATCATTAAAGTGGACCCAAATTACCCATGTTTAAAGAACTCTATGTCTACTTTAAGTTTTAGTTCCCTGTCAAAATTCTACATTAACATCTTGGCCTCTAAATGCGTCAAATGAGTTAGCATAGGCCTTTTGTGCTAAGTTAAAATAAAGCCATTATTCTCAGAACACATATCAAATATGAGAAATACTCTGTATCTTCTATAAACTTCTATTTATACAATTTGGATGTGTTCAACATGTCCCTTTTCCTTATCCTCAGGGAGAAATAATCATGTGTCTTTGGCACACAGTTTTATCGTGAACTAACAAACTGGATCTATTTCTTTTAAACCTTGGCCACTTAAATAGCATAATCTCAGCTAAGCATTGCCCCAGAGGTAAAGATGATGATACTGTTTTATACATGAAGCATTGATTTAAATCTGCTTGTTTTGTTAGAGATTTCATGATATTCACTACACGTGGTAACTACATTAGATTATAGAAATGGCTGATGGTGTAGTTCTTTACATATGCTCTCTTTCATTCCTCCTTGTTTTCTTTGTTTTTTAAAGTCTGGAAAGTCTTTCACAACTGCCCATGCTTCCTACTTTCACTGTTGTAATCAATTAAAATCTATGCTTTTTGATCCCTTATAGGCCATTTTAAAACATAAATTGGTTGTGGTTAATCACTTTAGTGTTTTCTGTTGTTTAATGAACGTCAAAAGATTTCTGACATCTGACCACAGATACTGGAACCTGTGTCTTTGCAATCACTACTAATAATATGTTTAACTGGATGTCACTGATCCAAAGACAGTATTCAGTTTGATCACTTAAAAGGTGGATTTGTTTTGCTTTAGTAACTTTTTTTACTCTTTATTAACGTGAGTATTTCTTATTTACATTTCGATTATTATTCCCCTTTCCGGTTTCCGAGCCAACATCCCCCTAACCCCTCCCCCTCCCCTTCTATATGGCTTCCCCTCCCCATCCTCCCCCATTACCACCCTCCCCTCAACAATCACGTTCACTGGGGGTTCAGTCTTAGCAGGACCAAGGGCTTTTCCACTGGTGCCCTTACTGGGCTATTCATTGCTACCTATGAGGTTGGAGCCCAGGGTCAGTCCATGTATAGTCTTTGGGTAGTGGCTTAGTCCCTGGAAGCTCTGGTTGGTTGGCATTGTTGTTCATATGGGGTCTCAAGCCCCTTCACGCTCTTCCAGACCTTTCTCTGATTCCTTCAACAGGGGTCCCGATCTCAGTTCAGTGGATTGCTGCTGGCATTTGCCTATGTATTTCCTGTATTCTGGGTGTGTCTGTCAGGAGAGATCTACATCTGGTTCCTGTCGGCCTGCACTTCTTTGCTTCATCCATCTTATCTAGTTTAGTGGCTGTATATGTATGGGCCACATGTGGGGCAGGCTCTGAATGGGTGTTCCTTCTGCCCCTGTTCTAAACTTTGCCTTCCTATTCCGTGCCAAGAGTTTTCTTGTTCACCTTTTAAAGAAGGAGTGAAGCATTCGCATTTGGTCATCCTTCTTGAGTTTCATGTGTTCTGTGCATCTAGGGTAATTCAAGCATTTGGGCTAAAAGCCACTAATCAATGAGTGCATACCATGTGTGTTTTTCTGTGATTGGGTTACCTCACTAAAAACCACAGTGGTTCATTTAATTACTAACACAATTATTAAATAAAGACACTTATAAAAGTTATTGTGTTAATAGATATAGAAGGGTTAAAATATCCCCCAAATATCCTGGCTGTTACTGTGTGGAACCTGTTAGCGTTATATAAGATGTGTATTTTACAAATGTAATTAAGTTGAGATTCTTGACATGGGCATATGCATTCTTGATATTTATTCAAATTATTCTTGTCACTTCCCCATTCATATCTCCCCCTTCTCTTTTTTCTTCTTCCTCCTCATCTTTCTCTGATGCTTCCTCTGTTTCTTCTGCCTCAATCTCTTTCTTTCTTTCTCTTTCTCCTACTTTTTAATATATTAACATTATACAAAATGACTTGGTCAGCTCCATATGAGTAAAAGACAATGACATGTGAACTATTTAGAATGTTTTTTATTTCTGGGAAAGCAAATGTATGAGAAGCCTAAATTTTGTTTATATATAAACAAAGATGATGTCTATAGTGTAGTGACAGCAGAGATCAGGCTGAATGACATCTGTGGCACATACCAAAGACTATGTGGATGCTCATGGTCCTTGCTGTTACAGAAATCATGTGGAAGATCTCTACTGCCAACAGTAAAGGGCAAGGAGCTATTTTGTAATGATATTAGTAACTGCAAACTCACAGTTCAAAAAGAGGAATAGGGGCTGGAGAGATGGCTCAGTGGTTAAGAGCACCGACTGCTCTTCCAGAGGTCCTGAGTTCAAATCCCAGCAACCACATGGTGGCTCATAACCATCTGTAATGGAATCCGATGCCCTCTTCTGGTGTGTCAGAAGACAGCTACAGTGTACTCATATACAAAATAAATAAATAAATCTTTAAAAAAAAAGAGGAATATAGAAAGCTTCTGGGACAAGCCCTACGCCTCCTCAAATTAACAGCCTTGCTAGAAAATCATAAAGAGAAGTCTTAAAAATTGCGACAAGGATGCTAAAGTGTAGCTCTCCATTATTAGTGTCGATGTCTTCTGGTGAGTGTGCCTGCTGGGAAGGACACAGCTTTTTTAAGGCACTAGCTGCTGGGATTTGACCATGCAACATTGAGTATATGCCAAAATAAATTGTGTGTGTGTGTGTGTGTGTGTGTGTGTGTATGTGTGTGTGTGTGTGTGCACGTGCACGCGTAAGGGAGTCGAAAGGATGGGTGGTGGGAAGTGAGCGTGATGCTATGCTATGAAATTCCCAAATAATCAGTAAAAATATTATGTTGAGGAAAATGGAGTCCTGAAAAAAAGTCATTGAATTTGTTTTGGCTTGGCCATCTCCTGCTTGGTATGGTGCTTATCCTTAAGGGTATCCCAACTCTTTAGTTATAGTTGACTCACGGAACACGGGATATACCTAGTAAGAGCCTGTTGGAGAAACCCAAGTTTTCATTTGTGAGGGGTCAACAAATGCTGAGAGCTTCTTGGTTAAGGACAGGACAAGGGGGTGTGTGTCTCCTTCTGCTGTCAGTGTTAAAATTCCTTTCTGTTGCATACCTGTGCAATCCTGAGCAGGCTTCCAGTTTTTATGTATACAAGTAAGACACAAGGAAACAAGGTCATGGTTTAAAGCCTTTGTTTCCTTGGTGTCCTCTCTCTCTCTGGCTCTTTCAGTCTCTCAGACTCTTCTTGTAAAGGGTTTCATGAGCCCTCAAAATAAATGATCTGCTGAAGCCTTATTTAGGATTGAGTGGTTTAAGCTTTCTCACTTCTGCACAGGATCTAATTGTCAGTTTCCGCATTTCTTCCTATCTACTGCAATCTACTTCCTATTTACTATTGGGTCTCTACATCAACTTCTGCCTTCAAATTCCTGCCCTATTTGAGTTCCTCTTCTGACTTCTTTTATGATGAACTGTGATATGGAAGAATAAGAAAAAGTAAAGCATTTCCACCTCAAATTGCTTTTGGTCATGGCATTTTATCATAGCAATAGAAATCCTATGACACAACCGTAAGAATTTCTGCTCAAAGTTTTAGTATTCCAACTTTATTATTTTAACAAAATCATGTTGTTTCAATGTAACCTTTTAAAATTCCCTTGGCTCATAATCAAGAATTGTTTATTTGTTCCTCATATCTATTTGCTCATTTTGCTGTATTGAATGATTTTATGTGAATCCTGTAAGTACAAAGTGAGGACTAGTGAGATTCCTCAGTCAGTAAAGTTGTTTTCCTTGAAAGTGTGAAGATGCACATTTGATTTCCTGGACTCAATTTTTAAAAGCTGCTTTGATGCCTTTTAATCCCAATGCAGAAAAGGTAGAGAACCACATCTCCCTTGAAAAAGTTGGAGAGTGACTGGAAGACAGTACTTGAGGTTGAACTGTATCCTCCATGCATGTGCATGCTCATACACATTCACCTCTCCCCTCCCCTCCCTCTCTCTCTCTCTCTCTCTCTCTCTCTCTCTCTCTCTCTCTCTCTCTCTCTCTCTCTCCTCACCCAGTCTCACCCCTCTCTCCTGTCTCCCTCTCCTTTCTTCCTCTCCCTCTTCCTTACCCAGTCTCACCTAACCTTTCCCTTTCTCCCTCTCCCTTTCTCCCTTTCTCCCTCTCCCTCTCCCTTTCTCCCTCTCCTTTCTCTCTCTCCCTTTCTCCCCTCTCCTTTCCCCTCTCCTTTCTCCTCTCCCTCTCCTCTTCCTCCCCTCTCCCCTCACCCTCTCTCCCCCTCTCTCCCTTTCTCCCTCCCTTTCTCAAATCCTCTCCCTCTTTCCACCTATATGGTCAGATCTAAAGATGTACTGGCCTTTGAGCCTTAGAATTTGCTTTGTAGTAACAGACTGAAAATTCAAGACCCCGTGCAAGGAAACAGTTGGACTTAGTGGCCGAATAGAGTCCAGGGCCTGCTCTAATAGTGTAAAATGGTATATGCAATGCCCTCAAGGCTAAGTGTGATGCTGGTCCTAATGCTATCAATTAATTTTGAGAAATGTCAAGGTATTTTTCCTGCTGTTGTTTATGTACAATTATATTTACATTATTTTCAAAATGTCTACCAAAGTATTTGATGTTTAATTAAGTTACATTATGACTTATTATCAATAAAATAATATCTAATGCCATAAACATTTTATAGCTCACTTTATTTTAAGTATGTTAATCCAAAATAATTTCATAGAAAGCATAACTCCTAAATACTCAGAATTAGCAACTTCTCAGGAAATTCATTGGGAAATATTGATAATTTCCTGGACCTTACTTTGAATCAAATGAGCTTTTTATTGAATGGAGCCAAAATAAATTATTTACTTGAGACAGAAGCCATGTGAGTGGAAATGTTCACTGTGACTAAGATTTCTTCACAGGAGTATATGTATCAAACAGAAAATACATGAAAATTGGCAGAGGTAATAAACCTGCTTTACTCAAGGATCCCAGAAGCACATAATGGATATTCCTTTGGGTGCAACTGTGATGAATATTGAGTATATCACAATCCACATTCTGCCCATGGTCTGTTCAGATTTATTCTTAGGATAATAACATCTCCAGAAACAAAACGTTAGGCAATACTTCTAAGCCAAGTGATATCTTTGCATTTTCTGATAGAGATGACTCGAAGTAGAATGCTGATAACACAATTTTTCTGCAATGGCCACTGATGAGGTGGTTGTAAGATTCTCAAACATTCTTCTCAAGTACTTGTTTCCTAAGTCCTGAATGAAATGGTTTCTCAAGACTCACAGTGATATAGCAAAGGCATTTCTGTTTTGTCAGCATTGAAAGAGAATGGGTGGTGTGTGGACTGACATGTCTCTTCCTCCTCCTCCTTTTCTTCCTCCTCCATCTACTTGTGTTCATCATCCATCTCTTCCTTTTCTTTTCCTAACTCCTTGAGACAAGGTATTAATGCATCCCATGCTGGACTCAGACTCACTGTGTAGCCAAGACTGATCTTTAACTTATGATCATCTTCCCTCTTCCTAACCAGTGCTGGGACCACAGGTAGCCAAGAATTATTAGCACAACTGTTTTGTTGTTATTGCTTTGCCTACAAAGCAATTATAATAATTGATATTGGGACATTGTGCATGCTATACAGTCTTTAACATCATATGACATTTATTTTAATGGTATTTGTAAGTAACTCTGCTATGACATAAACATCATATTGATGTTATTCAAAATAGAAGTGAGTTTTTCATCTCCAAGTAAAACATTCTAGATACTTAAAGTAAAAATGTAGCATTTCCTAAGAACACTGAACAATTTTTAGTTTTTGTACTCCTTCCATTTGAACACATACTTGGTCATTCCTTTTCATATAAAATAATCTGAGTCGAAACTTTTTTCATGTAAAATTGGTATCCTTCCCAAAAATTAGCAAGACTTTTATTTGCTGAGTCTTTGTACTTGATAGTCAGTTATCTGGAATACTCTTCAGATGTTTCTGTAATGGGCTGTTTCAATTGCACCCATCTCAGATTTATCATATTCATGAACCTCCTTCTTTTCCCCTCTTCTTTTATTGAATATTTTCTTTATTTACATTTCAAATGTCATCCCTTTTCCTGGTTTTCTCCATGGAAGCCCCCATCCCATCCCCTTCCCCTGCTTCTATGGGGGTACCCTCTCACCCACCTACCCACTTCCTCCCACCTCCATACCCTAGCATTCCCCTGAACTGGGCATTGAGCCTTCACAGAACCAAGGGCCACTCCTCCCATTGATGCCCTAAAAATCAGTTCCCTGCTACATATGTGGCTGGAGCCATAAGTCCCTCTATGTGTACCTTTTAGTGGTTTAGACCCTAAGAGCTTTGGGGTGTCTGGTTGGTTGCTATTGTTGTTCTTCCTTTGGGGTTGCTGACCCCTTCAGATCATCCAGTTCTTTTTGTAACTCTTACATTGGCGACCCCATTCTTAGTCCAATTGTTGGCTGAGAGAGTCTGCCTCTGCATTTGTCAGGCTCTGGCAGAGCCTCTCAGAAGGCAGCTATATCAAGATCCTGTTAGCATGCACATTTTGGCATCCTCAGTAGTGTCTGGATTTGTTGAGTGTATATTGGATGGATCCCCAAGTGGGGAAGCCTCTGGATGGCCTTTCCTTCAGTCTCTGCTCCACACTTTGTCTCCATATTTCCTCTGGTGAGTATTCTATTCCCCCTTCTAAGAAGGACTGAAGCATCCACATTTTGGTCTTCCTTCTTCTTGAGCTTCATGTGGTCTGTGGATTGTATCTTGGGTACTCTGAGTTTTGGGGCTAATATCCATTTATCAGTGAGTACATACCATGTGTGTTCTTTTGTGATTGGATTAACTCTCTCAGGATGATATTTTCTAGTTCCATCTATTTGCCTAAGAATTCTATTCACCTTCTTTTACAACGAAAGTCATCGATCCCACTTCTATTCTAATGTGAGACCACTATAATTTGGACTTCTCTTCACTGATTTCAGTGAACTTCACAATGCTTGGTATTAACCAGCTTGCACAGGCTATTACATTTCAATCACTTTTGTTTATATCTAGAGTAATGTACACACACTATATTAAAAATCATCAGTATTAAATGTTATAGCTTTTCACTTTAATAACAGTGCATGACAACATAGATATACTTTTAAATAGACATGTAAATGACTGACCTCTCAAATTAATTCCCAAGTAAATAATCAGTAACCCAATATGCTTGAACATCTTTAATAATTTTTGTAGACATTAGTCTCATTCACATTTTTACATAAATAATTTAATGAAAGCAATAGTTGGCATTCAGCTGTTTTTATTTTACTTTGTAAAATTATAATTTGGGGGCTGGATTGCTTGCTCAGCAGTTTAAAGCATTTGCTGCTCTTGGGGAGGATCTAGACAGGCAAAATTTTGGGATTTCTTTAAGAAGTGTCACATTTATCTTAGTATGTCTGGGGTAGCAAACTCTTCTAAGTGCTGTAGAAAACAATTTAGAATAACCACAACCTTCAGATTGTACTTCATCTTCTTTTAAGATTTGATACAACTTTTTATTATTTAAGAACTCTTACATGAATATAATAATTTTGAGCAAATCCACCTCTTCTCCCTCTCTTTCAAGTTCTTCAATACCCTCCCCCACTATTTTGTTTCCAATTTCATGTGCTCTTTTTTAAAAATTCCCCGTGTCTACAGAGCATGCATAGGTGTAGTACTGACTGTTGGAACATGAATAGCCTCAGGGGCTATATCCTTTAAATACACTGACTCTTCCTTCTCCAGCGTCAGCATTTTGTAAAAGCTCCTTACTGATTTGAAGTGCTAGGGTGGGGAGGTGGGGAGGGAGATACCCAGGGGAGTCCTCACCCACTTGAGTGAGGGGAGGATGGGGGGGCGTATTGTGAGAGGGGCTGACAGGGGGAGGGGGCAGTGAACAGGATGCAAAGTAAATAAGTAAAAAATAAAAATAAAAATGAAAGAAAAAAAAGCTCCTTACCTACTGATCACATTCCATGAGACTCCTCCTCCTTAACTTTGCTGAGCTTTTTGGCTGGCTTAATCTTGTGCATATCGACACTGTTCTATGAGTTTACATTTGGAATGCAACTGTTATGGCTGGAAAATCCTGTATTACTACAAATGTCCAATACCTATTGCTCTTTAGTCTTTCTGTCTTCCCCTTTCTGTGTGATGATTTCTGACACTTGTGGATGTGTGAGTGATGTGGCTTTGGTCTGCAGATGTGAAAACTCCACAGAATCATATTCTCTGCACATTGACCTGTTTTTGGTCTCTGTATTAATCACCTTGTTTTGTACAAAGCAACTTCTTTAATAAGGATTGGTAGAGTTGCTAACCTTTGAGTATAAGGATAATAATTTAGGAGACAATTTAACATTCTGTCCAATGATTATTATTATGGTATTAGGGTCTCCCCTAAAACCTAGAAAATACTCAGTCATAGATTTAAGTTATATCTTGCAGAGTAATCTTTAGATACAGTTAAAAAATGATTTGCTACTGTCAAAACACTCTGCTACCATTGCAGCAATGGTCATGTCATACCACGCCCCTCATTACTGTGGTGGACAGATTTCAAAACTGCATGGGACTGTTGTGTTTATTCTCAAGTTGTAGCATAGCACCCTCTAGAAATATGAAATCTAGCCAATAGGACTGGAGCTTCCAGGTGAGCACAATGATCTACATGATTCAAGTATGTGGTCTCTTCAGCAATGAGGCTCTCACAATTGAGTTATAGGGTATATCCAAGAGCAATGGCAGTAGTCTGTATTTTGTTTTAAGATGTGTTCATTCATTCCTTTATGGGCCCAGTATAAATAGTTCAGTTAAATCCTTATTACTTCCCCCTGAGAATTCTGCAGTAGCCTTCTGGGAGTTATCTGTATTTTAGGATTTCCTTCTTATTCTTTCCAAGAAATAGTTAATTGGTGCTCATTCCTGTCAGACAGACCATCAAAATACACCAGTGATCTCTATATATTCTATGTATATAAAGATCTCCACAAATTCAAAGTGTCTAATCAAAAATTCAAATGAAAAAATTCCTCCAATGAATACAATAACAATGCCTTAGAATCATTCACTAGTACTATACCAGATGCATGAAGAAATGAATAAGTACTGACTCTTAGGAAAGTTGACAAGGAATCAGCCAACTTTCTTTTGTTATGAGCAATGTTGAACTCACTGTGAATTCTCCAAATGATGCTCGTGCACAGTCTATTAGGTCATAAATTGTTGTTATGGTGATAGTGCAGATAGCACTATCTGAGATTCTCCTGGATTTCCATCAAATACTCATTTCCAGTTGAAAATTACTAAAATAACATGTTCTACTATGAACTCCCCTAAATGCTGAGTGTACTTTTCAGGAATTTTATAGGCTAGCTGTTTAATTAACCTGTGTTTAAATAGCTTTGTATAGAAATAGTGTTGTTGAAAAACAAAGGCTCAGAGTATACAAAAGTTACTAATGCTGAAGTGCTTTAATATTTCACTATTTAAATCTTAAGGCTATTTCTCTGACAGAAGTAATACATTATTATGAATTGTTGCGTACTTGTCCTACATACTCCTGGTATGTTGTTAATGTGTGGTTAGCCATGGTAAGTATTTAGAGAACATAAACTGGCATATGCTAACATGAGGACTTTAGTGCTTCTGATGAAAGAGTTTTCAACATACCAACATAAGCTTTACAAGGCTAGCAAAATAATACAAGACTATTGGATGCGTCACTATTTTGCACTGAGCATAGAAATAATGTGTTGGGATGCAGTTTCAATGGTCAAATCATGATTGAACTGTAGCTAGTCACGGGATCTGACTATGATGCTCAGCACAAGCTTTCCACAAGGACCAAATGACCTATGTGTCTATAGTATAGAATATTACACATTTTATTGTTTTATTATGTACTTCACAATAATTATTAAGTTTGATAGTAAACCTACATATTTATGTGCATGAGCCCCAACATATACACATTTTTAGAGTATCTTTATTTTATAATATTGCAAACTACTCAATTTGGAAACATTTAATCTTTTCACTTCTGTATTTATACAATGCTATTCAAAAAGATTATGTATAACTTCATGTAGAGAACTGAAAGTCAGACCATGTTGAACTTGTGGATAAGTATACATTTGAGAGCATGCACATATCCACATATACTTATGTAAACTGTGATTAATATACTTAATACATCTAAGACAAATAATAGACACAGAATAGGTATGGTCTTCAGGAAAATACACAGAAACATACACTTTTCACCTAGCAGATAATATCCTTAATTTATCTCTTTTAATAGGCTTTGATACACTGTTTACACTGACAAATTGGGGCTAAATTTAAGGAGAAAGGTAACAGATATTTGATTCTAAAAAAAAATTCTCCAATTATAGATATACATAAAAGGTTACAGAAAAGAAATTGAGAGGATTCTATCCTCCCATGTGATTAAATAAACCAAATCTACTCTTCCTGATGCTCCCACTTAACAACGGGTGCTTCTTGATCACTTTACTAGGAGCTCACAATCGAGCAGGTTTGGTACACAGAGGACTCAAAACATTACAGTAAAGAACAAATCCCTTCTGAAATATTCTCATGAGTTCTGTAATTGGTTCTCCACACTGAGCCAAGAGACAATAGGGAGTGTTTGTGTCAAAAGGGCAGGGACTATTGTTTTTGTTTGTATCTTTTCCAGGTATTTACACACATAGGAATCCCAGAAACCACTTATAATCAACAGGCACAAAGTTTGCACACCCCGGAGACCTGATCTCAGAACTAGGCAGCTCTTCTCTCATCAAACATTTCCCAATTGTTATTTCTGAGGTGGTCATCAACAGATCTCTGGTGGATACAGTCAGAAGTTGTCAATCCTCACAAATCACCAAAGCTGTGCTAAACTGATACGACTCTAGGGCTGAGAATATGCTCTATTCCCCTCTCCCACTCTTCAAAGATCATTGATTAAACAGCTTGGTAAATCAATGTATGAAAATATTCCAAGCCCATAAAATTATAATGTGTAGACAAATCCTGAAACACGTTTCACAGCTGACATGCTAAACACTTAGTCAAGAAATTCTCAGTTTTCACTCGTGCTTATTTTCAGTGGAAATCTGAAAATCAGGGGGAAATCTGCTTTCAGAAATCATAAGGGCCATTCAAGGGATTGACAACTTTGACTTGGTTAGAATTCAATTTTCTTGCTTTTCTGTTCAGTTTGTTGTTGGGACTGACCATGCAGGGAGTGTTTGAAATATTCCCAACTGACAGATAGTGTCATTCTATGAATGCTATGTGCCAGTATCAAGGAAGACAAAATTTCAGATGAACTTGATCGGGCTCCTTCTTCTTAGACAGCTCTTTCAACTAACTCCTGGCAAAGATCTGACCCATAGTGACCTAAGACTCATTACTAATTTCAATGTTAACAATGTTCATTTTCTATCTAGTGTCAGGATTTCCTACTTTTCCATAGCACTTTCCAAGTGTAATAGACCACTGGTGATATCACAATGACCTTTCACCTTTTAATTTTGTCCCTCCTTATCATTGTTTAAAGTTTCTTAAAACAAACCTCTTACTATAATTTATTTATGGGGTTTAAGGGCTTGATTGAACTCTAACTCGCACAACTAAATTTTGTCAGACCTGATGTGGAAAAATTACATTACTATACTTTGATTTCCCAAGTGACAGCTGTTGAGTTCTGAGATTCTCAGAGGATGAGATCTGTTATGTAAAGTATGATTAATAGCTGAATAAATCCAAGGCAAATATTACTAGAGACTGAATATTTAGGGTTTTAATCAGCCTCGCACAGATGGGTTTTGTCACTTTGAGTATTGACATTGAGTACCTCACGATGCTACTGACTCTAAGGGAACTTATCCCTCTAATTGCTCGTCAACCTAAGCTATTTACGGCATTCCCAGACCTGCTTTGGCCTTACAGTCCTCAGTTTTGTATATATTTATGTTTCATGTCTGTGTACTATGTTAATTTATACAAAATAATGAAAAGCTAATGATCTGTTTAATCAATGCACCTCTGGGCCATTTTACTTTTGGATTGGACATGATTTGTGGAACTTGCTCCAAAGGGAAAAGAAATGTTACTGAGTGTAGGGGGATATCAAGTCATGAAGGAACAAGATTGTTAGTCTTTGTTTTATTTTGTTGTACAACAACTGCAGCACAACTCCATACAATAGAGAAGAGGGGACATTTTATAACTTCATCTCACAGTACATGAAGTTAGTAGAAGGACAGAGGTGTCATTTGCTTACCCAGTGCTACTTTCCATGAGGAGATTTTGCCATAAACCAGGTATCCATCATTCTATCTAGTGAAATATACCATGGGAAGCATAGGTTATTTTTATTTCCACTCCTTCCCATTGCTCCATTTGTGTTTGCTTTATTCCAAAGTAGGACTTTGCAGGGGTCATTAGTCATCTTCATTTTTGCTGCAAAGCCCATAATTACCTTAAGAAAATATAATAATCTTATTTTTCACATGGTGTTTAACTACCTTAATCAGAGTCTCCTATATTGACAGCTTCATCCGTGATGCAAGCAGGGATCACTCACTGATGAACCTTTTTGAAAGTATATGGGTGATAAAGGCTCTGCCTTCATCTATTGATTAGGGCATAGGAAGAGTTGAGAAGAAAATACTCTACTTGGAAGGGAGAGCTGGGGACAAGGAGTCCTGGTTGAATGATGATCACTAAAGGCATTCCTTTGAATGATGTCTTTCTTTGGGCCCTCACTCCCTGAAACCCCATTCTCTGTGTCTTGTTTGGCATGAAGTGAGACACATTTTCTCACAACATGCCACTACATGATGATCTGCCTTGTGATGGTCTAAATTAAAGCGGGCAATATAATGAAAGAAACCCCTAAAATTATGTGAGCCAAAGCATACTTCATGCTTCTTAAAGTGTTTTTCAGACACGATGCCACAGAAGTTTCTGAGTAATAAACTTCTGAAATGTAACCACAGTAGTCTTCTCTGCTTTGATATACACCGTGAATTTGATTCCATTTCTGAACAGCCAACTGGATTTTGCTCACCCTCGGTTGAAAGAATTTTCATGTCACAGGGTGCCCCTCCAAGCATCTCTCCTCCTTTTCTTCTGGAAAGATGTCTTGTGCGGACCATGTAAAGTGTCTGTCACATGTTTCATACACAGTGACTTCTGTTAATAGTGTCTATACTACCTTCATTGAGATTTTAGGAGGTACCATGTCATCGATACCATATGAGGTGTGTGTCATGATAGTTCCCATTTTGAATGTGAGGAAATGAATAAAAACTGGTGAGATAAAATGACGATAAATGTAACACTGCAGAGACATAGCAGAATTTGCCTGGCACTATAGTCTGACTTTGAAAAACTCTTTGCTCTGTATCTTCCATTTTCGTACATTCTTGTCTCTTACAGCACACATTGGTCTCTTCCTCTTAGGTCCAAATTTAAAGTAGTAGATCTCCTCGTGTCCTCACTACCAACTCATAGGCATTTGTTTCTTTTTATGCACACCCCTGGAAAGATACCTAAGAGAAAGGGGATATAAGTTAGTAATTTTGGTGCAGGTTACTGAATAACTTTTGGTTTGTGGAACAAAGAATTTTTACTACATTGGGAAGCTGACACAAGCAAAGGATATTCCAGCATTTAAGTTGCCAGAGACCATTTAGACTGACAAAGGTGCATTGGTGTTCCAGTTACAAACACTACCTTTGAGAAACTAGGGAAGGTTGTAGCCTGCCTCTCAATCCTTACATATAGTACTTACTCAATTTCAGTAATCACCTGTAACTTAGTTTTCTATTTTCTGTATCAGCTGTCCATTTCTTGCATTACAGTTCTTCAAGGATATGCATCTTACCTTTATTATTTTTTAGACTGACCTTAAACCTTAACTAAGAACATCCGTATCTGATTTATAATTTTATGCTCCAAAGTGCCTGACATACATTTGATGAATATGTTTTGTTTAGTGATCAACATGTATTACAATTTGTAATACCATTCAGATACAGATAATCGTCAGAGATGGCTGTTAGTATTTTCTATTTGGCTTGCACTTTCCTTTCATTGTATATATTTTTATCTTAAATTGTCATCACTATAAATTTCCAATGCAAATTGCATTGTCATTCTAGACAGAAGGAAATAAGGCACAGTTAATGAACTTATGAATAGTTTGGAGTTAATCTAGTGTTTGCAAATAGGTTGGCTTAGGGTCCATGTTTTGCCATACTCAAGAGCTGTTCAGCGGAGGAAAAAGATGGCAACACCAAGTCTATACTGAATGCTCTTGTATGATTTAAAGTACCTCTGTGATGTGGTTTTTCAAGACAGGGATTTTTCCAGTAGCTCTGGCTGTTCTGGAGCTCACTCAGTACATCAGGCTGGCCTGGCACTCTCACAGATCTTCCTACCTCTGCCACCTTAGTGCTGAAAAAGTGCGTGCCACCACACACGGCTCTAAGAAAGGAACATTAAATCCCTGTATTGTGTTGGATACTCCAGGTCCTAAGACAAGTATTTGAGTGAAGATACTTTATTTGCAGATAATCCTGCAATACTTTAGTAAAAGTCAGGTGACCAAGGTTGAGGGAGGATGATGTTTATTCATAAACAGATCACATCTGAAAAGGACTGCGATTCTCTGCATGGTAGTACTGAGGATCCCTCAACACATTACCACAGAAAGATCATATTTAGGTGTCAAAAGCAGGTGGTGATTCGTATAAGCATAAGGAAAATTCTAGCTGCCCCAAACTCTTCCTAAGCATAAAAAAGAAACATCAGAGAACTTATAGAGGGATGGATTTGAATAAAATTAAGTAATGGGATTTGACCCCAGGACACATATACCCATTGTTCATATTTAGTCTCTCTCATATGCCAGGAAGTCAAGGATGAATAAAATGTCCTGGACCTCTAGAGGCTCTTGTTGCAATGAAGAGTTGTTAAGCAATTTTAGAAAGATTTTATAGATATGAATTTCTGATTTTGAAATGAATTCTAGATGCTAGAGAAATTCCTCAGCATTTAAGAGTACTTGCTAGTTTTTCAGAAGACCCTGGTTCCATTCATAACACTAAAGCAAGCACCTCAAAACCATTTGTAACTCCTATTCCAGAAGATGCCTTCTCCTGACAGCCATAGGTACATGTGTACATTCAATTCAAAGAAATCCACACAAACAAATGAATACATAAAAGATCATTAAAAGAAAAAATATTAACTCTGATGGCATATTAGGGAGATTGGAGAATAATAGAATTTCTGACAAGGGGCAACAAAATTCATTCATCTTAGGGGGAAAGAAATAGCAAGAGAATTTGTAAAAGAGTGTGTGTAGAAAAGGAAGAACGGTATGAAATAAAGATGAAGGGAAAGAAAAACCGTGCTAGTCACAGAGACTTTACTAAAGAGTTAGGATTTAGTTCTAAAGCAGTGAGAGTCTATCAAAGGGCATGCAGACTGCAGAGGATTTGTTTCTTTTATTTAACATAGCAGGACTCCAGATTTAATGTTCTTTAAGAAACATATATTTCTAAGTACATTTAAAGGGAGCCACACTATAAAAGGGAGACACAAGACTCTCAAAGGTTGTGTGTGATTGATCCGCTGCGGGATGGTGATACTTGGCAATAGCGTTGCACCTGAGTCTTCTTCCTTAATTCACTTCCTCCTTTGGATTCTATCCACATCCAGGTTTATGCCTCAGTGTTTGTCTTAGTCAGGGTTTCTATTCCTGCACAAAACATCATGACCAAGAAGCAAGTTGGGGGCTATTTGCTCTTCTTCTCTTCTCTGCTCTCTTGCCCTCTTCCCCTTTGTCCCTGTCCCTTCTCTCCACATCCCCCCCACGCCTTCCCTCCACGTGCTCATGGCCAACCTTTATTCCTCTCCCCCTCTACACTTCTTCTCTCACTAAGTCTTTCCACGTGGAAAAAAATATAGAAGGGGAAAAAAAGAAGCAAGTTGGGGAGGAAAGGGTTTATTCAGCTTATACTTCCACATTACTGTTCATCACCAAAGGAAGTCAGGACTGGAACTCAAGCAGGTGTGGAGGCAGGAGCTAATGCAGAGGCCTTGGAGGGATGGTACTTACTGGCTTGTTTCCCCTAGCTTGCTCAGCTTGCTTTCTTATAGAACCCAAGACTACCCACAAGGGGCCCTCCCCCGTTGATCATTAATTGAGAAAATGCCTTACAGCTGGGTCTCATGGAGGTATTTCCTCAAGGGAGGCTCCTTTCTCTGTGATTATTCCAACTTGTGTCAAGTTGACACACAAAACCAGCCAGTATAGTGTTCTTGACATTATCTAGATTTTGACTATTCATTTGGTTCTGCATGCATACAGCAGAAAATGCTGGCCTATAGCCATTCTTCCTCTAGGAAAAATAATTCCTCTAGGATAAAAAATTAATATGAAAATACTCTTTATAGTTTGAATCAATAATGTACCCCAGCTGGCAATGCTTTGAATTCTTGGTCCGTAATGGATGATGCTTTTTGGCGACTGGGGATTTTTGGCTGGCTGGTGGCGATAAGTCACTTGGGGCAATATTTTGAATGCTACTTCCCTATGATCCCTGCTTTTTGGTCCATGCAATCCATGAACCAAATAGTTTCTGCTCTGCTCTTCCTACAGAAGAAGAACTTAACACTCTGAAATTGTGAGCCTAAAGAAAACTTCCCTCCTTTATGTTTTTAATCAGATATTTAATCACAGCAATTTGGAAACAACTGATATAAAATTTCATTTTTTATCTATAAGCATTAAGGTGAAAACATTACTCTTTAACCAACACATAAGTACATTGACTGGTTGATTTCTGTCTGAGTGTTCGTGCATGCCATGCCTTGTGTGTAGAAGACCATTTTCTCTTTTTACCATATAAGTTTGAGTCTTGGGGACTGACCTCATGTCATTAGGACTGGGAGTAAGTAATTTTAACTGCTGAATAATCTTGCCAGCCTAGAAAAGTTATTATTACCACTAGAATCCTGGTGTATTTTATTGTTTTATATTTTTCTTATGTGCCTTACACTATTATTTTGTCAGAAAATTTGACCAAATTTTTTACTAGTTCTTTGAATATTTCATGCAATGTGTTTTCATCCTCTTTTCCCTCATTCTTCTCCGATCCAAACCCCTTCCCTGAAACACCAATCTGAATGTCCATTTTTTATATATTAAACACATTCAACTGAGCTGCTCATATATTCTTGGATATGTGGGCTTCTACTAAAGCATGTTCATCTTACAACGGGCAAAACAGACTTAAGCAAAACTAGCTCCCTCTTACTTGCAGCTATTTACAGCAAATAGCTCCTCAACTCAGGGTGAGAATTCCTGTTTCATGAGGGCTGAGAGATCCATTACTCTACTAGTATAATGATAATGCAATAGAAGTCAGTTTAATACTTTGTCTTTTAGCAGAATAGTAATATTAGGTTTTCTCCTAGAGTTTATGATCTACAAAGGTACAGGTTCTCGAATAGTGCCATATATGGATTTTATCTGATAGCCCATAGACCAGTCAGAAAGCATTTGCTTCCTCCCAGATGTCCCTAACATGATTGTACTGATTGCTATGGGTTTTATTTTCAAGGTAGTCATTGTTGTAGCTTACAAGGATTACAGTTTGTTGAAATTGGTGATTATTTTTCTCCTCTGGTTGAATGCATAGCACCTTCAATCACTAAATGGAAGCCAGTAGGAAAAAGCTCCTAGGGAAAGAAAGTAGTTAAATTTAATACTTTTGCTGATTGTCTAGGCAGCCTGTAAAGCTTGGCCAACATCTTCAATGAAATAATTGAGCAACTCCTGCAAGTTTTCCACATTTTAAATAAACTTGGATCTTCATGAACTTTTAAATGATTAAAAAAAATTGTTGCTTTAGTAAATAATAAATGGGTCCAAGATTCTTAATTATATTTTTGTATTATATATTGCATATGTATTGCTAGAAAAGGAGTACTTCACTGTCCTTTCCTGATATATCAGTATATGTATATGCTTTATATATTTAAATATACTTATGAACTATATAGGTATATAAATATGTATATTCATTTGCATTATTATTCAATTTTATACCTCAACCACTGATGTTATGGTTTGAAATCCACATAAAATACAGAACAGATGATTCTCATTTTTTTTCTCATTCAGATACATGACTCGATATAATACATTTTACATCTATCCATTTTCCTGCAAATTTTAAGATTTAATTTCTTGATAACTGAATAAAATGTTTTTGTAAATATATACCACATTTTATTTTTCAAAGAGACTCTTACAAACAGTCTTATAATTTGGCATATAAACTCAGAATCGCATAATTACTTTTCTCAATGATTTTGAAATGCATCATTTAGGCAATAGATTGAGACAGTAACCATGTGTAGAAATAAAATTCCCCTATTGTATTTTCCATATTCACATGTGGTTGGGATTTTACCACAAACAAATTGGGTTTCAGAGACACTTGTGTATATTTTCTAGCCTCTTGATATATGTCAAAGCTGGATTGACTATAGTTTCTGAATATATGCTACCAAACAAGAAAGGGAATTACTAGAGGGGGAAAAGTAGGTGTTCACAATGGGAGGAAGAAAGAACAAAGATTTTGGGCAATGGAAATTTTAAGGAAAGGAAAAGTCATGAAAATAGTCTCAACAGAAAAATACTTTGCTTAAAATGCATAGCATAATATACATGCTAACTTAAAGCTAATTTACAAACAATATTTGTTTCTCTGGATATGTAGATTTCATTTAGAATATCCAGAAAAGTTCCATTTCTAGTAAGACACCAAAGGGGAGAAGGGAGGGACATTCTGTAGATGGACAATACAATATATTGATGCAGAAGAAATGGAATGAATGAGTGTAAGAAGACTAAATGCAGAGTGGGGAGCAGGGTCAGTGTAGGAAAGAGACTATGGAGAGCAATACCTAATGCTAATCTGAAAAACTATATGGAAACCTACTGGTCTACAAGTGTCCTGAAATATATACATATGCATATGTAGTTTAAATGGAGGTACCTTATACTGCGGAGACAATGTCCTAAGCAGACACACTATCCTACCAAATAAAGTTCCAGTGTTAGTAAATGATTTTTGGTTGGGAGAATTTTAGTAACTGCTTTTATCTTTTTAGGAGTTATGGGACTGTTTATGTGGTTTCTCTGATATTTATTTAACTTTGGTGCCTGGTATCTGTCTAGAAAATTGTCCATTTCATCTAGTTTCCAGATTTGTTGAATATGGGCTTTTGTAGTAGGATCGGATGATCTCTTTGAGATGTTGGCCAAAGTAGATCCACCAAGCTAATTGGTATTGCCAATATTTTTGGTTTCACTCCATTGATAGTATGGGTCTATACTGAAAAATCTACTTGTAATTCTAATTCCAGGGGAACAACCCCCCCTTCTCCTCCCCTCTCTTTTTCTCTCCTTCCCTCTCTCTTCCTCTCTCTTCCTATTAACTTCCCTACTCCCTTCTGCCCTCTTTCTGCTCTCTCTCTCTCTCCTTCTCTCTCCCTCTCTCTCTCCCTTTCACACACACACACACACACACACACACACACACACCCACACACACATACACTCCCCATGATCACTATATTCTCTCTCTCTCCATTCTCTCTCTCTCTCTCTCTCTCTCTCTCTCTCTCTCTCTCTCTCTCTCTCTCTCTTTCTCTCTCTTTCTATCTCTCCCCCTCTCTCCCCCAAATAAAAAAACCCTTGAAATTTTTAAAAAAACTTAAAAGTAAAAAACCATTTAGTATGATGTGGCTACTGATTTGCTGTCTATTGATTTTGCTATATTTGGTATGGGCCTTGAATTCCTGTTCTTTTAACATGAAAGGTTGTTCAATTTTGTCAAATGCTTTTTCAGCATCTAATGAGGTGACCACATGGTTTCTTTTCTTTGAGTTCATTTATATAGTAAATTACATTGGTGGATTTCCCTATATTGAACCATCCCTGCATTCCTGGGATGAAGTCTACTGGATCATGGTGAATGGTTATTTAGATGTGTTCTTGGACTCAGTTTGTGAGAATTTTATTGAGTAATTTTGCATCAATATTCTTGTGGGAAATTTGTCTGAAGTTCTCTTTCTTTGTAGGGTCTTTGTGTAGTTTAGGTATAAGTGTAATTGTAGCTTCAAAGAAGGAATTGGATAGTTTTCCTTCTGTTTCTATTTTGGGGAATAGGTTGGACAGCATTGCTATTAGGTCTTCTATGCAAGTCTGATAGAAGTCTGAACTAAAACCATCTGATCCTGGGCTTTTTTTGATTGGGAGACTTTTAGTAACTGCTTCTATTTCTTTAGCAGTTGTAGGGTTGTTTAGATAGTTTATCTGATCCTGATTTAACTTTGGTACATTGTATCTTTCTAGAAAATTGTCTATTTCATCCAGATTTTCCAGTTTTGTTGGATTAGGCTTTTATAGTAGGATCTGACGATTTTTTAAATTTCCTCAGCTTCTGTTATTATTTTGTTAATTTGGATACACACTTTGCACACTGTCATTAGTCTGGCTAAGGGTTCATCTATCTTGTTGATTTTTCTCAAAGAACCAGCTCCTGGTTTTGCTGATTCTTTGTATAGTATTTTTTGTTTCTTCTTGGTTGATTTCAGCCCTGAGTTTATTTATTTCCTGCTGTCTACTCCTCTTGGGTGTATTTCCTTCTTTTTGTTGTAGAGCTTTTAGGTGTGCTGTCAAGCTGTTAGTATATGGTCTGTCCAGTTTTTTGGATGCACTCAGAACTCTTAGTTTTCCTCTTAGTACTGCATACATTGTATCCCATACGTTTGGGTATGTTGTGCCTTCATTTTCATTAAATTCTAAAAACTCTTTCATGTCTTTCTTTCCTCTTTGACCAAGTTGTCATTGAGTAGAGCATTGTTCAGCTTTCATATGTATGTGGGATTTCTCTTGTTATTATTGTTATTGAAGACCAGCCATAGTCCATAGTGATCTATTTCAATCTTCTTGTTGAGGCCTGTTTTGCGAGCTATTACATGATCAAATTTGGAGAAGGTACCATGAGGTGCTGAGAAGAAGGTGTAGTCCTTAGTTTTCAGATGAAATGTTCTATAGATAAACAATTCATTTAGTTAAATAAATCCATTTAGTTCATAACTTCTGTTATTTTCACTGTGTCTCTATTTAGTTTCTGTTTTTATGGTATTGATGGTGGAGTGTTGAAATCTCCCACTATTATTGTGTGTGGTGTAATGTATGCTTTGAGCTTCAGTAAGGTTTCTTTTATGAATGTGGGTTACATTGTATCTGTAGCATAGATTTTCAGAATTGGGAGTTAACCTTGGTAGATTTTTCCTTTGATGAGCATGAAGTGTCCTTCCTTATCTTTTTTGATAACTTTTGGTTGAACATCAATTTTATTTGATATTAGAATGGCTACTCCAGCTTGTTTCTTGAGACCATTTGCTTGGAAAATTTTTTTCTACCATTTTACTCTGAGGTAGTACCTGTCTTTGTCACTGAGGTTCATTTCCTGTATGAAGTAAAATGCTGGGTCCTCTTTAAGTATCCAGTCTGTTAGTCTATGTATTTTATTTCGGGAATTAAGTACATTAATATTAAAAGATATTAAAGAATTGTGATTGTTGTTTCCTCTTATTTTGATTGTTAGAGGTGGAATTATGTTTGTGTTGCTTTCTTTTTTTGGATTTGTTGAAAGATTGCTTCCTTGCATTTTCAATGGTGTAGCTTCCTTCCACCTATAGGGATTTTCTAACTACTATCCTTCATAGAGCTGGATTTGTAGAAAAATACTGTATAAATTTGGTTTTGTCATAAAATATCTTGGTTTCTCCATCTATGGTAATTGAGAGGTGTTGCTGGATATAATACCCTGGGCTGGCATTTGTGTTTTCTTAGTGTCTGTATATTTGTACAGGATCTCCTGGCTTTCATACTCTCTGTTGAGAAGTTTGGTGTAATTCTAATAGGTCTGTCTTTATATGTTACTTGACCTTTTCCCCTTACTGCTTTTAATATTCTTTCTTTGTTTCGTGCATTAGGTGTTTTGACTAATACATGTCAGAAGAAGTTTCTTTTCTGGTCCAGTCTATTTGGAGTGTGTAGGCTTCTTGTATGTTTATGGGCACCTCTTTCTTTAGGTTGGGGAAGTTTTCTTCTATAATTCTATTGAATTCTATTAATTCTATTAATTAAATTGATATTTGCTGGCCCTTTAAATGGGAGAATCTTCACTCTCTTCTATACCCTTAGGTATCCTTGAGGTTTGTGTTATTCTTTCTCATTGTGTCCTAGACTTCCCATGAATCTAGTTTGGGGTTCATTTAGGACCCAGGACTTTTCCACTGGTGCACTTTTTCATTGCTACCTATTCAGAGTCAATGTTTTCTCATGGTCCTCTTCTTATCCTGGAATCTCTCTTCATTGTTGTACTTGTATTCAAGTTCTTCCAGTTCTTTCTCTGATTCCTTCATGAATCCTATTCTCCAGTTCAGTTTTGCTCTGCCCTGTGTTTGCTGTTTCTGGCTTTTATTGTTTCTATTTTTCACTTCTTGCTTCATTTTGTAGATCCTGGATGGGTGTTCCTTCTGTGTCTGTTTTAATTCCTTCATTCCTGTTTTTTGTTCCCCTTTTCCTGTAACTTCTTTTGATCATCCGGATTTTTTGTTCTAGGCATCTTAATTCAAGCATTTGGGCTAATAGCCACTTATCAATTGCATACCATGTGTGTTTTTTCTGTGATTTCTTGACTCTGGAGAGATGGTACTTAAAGGCTTCACAACCAAATTAAATTTGTCTTTATCCTATGATTGTGGGTTTAAATCCAAATTTTTGCATTTGCTTTTCTTGGACTACTGTGCTGTTTTTGTTTTTGTTTTGTTTTTTTTGTTTTGGTATCTTCTGATCATGAGAATCTCTCTTCAATTTCTTGAATTCAGTTGGTAAATTTGTTCTATGATGCTATGTTTGGTTTGTCTCCAGGATTGTCTCCTTTTTAGGTTTTTTTATTGTTTGATCCTGAATGGCTTTGTTCTTCCTTCACCTGTTTGTTTGGTCTTTCTGTCTCTGACTGGATTTTGTCCCTCCTTAAGGACTTCCTTTTTCACCTGTGTTCTTATTTCTTTTCTGGGAGTTAGGATGTTCCTCTTAAATTCTCCTTTATCATGTGATGTTTTTTAAATCCAAATCTTGACTGTGTTGGGGACAATGTTAGCTCTATAATGGAAAATATGGGTTCTGATGACCAGAAGGGTTTCTGTTGCAGGTTCTTATGCCAATTTTTTTGGTTCTTTTTCTTGCTGAGACTGGGACTTGTCCCCCTGTGAGCCTGTAAGCCTGTGATCTTAGGAGTCAGGACAGTCCTGAAACTCTCCGGGCAAGTTTTGGGTACTGAGGTCTGCAGGACAATGTTAGCTCTGGGGACAAATATAGACCAGAAGGGTCCTGTCAGTAACCAAGTTTTTAAGACCATAAGTCAACCTTACAATTTAAATGTTTCTATTATTAGAGGTATCAAAGTAGGTGCAATAAATCACGAGAACATAGGCTATATATATCTTCAATAAATTTCAAAATTCTGGGTATGAATTTATTTTCTTGTTTGTAAATAAATTTCAATCTCAACACCCTTGGTTGAAAATCAACTCTGTCTTAGACAGAATAATTTGTTACTATATAGTGCTAGTGTCTGCACTTCCAGGCATTTCTGCTTCTACCTATTAGGCTCAGTACAAGCACCATCTTTAAGTTGTGACAAAATAAAGATGCCTCTAACTTCAATTGTACACTGGAGATCCCAGATCTGCTATTGTGTACTTTGAAGCTCTACCTGCCACATGCTACGAGATGATGAAATATATAAAACACTTGGCCACAAGAATGAGGATTTGAGCTAGATGACCAGAATCTATATTAAAAACAGGCTTGATGTTGGACTGGGTACTATTTGTACAAGAGAGCAAAGATGTGTAGACTCTGACACTCAGTGGCCAGAAGCCTACTAGGCAACTTCTAGAATAAAATATTCTGTCTACAAAGTGAAAAAAGAAAGAAGGCAATGCAATGTTGTCTTGAAAAAAATCAGACTTCCATGTGGACTCTCTAGACACACACACACACACACACACACACACACACACGCATGCACGCACACACACACGCACACACACACACACGCACATACACAAATACAAACACATGCAAACATATATGTGTTCTAAATAAGCTTTAATTACATTCTTTCTTCCAGTAAAATGTGCTCTTTAATATCCCATCATAGAGAACCAGCAGTGGACATTGATTCTTCCCATCTGGGATCTCCTAAATGATTTTCTTCTCAGTCTCCATTCCAACCTTCTGGTTTGACGTGTTGCATAAACTCACTCCTCATTCCCTCTTTTTATTTTCCTAACCACTTTCTAAGAAGCACTTTTTAAAAAGTCTTTCATTTCTCTGAGTGTTTGTCCCCTCCATTTAACCATGTTTCTGAGGTTCAACAAAAACAACAGAATTATTGTCCTCTTCAGATGGCCATGATGACAAAAAATAATTATAAAGAAACAGGTTATAACTTAAAAATATTGTATTAGTAAGGAAGTTATAAGACGTTACTATTGATAAAATTTTCAGCAAGCCCAAACATCTGGATTCCATATCTCATAAATATTACTCATCAAATATAGTTCTTAGAGTAAAATAAAGCTAAGGAAAATAAGGCTGAGACTGTTTCCAATACATATTCACCGAGTGGCCATTCCAGATTCTTCTGCCTGGGCAATTGACCTCTGGCTATTTTGTCATAGCATTGTGAGATATTCTTGTCAAAAATGGAAATTGCCTGTGATAACTACATTTTCATGTGTCTTTCATTGCCTCTTACTAAAACTCTAAATGAAATGGGCTTTTGAAGGTTACATATTCTTGACATGACAATCAGGTTTTGGATAAGCAACTTCTATATACATGGGAGCCAAGGTAAGTTTCTTTCCACAGACCTTTCAGGAGGCAAGCTGTCTCTCTGTAAAAATGATTTAGAGGCAGCTGGCCCTCTCCTCGCTGGTCTCTTCAGGTATAGGTTGGCTATTCATCATCAGAGGCAGAAATCTCTGTCCGTTTTCAGATCAGACATGTGTCCTCCTGCTAGAAGGCCTTTATCCTGGCATAGATAGGTTCAAGCCAAGGTCTGTGCTTGCAAAATAGGGAACTTGACACTATTTATATCACACCAGAGCTGACTCAATGCCAGTGACCATTGAACCTGCTTCTCTTCCAATTTTAAGGTGCTTTTTTCTTTTCTGAGTTTCACCAGATGTGACATCTGCCTTAAAGAGACAGTGATTTTCAGGACCTATATTACACTAGCAGAGTCCACCGTCCTCTATGCTGTACTAGGCAGTGGTGAATATAGTGAATAGTCCTCTTTTTCCTTGCTTGGGATTATGTGCGATATTCTGACTGGGCTGTTTTATACTTGACTTCCTCTTTGAGAAACCTTATCCTTATGTTAATTCTCTTCCTATGAACTTCATGTGAGTGCTCAAATAAGACAAACAAAAATGGGCAAACATGTTTTTCATAAATTCCTTGTAAGAGTTCTTTATAGTACTCAGAAATCTCTGAAGATAAGAAATGTCTATTTCCATTTTAAATTAGGAGTATGAGTCAAGAGAAACTCAACAGCTGTCCAACTTCAAACAGCTGGTTTCTGATAGAACATCAGTCTACCCAATCAAAATATCAAGTAGTTTTCTGCTAGATCACCCAATTTTTCTTAGATTCTCTAAAAAATGTTGTGAGTCTCTCATTGGGATGGTATTGCAACAGCATAACTGTCTATATTGCTGCATTTTGTTTTTGGTATTTTTATATGTCTATGATGTATGCATGCATGATTTCTGTGGGTAGGTGTGTTTATGAGCTCATGTAGATGTGGATTGGACAGAGTTTGAATTTGGGAATCCTCCTCAGTAACTTCCTGGTTTGCTTTTTGAGACAGTCTCTCACTGAACTGGAGCTCACAAACGTTGACAAGCTAGCCTGCCAATGAACTCTGGAATTGCAGTCACATGTCATTAGCCAAGACTTTTGACATGGGGGCTGGGGATTTCAGTTAAGGTTTCCAAGCTTACTCACCAAGTGCCTTCACTGATTCAAAAGCCCCTCCATTGTGCTTTGTTATGAGCGATGCACCCTGTTTTAGAATCTTTAGTGAGATGTAAATTAGATTGCAATGAAAACACTGTCTATAATTCCTCTTTTGCTACTTTTTTCTATGTAAGGAACCTATACTTGTGGACTAGACCAGAATTGTGACTGTAAACATGCAATTGCTTTTCCTCTGACACCATAAATGCTAGATATCTGTCTATCCAAAAGTGTCCCTACTTATAAGCTGATAGAGTAGTAATTATAAATTCTTAATTCTCTTCTATTTCTGACACTGTGAGATAGTCTAATGTGCCCACATTTCTGTCTAACAAAGGGGTTATATAATGTGTAGTTGAGACACAAGTAATAGAGGATTCTGTATTCATATCTACTTAACTTTGCTCTCATTCAAATATCCCCATAGTTCTCTCTAGAGACTCCAAGAACTTGCTTAATTTAAAACATCCCTTTACAAAATGGGTCTTCTCTTAAAAAAAATCTCTGCTAGAGGCGTTACTTTGGTACCCACACAATACATTCACTTTTATAGAGGCTTTGCTTTTTCCCTAAAGAATTTCCTGTTCATTTAGCTTCAGCCAGAGGTAACGTTAACAATTTGTACATCTCTTCAGAGGCACACAATTTACTAAATGTCTTTTAATTGGCATGGGAGCTTGTAAAGCACTTTGCAAGAGGCAATTGGAAGAATTATTTCCTTAATTACCAATGTACAGAGAGGGCTTTTTAGTTTGCATCTTTCTATATGCAGTAGAGTAGTTTGAACTTCAAACTGATTATGTGGTAGCGTCACATAGAACTTCCCAGGTTTCCTCTCTGAATCATTCTGTGGATCCATAAGAAATGTGACTCTGAACATTGAGTGTGGAGAATCACACAAACTGACTCATCTCCGTGTCCTTTCAGAGCTGAAATCAAGGACTCACAAGTAGGAATCTGATTATTTTTTCTGATGGCAGCGTTCAAAGATTAGGCTACATGAAAAGTACTGAGCAAACTGCTGTTGGCTCAATCCATAGCTTTAAAAATCCAGTAATTTATTCTTGCATGTGCACATTCAGTATACATACCTGCAAGGACTTTTGTTTTTCCTTGTTTAGTGTATAGACATGGGATTCATAATAACACTTTTGTCCAATTATATCATATTTACTCACTGCATTTACTTTTCTTTTCCCCCGTTCCCGCATTCCTCCTTGCTCTTCCAAAGTAAATCCTTTACATTTTCATGTCATATGTTATATAAGTAATTATATTTTATGTTTATAAACCTATGATAAATACATAAAGGATTCAGGACATGAAGACCTTATAATCAGTAAACTTACTTGTTTGGAAATTTCAAAGGAAATACCCTTAAAGAATGATCTTTCTCCCTATAGTCTGAGTAGTTACTGACTATTGTTTAACTAAGAACAGCAGAGAAAATGCTAAGAAATGTATAACAATAAACAAAAGAAAATGTTCCCCAATGTCAAGTCCAAGAAGCAAAGCAGATAGTATCCAGGAAAACTTCTGAAGGTTCAACAGAGAATGGAGGACAAAATCAGCCTAAATTAGGGAGTTGGGATTTGTTGCTGTTGTTGTTGTTGCTGTTGTTGTTGTTGTTGTTGTTGTCTATTCTCTCTCTTTCTCTCCATTTTTCTTAACTAACATGCTCCAGTATTTCAGTTTGTCCTACAATAGCATCAAGCTATCAAAGAATTCCAATCATTAAAATGGAAAAAGATTGAGAAGAGCGATCAAGAAAGGATTTGGATTTTCATATCAAAAGCTATGCTGGATTTGTTTTTCCTTTGGTAAATGCATTTTGAGAAGGAAAAATGAAAGCCAAAAATGTAAATAAGCTATAAGCATCTGGGTCTAGAAAGAGAGTACTTGAATAGATATAAGGCAAACTTACAGATTGAAAGTTGTTGTGATGTTATATTTTATAGAGAAATGCGAGCTGAAAGATCCCCAGAAAGGCATGGATGGGTCTGCTTTCACAAGTTAGTGCAGTGATGATGGTGTTTTCTGAATTAGAGTAAATAGTGAAGTCTATCAAAAGCTGGATCCTTTGCCCTTCAATGTAGACTTAGCAGGACTTTGAGGGTGTTTCATTTTTATCTATATAGAAATGTTTAGCAGAAAAGTTAAGTTCTGTGGAAGAAGAAAATGATAACTTGGAGCATTGATGACTCCAGGATTCATCATTCTATATTACAGATAAAATATGCAGAAACAGAAGAGAGAAGAGTCTGCAGAAAAAACATGAGGTGACCAGATTACAGATGGTTAATTGAGGAGAGTGACTGTTTAAGAGTGAATGGCATGCCAAATTTGCTGCAGACTCAGGAGCCACAAAAACATAAGCAAGGGATAGTCTCAAATCATAATTGTGAAAATAAAACTTAATTTCTAAAGTAAGGATCTATGGAGATAGCTCATTGGGCAAAATGCCAGCCTTGCTAGTGTGAGTGCCTAAGTTTAGTTGTCCGGCATCCCTACAAAATTGGAGTATGGAAGCAAAATTCTGTAGGTCCATGGCTGGAAGGTAGAGACAAAAAGAGTCCACCGGAAAGCCAGAAAACCCATCTAGCCCAATTAGTAGGCTCGCTCCAAATCTCAGAAAAGTTAGGTAGAGAAGAACTTGAAGAACACATCTCGTTGTAGAACTCTGATTTTTAACACCCAATGTGCCCACAGCAGCGAACACACCATCACACAACATATGCATTATGTATTCAGCACACACACACATACACACACACACACTCACACATATGTGGATACACGTGTGCACGTGCGCACAATCACACACACACACACACACAAACTTGTGAGCACATGCACACATATATTTTCAATCCATAGTGTAAAGTTATTTATATAAGTGCACAGGTCAATACAGGCACAAAAATGATAGTAGCACTTACTTCCCTTGCAAAGGACCAGGGGTCTATTCATAGTACTCACATCATATCTTACAACCTGCTATAACTTCAGTTTCATAGAATCCAATGACCTCACGCTCCACTGGCTACTGTAGACACTGACTGCATGAGATGCACATATGAATATACAGCCAAAATACATATACACACTAAAATGTATAGGAGGCATTGCTGTTGTTCCTGCTTTTGTTTTGTTTTCTTTTAGATAGGGTTTCTATGTGTAACCCTGTATGTACTAGAATTCTCTCTGTAGATTAGGCTAGCCTAGAACTCAAAGATCTACCTGCCTGTGCTTCCCTCATGCTGGGATTAAAGGCATTTGCCACCATTATTAGAAATGACAACATTTAAAAAGCTATTTAAAAGAAAGGAATCTGTGTATTTTCACTGATTACCTAAATGAATGGAGAATAAAATAATAAACTAAAAACCATTTTTCTATGTGACACAATGTTTAAAATGTCTCTGTGAAAAAATAGTGTTGCTTTTAACTTTGTTATGTATATTTTCTTTGCCAGATAAAAATTAACTATATAAATAGTAATTAAAATGAGTGTGCACAGACATAAATATATGTATATATATGTATATATATATCATTGATTTAAATATTTGTTTATCTGTGTCATATCTACGTATACTTTGTGGCTGCCATGTATCCTTGTTGACCTGACCACCCATCAATCTGATTTTTGTGACTCTGGTTGAAACCAGACATAGTTACTATGTTGAATAGTAGAGAATAAATGGTAAGAAAGGCTCAGCATGGTATCTTCAGTAGTTATGAGCTTGTACGTTGCTGACTGAATATTTAATGCATCCCTGTGTTCAAACTTCCTTTGAAGTCACTTGTGTCTGTGGTGAGCACTGGTTTTTCTGAAGATTCCTCACAGTGTCTGCAGTACACCGTGTTTGGAGTTTTCTCTTTACCTTCCAATGACTTTTCTACCTAGACTACTCAGACATTGGTTTGTAACTGTCAAAGCATTATTCCAATTTAGTTGTCACTCAAAACCTCAGTTTTAGATAAATACCCTGTCAGTGGAGTCTAGACATGTAACTTTATCAGTATTTCTGTGAGTTTTTTTACCCACTGTAATTTTGGAGTCCTCCGTCCTCCATCCCTATCCCCACCGTTGTCTCTCTGTCTCCTTCTCTGTTTTCTTCTTTCTCTTTTTCTATGTTAGCAATGACTGTGTACCAGCTCACTAAGGTTCCTTCTCCCCCTCAGTGAACTCTATAGTAAACAAGGAGAAGACATAGTTTTCATTTTACAACTTACCTCTTTCCAGTGCCTTGTGCAATTCTAATTTTCCCGCTGACAGTTATCCTAAAGCTCTGTTGGGGTTCAGGACGGAGTCTCAAACTTGAATGGAAATTTCTCATGTATCTCATACGTCTATCCTTAAATATAATTTGGATGAAACCCTTCATTTATAGTTATGGCTAAATAATCCACACATCTTCCCTTATTTATCACCAGGTCATAAAGTGCAAGTATCCCTGTGCTCCATGTGTTGTGTGGTCACACATCCCCTTTTGAACGAGTTAGTTAGTATTCTTATGATTCAAGCTCTTTGATTGAAGTAAAGTTGTAAGTCTGCAATTTGTTTAGTTCATTTTTGTCATTCTAAGATTGGGCACAATTCTATGGGAGTTCTTTTTCTAGTTTTGTGCATTAGAAGCAGAAATTAACGTTTTCTAAAATTCACTTTCAAATGACTTCACTAAGGAAAAAATGAAAGAGAAAAAATTAGTATGCAAGTAAAAGACTACCAAAGAACTTCACACAAGGTCAGAGGTGGTGATGAGCAGAAAACCTAAATAAGGAAAAAACAGAATTGGCGAGTCCACGTGAAAAGAGTTCTGCTATTCTTAATACCTTCATTCCCATTCTTGTATTCAAAAATATTCTACTGATCCCCTAAATATATTAAGATATAATTTGCTAGATGAAAATACCTTTCTCATTAATACCAAAGGTAGTAAATTGGGTTTTTTGTTCTTGCTTTTTCTTTCTCATTATCTCTCTAAGATACCAGTAAATGTGGAAGAATCCAGTTTGCTAAACATTTTACCTACTTATCATGCAGCAGTGGTCAAATGATATCAGAAAAAAATTTGCATACATCAATCACTCATGAAGGGTGCCAATCATTTGAAAAAACCTTACACTTGACCTAAGAAAGGTGGGCTTCCATGAAAGATGTGGCAATTCACAAATATCTGAGATGCTGCAGCACCGATGAATTGTGCTGCAGGTTCTAGAGAGGGTCCCACGTCTGCCGACCACCAAGGGTTGAGCTTGCACTGATCCTTTAGTGTCTTACCTTCAGTTTCCACCTTTGTGAAGCACTGACAACAATTCTTACCTTACTTGTAAGGTTACATAATTGGTTTGCACTAAAATGCTTTGTGACTCTTTTTTAAAAAGTATTATTATTAATTAATTATTTTATTTTTTTTACAGTCCAAATGTTTCCCCCTCCAGGTTCTTCCTTGCAGAATTCTTCCTACCATTTCCTTTTGACTCTGAGAGGGTAACCCCTTCAGCAGTGTCTACTAGCCCAGTCTGCTGTCAGAGACTAAGCCATCAACCAAAGGACACACAGGGACTGGTCCAAGGTCCCTAAGCACATGTATAGTAGAGGCAAGCCTTGCCTAGCCACAGTGGGAGAGGATGTGCCTTATCCTGTAGAGACTGGATGCCCCAGGGAGATTTGGGACTCTTAAGGAAATGACCCAAAGTCTATTATTACCGCTCTGCTCCTGATGTTTATTTTTCTCCATTGTTAGAATCCTTTCTGTGCTTTTTTTCTCTGCATTTCTATAATGTCCTTGGCCTTTATTCTTATGTTATTACCGCTTACAGTGTTATAGCCATTTACAACTTTGTGTTAATCAAAACCGTGAATTTCAACAAAGGCAACAGCCCTGCCTCATCAGTGACCTTTTTCCCTTTGATCCTGCCATCTGAAAGCTTTTTATACATTCTAATTCTCTTCCATTTTAATAGCTCTGTGAAGCAGTACTATTTTCTTTGACTGATAAGATCATTGAAGGTGACCTGATTTTCTCCAGAGATACACAATGAATAAAACACATTCACACATAAACTGAAACACGTTCCACAGAATGGGAAAAGAAATCCCAGTTCTCTCTCTCTCTCTCTCTCTCTCTCTCTCTCTCTCCTTTCCTCTGATCCTCCCTCCCTCCCTCCCTCTCTCCCTTCTTCTCCCTCTCCCTTCATCACTGTCCATTCACATAAGGAGAAGATGACTTCTCAGACATTATGATTATACATGCCTCATCTAATTATGCAGGCTGACTTCCTTATTGCAGATCTTAGATTTTGTTGTTATTTCATATTATTTTGTCATAAAATTTAATAGGAAGACTTTGTAAGAACAAATAGAGTGGTTAGTGTTTGATTCTTGTCTTGCATTCTTAAGGAGCTCTTATAATACAAACATCTTAATTTGAAAGTGTATCTGGTTGAACCATAGAATTATTTATCCTCCAGTGTGACTTTGTGCATATGTGTCACTGGGTATGGCATTTGTGAGGCTTTTAGTTGCAAGGTGACCTGCTTCTACTTAGCAGTATACTGGCCACAAAGTTTTCTATATCCTTGTTGAATTGTTCATGCTGTGTTAATGACTCATGGCTTAAACAGGTAGGCTACTCATGGGTGTGGAAAATTGATATCTGAGAGCATTTTATTCTGCTCAGTCAGGCTTACTCTTTATAACGAATCAAAACAGTAATAACAATTATAAAAGAATTCTGAGTAAAATGTGCATTGTGCTTCACTTGGATCTTTCAACTGCTCTATACTGAGCCCTCCCTTTTGCCCACCATCACCCAATAATAACCTTGCTGTTGCCACTTGTATTCGATAGTCATCAAAGAACAGACTCCCCTTTAATTCCGTGACAGAGCTTTTAAAAATAATCCTTTCATTTTTCAAAGCTTCATATATTCTATCTACTTAATGTAGATTGTATAATTTAAAAATGTTCTTGTATTCAGATGTGGTGCTAATGTTTCCTGAACTCATCGCTGTTACTCTTCTAAGTGGTTTGCTAAGAACAGTAGAAAAGTCTACATATTGTTTTATTGCAACTGCAGAAAGACAGGGTAAACATCTAAGGATAACATGACCTCTCAGTAGACTATTTCTCTACCAGATTTGAGTGCAGTATTAGCATTTCCCCTCTCCAAGGCCAATGGAAACTTCCTGAAGTTTATTTTCTACAAACAAAAAGTGGTTCATACAGATGTAAGGTTCAGTGAAGCTGCTGTAGAAACACAATGACTCTGATATATTGTCAGCCATTCCATTTTATTCTTCTTCAAAACAGTGCTGGCATCCTGCCTAAGGCCGACAGATATGTAGATATACTAAGGATTATCACAGTTTAGATATAACAATCAATACTCTGTGTTAAAGCCGAGTATTTTCTAATAGCCTATAGTCCTTTTCTCTAGTATTTTTCCTTTTTTGTCTGTAACGGGATATACAAGTTATGTACAAAATGTGCATATATTATAACATATATCACACCTTTTGTATGGGCAAGAAACAGAAAATTCATGAAACATGCCTGAATGCTCACAATATAAAATTATATTTTACTTCCAGTTCTAAAAAGTGTAAAGCAACTGAAATGTTTATCATGCATCTGTGAAGGTTTTTTCTTGCATGCCTAATGGTGTTGCATGGACAATTTAATTCCTCTCTTTGAAAACTAATCCTGCAGATATCTGCTCTCTACCATAGAGTACATACAAGAAAAGACCAGCTCTCTAAAAGCCCATCAAGTCATTTTTATTTTATTTACTATGTTTTTGATTTCACTGTGTGCAAGCACTGGTACAATTTTATTTTATATTTTTCGTCAATGGTACTTTTTAATTTTTGAAACTAAAATATAATTTCAATATCTCTGCTCTTTGTCATATATATATAAATACAGATATAGATAGACAGATAGGTAGATAGATAGATAGACAGAGATATAGATATATCGATATATAGATAGATATAGATAGATAGATATAGATAGATTGAGATATAGATATATACATATATCTCCAACACATTCTCAGTCTGTATGTTACTTGTATGTACATGATTTTTATTTTAGGGCAGAATAATTGGTTTTTGACAAACAACTGGGTTTATCCCTGGAGAATACCATTTCTCCTGCCCTCGGCATACCTTAGTTGTCTGCAGTCTTTGTCTAGGACTTATTCTCCAAAAGATCTCCCCAACTTAGTGTGAGGTAGTGGACAATGACAGGAAACTTGATAGTTTTTTTTCTTATTTACATTTCGAGTGTTATTCCCTTTCCCGGTTTCCGGGCCAACATTCCCCTAACCCCTCCCTCTCCCCTTCTATATGGGTGTTCCCCTCCCGATCCTCCCCCCATTGCCGCCCTCCCCCCAACAATCACGTTCACTGGGGGTTCAGTCTTAGCAGGACCCAGGGCTTCCCCTTCCACTGGTGCTCTTACTAGGCTATTCATTGCTACCTATGAGGTCAGAGCCCAGGGTCAGTCCATGTATAGTCTTTAGGTAGTGGCTTAGTCCCTGGCAGCTCTGGTTGCTTGGCATTGAAACTTGATAGTTTTGAGGGGATTCAGAGCCCCTGGCACTCAGGCACCCCCCTGCTCTCTACCAAATTCCAGGCCAGAAACACATGACCATACATTCCAAATAGGAATATGACCAGTAATCATGTAGATCAGAACAGCATTCTCCAAGCTAATAAGGTGCCTAGATGGGTCCTGAGGGTATAGTCAATAAGCTTCCCTTCTTGAACATTCCTGAGTATTCTTTCCTACAAAAGGTATTTACTCTCTAGTCCTCCCTGAGGAAGGGATTTGTACCCACTTTCCATGATGAACAATCAATAAGCAGTATGGACAAGCAGGAATTGTCTTTCTCATTAAGAACCACCGTGGGGAGTGTGGAGGAAGCCTTTCACTACAGAGTCAGGTCAGCAATGTTTCCTGCAGAACTCTCCTTCACAATCCAGAAGAATCATCAGTAGCTAAGCCAAGCTGGAGTTCCCATCCCCCATCCCTGGAATTCTCCTAGCAGGCCCAGGGACACCTTCCATTCCCGATTTCACATGGTTTCCAGCGGTGACTGAACTCCCAGCACTTAAAGAACCCCAGTTTTGGACTCAGCCTGCTTCTCTCTTTCAGGCTGAGGTCCACATCTTTGGCTGCATTTTCCCACCAGTATATTTCCAGCAGTATATTGGCACTTCCTTAAAGCTCATCACCCAATGGTGGGTGTGTGGTAAATGCAGTCTAGCTTTGTGTGAAATGCATAACCATACTTCTCATGTTACCATGTTTATTGATGTTGTCATTTTTGTGCAGTCATACTACTGAGGTATCATGGAAGAAGTATCAGTCATACTACTGAGGTATCATCTCTGGTCCTCTGGTCTCACAGTCAGTCTATCCCACTTTCATGATGTTCCCTGAGTCTTATGTGCCAGAGTTATATTATAGCTATATCCATTGGAACTGGATGCCCCATGATCAGGTAAACTATGCAGTTTGACTTATAAGGGTTTTCTGTAAGTAGTCTCCATCTTTGTAAGAAAAGTTTCTTTGATGATGCATGGGAGAGCTACAATTACCTGTGAATAGAAAAGGATAAGTGTTCACAATTCACTTAGGGATTCTGAATTAGTAAAGTGGCAGTAACAGCTTCTTCTCTAAGATCCATGCCCTCATTACTTCTGGGTAGGTAAGTAAGTTTCCAATATAGTTGTGATGTGTTTTCTGTAGATTGGCCTGAAGTCCGGTTTGAAAGCAGTTGTTTAACTCCAAGTTATATGTCACTATTTCACATGGTGAGATATCTTGCCATTCCGGCTATTGTTGTAATTCATAGGATATTCTACTTCAATAGGATGCTTGGTTGCTTCCTGTCCTTGGAGACTTGCATGGTTCCTGCTGGTACTATTAAGGCTAGTCATCAGGAAGTTGCCTTTCATGCCAGGTCAAGCTTGGATCCTCTGAATCCTGTGTTATTAGAATAATTTTTACAGGGATGGACTATCTAAGTGTCTTGTAGACACTTACATGCTTTTAAAGAGTTAATATATTTTAAAGAGTTAGTATTGACTACACTGTATCTACAAATGTAGAATTTAAGGGATAAAATATATTACTGGCATTGCATAAATATTTAAGAATTCAAAAGAAATGTTTCAATTTACCATCAATATTGTCACCTGAAAAAAATAGAATGTGGTAAAATACAGTCAAAATAGAAAACCAAAGGCATCTGCCAAGTAAAAATAGCATATGCCAAATTCTTCTATTCAAAGACACCACCAGTTATTCAATAGGTGCAGGGGATTTACATTTTCTATTGACCAAATGGTAGTTTTTGTTAAAATATGTTGTATTATAAGCATAAAGGTTTTTAAAATAAATTTATAAAGGTAGTTTATCTAGAGTCTAGGAAAAATATACATTTAGAAGAACCTGTCACTCTCATCCCCACCTCGTTATGATTAGTTGAGCATTGCAGCTTCCAAAAGAACAGTATTTTGATCATCATATAATGTTTTTTTTGCACTTTGTAATCTCTGTTATTACATATGTTCCCTGTAAGATGAATATATCGCTTGAATGTTACCCAAGTGTTTTCTTACTTTCCAGGAGATAATGATTCGTACACTTTAAACCCCGATTCTGTTTCTGGAAACCTTCCAAGAAAACTGTTGTCTGAATCTCTATATTGATTTCCTGCTGCTACATAGTGGTATTTTCGAAAACATAATGACACTAAACAAACATGCCATCTATGTCATGGTGTCTTCAGGTCAGTGTTCTGGGAACACTTCCTTTGCTACAATTTCTCAACCCAACGCTGCAGTCAGGTGTTGATCATGAGTGACTTTCCTTTGACGATTCTGCTGAGGAAGGGTCTGTTTCCAAACAAATGGCTTTGATTGATGGCAGAAGTCAGTTGCTTGAGTATTATTGCATTTAAGGCCCCAATTCTTAACTACACAGTGGTTTGGGAGAGTTCCTTTTCCCTTAACACATGGATCTGCTCTACTGTTTGAATTAATTAAAGTTTCCAAGTTGACATGACTGTGAGAGAAAACTATCTTCAACATGGAAAGCAGAGGAGTTAATCTAAACATAACAAGGGCTATTATCATACTAATCTCACTATGGAAGATTGCTAAAAAGTGCAGTCATTAAAAGGTGATCAATTATGATCATGATTTATTGGCTTTCTTGAATGGGTTGAGGTCATCATCATAGAAACGGAACATATGCATAAATCCCTTAAATAAGTTAAGTTCAGGCACAGTATGCACATGCTGAACTAACATCTGTCAGCTTTCCCTCATGTGATGAAAAAGTGAAGTCCCTAATCAGAAACAATGGACTCCCAGCCCTGGGAACTGTAAAGCATATGTTTTACCTGATTATAACTTGTCCGCATGTATGTCTTCTGTTACATCACAGTAAAATATACTCTGACACATCACAACCCCTTTTCAATGTGTGGGTTAGCTGTTAGTCTAATACTGTCCAAACTCCAAAAATTAAAGATAGACTGGGAGTACAATGGGAATCAAGTAGGACCACTGTGAGAAACCTTCCACTAGAGTTCTATTCTGTTGTTTTATCATCTTTTAAGTGAAGGCAATAAGAGTACAACAGAAGCTACGGTATTTCTCATTGGGTATTGTTTTGACACATGAACTATAAAGTAGGGTACTGCTTTAGTACCTTTCAGGTGGCTAGGAGGCTGTTAGTATTGTGAATCCTTTAAGATAGTAGAAATCATTGTATATCACTGAGAATATACTTTGAGATGAGCTTATACTACAAAGAGACCTCTTTTTACATCAATTATTGATATTTATATATTTTTTACCTATATTAATCCCTTTTTTGAAGGCGACAAGAAAATTTAGACTAAAGTACTAAATCATAGCCCAAATTCAAAATGATCCTTTATATGATATTGAAATACATCAAAGACGCAAATAAAATAATACTTCATCCTGTGACTACTGGAAAAAAAGTAAAGGTAACTGAACTTTCAAAATGGTTCATATACATAATCACGGGTGCAATGAAACTCCCAACGGTGGAGTTAAAATTAGATAGTCATATTGGGAGATAAAATTTCTATTAATAAATAAGAATATGGATTGTCTTCGTAGCAATATGAACAACTCGTGTTTGTTGTAGGACTAAGTTAATTTGCATTCAGTGTGAATCTTAAAGAGAAAAATAATAGTTAAATTTAACAGCAAGCAGTCAGATTGTGGTGCCACATGCCTGCACCAGCCGCACTTCGGAGACTGGAGCAGAATTTTGGGTCAGCTAGAGCTCACCAGAAAAATGCGTTTTCCAAAATAAGGAAACAAATTTGGATAAATCGATAAACATATAAAAAAGAATGAAAAGTAAAATGTGAATAATTATAATAATTGTTGCATTAATTATCCCTTAGCAGGTCTTGATTCTAGAAGCTGTCTCAGGTTTTTCAGAACTTATCTGGCTATATCCTGTATGATACAAATACCACCACATTACTTCTTTAAAATGTACATAAGAAAGAGCTTCATGGGGCTGGAGAGATAGCTCAGCAGTAAAGAGTATTTGCTGTTCTGTCAGAGGACGAGTTTATTTTCCAGGACCCGAATCATCCTCTCACACCAGTTGGCATTCTAGCTCCAGGGGATCTGAAGCCCTCATATAGATTCTGTGGATACTGCACTAGTCATCTCTCTCTCTCTCTCTCTCTCTCTCTCTCTCTCTCTCTCTCTCTCTCTCTCTCTCTCTCTCTCTCACACACACACACACACACAGTAAAATAATCATACTTTTTAAAAAAAAGTCTTCATGTACTCTTTGATTCTTTATAAATTTTAAACATATTTGTAATAGGTTCTCACTTAGGGATCTTTTTTTCATTTCCTTTGTTAAATTTTATTTAATCTTCTCTTTTTACACTCTAGATTTTATCTCTCTCTGAGTCCATCCTCTGAGTGTTCCCCATCCCATACTTACACCCCACAGCCCTTTCACCATGAGGATGTCCCCACTTCCAAAACCCCCACTTTACTAGAGAATACTTTATGTGAAATACTAAAAAGAATAATTTTCGGACATATGGACAAAACAAACAAACAAACAAACAAACAAAAACACAAAACAAAGGACAGTGCCAAACGACTTTGATTCCAGAAAGCAAATGAGGTGTTTCTCATTCCATAATTTAAAACGTTCTAGATGAGAAGAAAACCTGGGAGATAGGAATAGCTCAGACTATGCTTGGCATCATAGTGGTCAATAAATGTGCTCATCTGTGCTCACTTGGCCAGCGTCCATAAATAGGATTCATGATACTGATGATGAGGTAGGGCATGTAAAGCACTTACCAGAGACACAAGAAATGCTTTCTCTTAGAGAAGCTGTGGAGACCTCAGCAAATGGAGCACAGGCTGAGCACTGCCACTGCAAGGCTCTGCTCTGCCCCTCCGTACAGCTGAACCAATTCATCCCTCTACTTCATTTTTGTCCTTTGTAATATGGAGTTATTAATAACTCATGAGGCTATTGTGAATATTGTGCAAATGACCAAATTATTTCCTCCAGCCATTAAGAACCATGCAATTTCAAAATAAAACGGTTATCCTATATCAAGAAACAGATATAATCTTAAAAATATGTTAGTACTTTATTACTTTGATCTAACAAATACTAATTAATTCACCTACTCAATTCAAGATAAGCTTATTTATTGTTTGACATAAGACAGGATATTTTCATGTGGCTAAAGCAATAGAAAATCATGGACAAAGTCAAGTAGTACTAGGTGGTTGACAATATGTGGCCTGAAAACGGTAACAGTGATTTAAAAGAGAATTGTCTCCCAAAGGCTCCCATATTTGAACACTTGATCCACTATTGGTGGCAGTGTTTGGGGATGTTATAAAACATTTAGGAGGTAGCCTTGCTAGAGGAATTGTGTTACTGAGTGAAGGAGTTACCTTTGCCCCACTTCTAGTTCATTTTCTCTGCTTACTGAATTTGGGTAGCCATGCCTTTTCTGTCATTATGGTCTGCCGTCTGGAACCATAAGTCACAATGAAGTCTTTCTTCCATAAGTTGCTTTTGATCATAGTGCTTTATCACAGCAATGGCAGTAACTGACACAGATGAATGATGCTCCCTGAGGGTCACTTGTCCTTTCAAAGAGACATCCCAAAATGCATTTGTATTTGTGGCATTATTGTCAATTCAAAATGCATTTTGGAGTGCTGCTTATCCCAGAATGCAACCACTCTACAAAAATTATTTAGAAAAGAAAATCACCTATTTTCCTTCAGCCATTTGGTTAAACTTTCACAAAAATGTTACTTCAGAACACCCCAAATTCCAGGTCTTAGGGACTGCCTGGAAAAGTCAAGTCCAAGGGCAATGGTTTTCTTTCCTGACCTCTCTCTGGTGTATTTTACTTTCTTGAATATGTGAGTTTGGGTCCTTTCATCTTTATCTGCTGCATGAACAGCAAACCAGTTACCTCTTTGCTCCTAGTTTAGACGGTGAATGACAAAGATAAGCAGAAAATGGTTGTGGTGAGGTGTGCATTTCTTCTAGCAGGATGGAGACTTTCTGCAAGGTAGGTCTTCTTGCACGAAGGCTGAACTCCCATTCCTTTCAGAAGACAGTTGCTCTCTATTCATGTTTCCTTCTTTAATTTCATATAAATGTGTTTCAAAAAACAAGAGATATGATTAACTAGCATGGCTTCGTCCCCTCTCCAGCTCAAAGTTGCACATAAAAGAAAATTTTCCATCTACAAAGGTCTGTTTCATGATGCCTCTGAGGAAAATAGAAGCTGGGTAGTGAAGGCAATTAAGGAAGACTGCTAAAGAGGGGAGGCCAGTGTGTTTCCCAGATTGGGATTATTACCCTTTAGAACCATATGTAATGACTTGCGAAAAGCTTTTGCTGTTGTCGTTTGTACATTGTGGGAAGTTCCCACTGCGAAATCCCAATGGTCCTTTTTCCCTTAAAGAGAAAAACTTACCTCTGGGAGCAAAACAAGCTGGCAAGTGGCCTGGTGTGCAACAAAGGACTTCGCTCTTTACCCTATACAAACTTTATCAGTACATAAAACACACTTCCCCCCTCTCCTACTGTCATCCATCAGCCTTCATTCCTTTGAGTCATCGATGCCCATGAGGGTGAAATAAGTTTGTACCTGATGTACAAAAATCACTCTCCATAGGCACAGATTTTATTTGATCTTTTATGGAAAACACAGCATGTTTATCTATACAGTTATAGTACTGTGCTGTCTGGCTACAAAGCTTCTTTTGCTTTCATCCAGTGTTTTCACATTATTTTCCAAGAAGTGACTCTGTAGTTTCTCTTCTTCAGCTCAGCAGGTGGTTAGGGTTTTCTTGGTTGTCATAAGGGACAGTAGTAGAGAATTAGGAGCAGCCTAAAGAGTCACAGTGGGGTACCAGGATTCTCCAAACCTAGAGAGGGAGACATAGTTTGTGGAGCCTAGGGTGAAGCACAAAGAAGCCATCTTCTGCTTATAAATAACAGAGCTTATTCTTCTCAACGAGGTACATCATGAAGTTGCATGCCATTTGTACAAGATGCTGATCCTGCCTGTACCAGTGCAGACCCTGGGCACACAGATGATAAAAAAAAACAAACCAAAAAACAAAACAGTGAATGTTAACGTTCCCCAGAAAAAGAAGCTGTATGGTTGGCCAGTTTCTGTTTCATCTTGTAACACTCCTAGGATGTTTTACTATGGAAAGCTAGTTTTGTATCACACTACTAGTGAACTACTCTGTCTTTGTATGTCCACACACAAGCATTTCTTCTCTTTTGCTCCAATGCCGACTTATCCCAATGTACCATTTCTATATCTCCTTTCAAATACATCCCTGTAGAGATTTTTAACATCAAAAGCATTCAAGGCTCTCCGGTTACAATATGTAAACTTGGAAAGCATTTTAATTCCTTAGAATTTACAGAAATTGATATTTCTTAAAGTTTATATTTAATTGTATTAGGGAAAATACAGAAAGATTACTGGGTAAATGGATATATATGGAACTAACCATTCCTCCATTCCTTTCATACATTTGCTTGTTTTTTAAGCTATTACTATATGTTATTGGATTATAATCAAACATCAATTGGAAGATTTAAAATATCTTCTCTATTTCAAAGAACACATCACTGAAAAATAAGACAAATGTATTAATGTACTATGAGATATTAATGCTGTCAATGACAAAGTTAGTAATTATCTCCCAATACAGTGACCACTTTCAATTTAACTATACATAATGGTAATTTGCAGCTGCTTCCTGGAAACCAGCACTGTCCTTCCATCCTTTGTTGAGTCATATGATGAGAAATTGTTGCCACTCCATTTTCATGAGATCTTCAAAGTTTATTTTACTTCACTGGCTCAGTTCTCTGCTGTCTATAACTATCCTACTTATTTCTCCATACGTCAGTGATTCTTTATCTGTCTAAACTATCATTGTGTTACTCCATTAATTGGTTTGTCACTAGCTAAAGATTCATTGTTGCTTTGATGATATATAACTGTGATGTTTGAAAAATGCATTCAATAAAGCAAATGTTAATACCCAGCATGGCTTGATTACAATAAAGCCAGATGTAGCCTAAGCCCATGCATTTATACAAATGCTATTAAAATTATAGAATAGCTCATATCTGT
The DNA here is from genome assembly GCF_011064425.1 of Rattus rattus. NCBI lineage: Eukaryota > Metazoa > Chordata > Mammalia > Rodentia > Muridae > Rattus > Rattus rattus. Next base: position 67,962,743 of record NC_046168.1, read on the forward strand.
GTATTTTGGTATCATAAAAATAGAGTATAAACTTCCTATGAACTTATGATACTAGTCTACTCCCAAACTCAGTTTCCAAGTTGAGAACCATGCTCCTGGCTGTTATCATTGTATTACTTACAATGGGGATATTATGAAGTTGCATATGCACTTAGCATGAAAGAATTCTGTAATTGAATAGTAACATCTGGTAAGGCCAGACAATACAAAGGGCACCATCAACTTTGAGGGGAAGAGATAGTTCCCTCAAGTGTGGACTCCATCTCCTCAGTTTTCAAGTGAATAAACTGGACTGTAGAATAGAAAGGCATTTCTTATGATTTTGATCCCTAACTCCTAAAGGTGGACACAAAATATTGCGTACAGGTATAACCAATGGCAACTGATTGTCTCCTCAATTCGAAGGCTGGGATCTCATGACCAGATGATAGTTTGCTTAAATTTTGTTTTCTTCCCAGATGGTAATACCAACTTCTGTGTCTGTACCAGAACATGGCAGAGGGTATGGCTAGGCCTCTAGGTCTCTTCTTATCATGACACTATTCTTTTTCACAAGGACCTTACCTTCAGCATCATCTAAACTTCAGGTAAATTTCTTCCATAAATTCCCAATCCAACCATGAGTTAAGATTTGAATACAGAATCTTGGAGTATCTAAACATTCCATTTTTAACTCTCAATACAAACATATTCTACAGTTCAATATCTCTTTTGCCATTATGCGATGTTGCTGCTCTTTAGACTGAGACTGCCTGGATTTTCAAAGTTTCATGTTTAGAAAATTAGAAACAAGCAAGCATCAGGAAATACACATGATTGAGTTTGTGTATCAGTATATACAATAATGAATCATACTGGGATCAAACTCTGAATGTATTTATAAAATGAGCTCGTCTGAGGGAGAGTCTAAGCCAAGTGTAAGAATTCCAGAATCTCTCAATCATCTCTATCACTAGAGGAAAAACTGTTACGATGTAAGAGGAAGGAGATTGTCACAGGCATTATACCTCTGAGAGCACAGCAGAGGAACGAAGGGCATGACCTACCTGTAAAATAGCCTCTAGACTGGCCATAAGTCAAGTCCAGCCGGCTCTCCTAGTCACTTGATTCTCTGTCCAGGGACTTCCTTCTCTGCCATATCTGCTTGTCAGAGATCAGTCTTGCCAATACAATTTATTACCCAGGTGGTAGGCACCTGATACCAAATGGAAAATCCATCCCTCATCACTTGGCTGTCTCCTTGGTATTATCGTCTTCAGATCTGTTTCTACCACTTAATTAGTTTTAGTTTTCTCAGAGCACGCTCCTCATATATACTTTCAGAGTGAGGCAAGGAAGTCACCACATGTGACATAATAAGAAATACATTTTTTTAAAGTCTCTGTTTCAGTTCTAACAGAGATCTTCTAAAAGTTGTATAGTTTTCTGAAAACTAGGGCTGAGAGTATCTTCTGTTGAATATTTGGTTAGGGGGTCTAGTTCCTAAGATGGAGTTTCTAAATATTTTGTTCAGTACCCTTTAGCCTAGTGAGATTCAGTTCTCTACCCTCCATAATTCTGGACAATATCAGAACCAAAGCTGTGGAAAAGTGGCATATGCAGATTCATGGAGAATTGCTTGGTGTGGAGAAGCAAATTCAGTCGATGCTGAAAATTTGCAGGAAAAAAAAGGACTTTTAAATTAAGACTTGGTTTTCAGAGGAAAAAATCGTTTTCTCAACAGACAATGAGATTATCACTTTGATTTTTGCTCTATTGGATGCTTCCCAGCATCTGCAGCTCATGTAATTTTTCTACCCACCACCTCCTTTTGACCCTTTTATGTCAATCTCCCATTATCCTACTTTACATCCTGTTCAGGTATGCTAATTTTCTCAATAAAAAAACTCATATAACAGTCCACTTTTTAGGCAGAAAATTCTTTACCCAAGCTATACTGAAACTTACAATTCTACACTTCTAGAGTCTTCCTTCCTCAGTCTGCTAAATACTGGGTTTACAGATCTGCTTGGCCATATCCTGCTTGTTGTCCAAAATCTTTAAGTGACCAGGTCTTCCTTGATTTTTTTTCTTGTTTTACCTTAGGGTGCCAACAATTATCCATCAAACCATATCTACTTTACCAAACTACATCATTCTTTCCTTTCTTTGCATCTGATTTTGTTTGATGAGTCCCTACAACTTCTTCATTAACCTTGTCTTCTGAGAATTTTCTGCCAATCTTTAAAATAAGAAATAAATATCTTGTGTCTAGAAATGCATTTATATCCAACATTATGAATATAAGAGCATAAGGCCTGAATGACTGAAGAACATCTATTTAAATTGCTTGGTCTAAAATATACCTTATTTGCTGCACATATGTAATGCACACTGCGCTCAGCCACCTATATTTCTAATAAGCAGAATTCAGAATTACCTTCAGAAAAAAACTCTTTATCTGAAATCCCAAAGTATTTATGTTTTATTAAAGTTTATACATATCATATATAGTGTTGGATGTGTGCCTCATTTGTATATCATTAATGTTTTGAGAAGGAAAATCAGTGTGTGTGTGTGTGTGTGTGTGTGTGTGTGTTTGCACGTGCACACTCATCATCATACATACACATATGCTCTTGTATTCTTCTGAGGAAAAGTCTATTAGATGACTTCATTATTGTCTATAAACACCAGTGATTATATTTACCCAAACCTGGATGGATTAGCAGTCATTTACTTAATATGCCTTTGGACATAATCAAGAGACATGAAGACACCATTTTTCACTTGGTTTTGTAATAAGTGGAAAGAGTATTTACTAAAAGTTTTAAAGTATATTATAGTAAATACATTAATCAGAGATATAGTCCCTTATTATGAAGATCAATTATTATCAACTGTACATAATGGCATGTTCTATAATTTCAAATGTGGTGATAAAAGTGTTTCAGCGCCATTGTAATTTTTGAAGATCTTAGCCATGTTTTTGTCCCACTGTTTATTGAAATTTTAGGTAGCACATGACCTGTATACATTGTATACTCATGAATATCACTGTGCAGTGCATATATACACTCCTTGTACAGTGAGATTTAATATTTATAACAAGCATAAAAGGAAGGTAACTTTCTGTTAAATCTTCAGGAGTGTAGAATCAGTCTATCTTAACTGAAGCACATCACACTACTAAGCTTTTGCTATGTGAACAACTCATAAGCAGATCCAAGTAACCAAATATCCAAAGTAAAATTGCCTATTGAAAGTCAAATATCTATCATGGTATAGATCTGAACTTCCAATTGTATCTTCGCTGTCAGAGTCCATATTATTTACTCATATGATGTATTGTTCCCATTAGCCCAATACTAGTTAGTCTAGATCACTTTATGCAGTCTGATGATTACATGATAAACTTTCTCTCACTCCTTCTAAATTGCAACCTTAACCTGTAGCACTGATAGGCACAGATTCAAATGAGTTGTATTTGCTAACACAGTTTGTAAGCATGTGGTAAGTAATCCCTCTGTGTTCGTCAATATTTCTCTAGTGATTACTGGTACATTATGGCTGATAAATTATCAAGTCAATTTTTCCCCAGGCTTCTATTTTCTCGAGGCTGTAATGGCTCAATTTATAAATATGGTATATACCAATGCAGCCTCATCTGCTATATAAAGTACAATATATTACTTTTGCCCTGTGACCCCAATCTTGTTTCCAAATGAAGCAATTCCCCCTGAAAATGCCACTTTTAACCCAGTATTTTCTTCCCACACCACTCATTTTAAGAAGTTAAATTACAGTAGCCAATAAATTATAATAATCATAATTCCTGAGGTCAGAGAAATTTTGAATCATTGCTCACAATAAGACATCTAACTTTTTCATTGCCCTAGTAAGACTCTCTTCCAACTATCTATTAAAAGTAAAAATAGATTGCTTCAAACACATGTGTGTTGTCATTATGTAGGCTACATGCCCACCTCCTCTTCATCAAACCACTTCCAGTTCATATTGCTGAGGGGATATTTTACCTCACAATTCTGACCACCTCTCTAATTCTCTCACATTGTCTTAGTCGGAATTCTCTAGAGTCACATAACTTATGGGTAGTCTCTCTATATAGTAAGAGAATTGGTTGATGACTTACAGTCTGTAGTTAAACTCCCCAACAACGATCGGCAGCAGCTGTGAATGGAAGTCCAAGGATTTAACAGTGGCTCCGTTCCACGAGGAAGGCAGGCAGGCAGGCAAGAAAGACAGAGACTCTTCCTTCTTCCAATGTCCTTATGTAAGTCGCCAGCAGAAGGTGTGTCCCAGATCAAAGGTGTGTACCACCATGCCTGGGTCTGGTACTTACTTTGGCCCAGGTGACCTTGAACTTAGAGATCTCTTTGCCTTGAACTCCTGGGATTCATAGTCACTTTGCCTCAAGATCTCCATTCCAAGATAAAGGTCAGAAATTTGTATCTTCCAGCTCCAAGATCAGGATCAAAGGTGAGCCTTCCAATTCTGGATTATATTTCAATCCGGATATAGTCAAGTTGACAACCAGGAATAGCCACTACACAAATCCAGGAGAAATTATAAAGAAGAAAATAAATAAAGTCTAAAATGTTACCTACTAGGTTAAGGTCAGTCAGCCCCTGGTGAGTATTACCCTTTTACTGTTTGAAGATAAAATCCATACTAGTTTCCTTTCAAAATTACTGATAGATACAGGAAGGTGAGGGACCATCATATTAGAAATCAGTGCATTTCAGAACCAGATCCTTAGTCCTGTTTACCTGAAGACTCTTTTTCTTAGCAGACTCTGAGTTGATTAAATTTTTATGTCCAATGCTATATAGGCTAATTTTAGATATTTCCATATTTGCCAGAAAAATAATGTATTAATTTTTATTGCTTAATCTAATTCATGGAAAATATGGCCACCATCATATTGCATTTCTCTTCATTGGCTGGAAGAGTTTCATTCATTTTCAAGAGTACCCAATGTCTTTTTAATCAATCTTTGATGGCTATCCTTTGTTCCTTTCAAGCACTTTTAATTTTTGACAATAACATTCAGTGCTTTATGAATTTCTGAGTTTTATATATAAATGAAATAATTTATCATTGCCCTTTTAACTCAAAAAATGATTTTCAGTTCCTGGTGGAGCAATATTGGATTTATTTGAAGAATGTCATCCTTATTCCTTCTTTTTCACCACCTGGAAAGATGGGTTAGGCATATTTATGGTTTAAATTTTTGATGTGTTGGCATCTTGGGTCCTGCCAAAGACCTACAAACGTTCCCAGGATTAGCCCATTAACAATAGCTAAATATATTCTCTCTCTCTCTCTCTCTCTCTCTCTCTCTCTCTCTCTCTCTCTCTCTCTCTCTCTCACTCATTTGACATTCAACCAAACCAGAGCCTAGACACAAGCCCAAGCTCTTAGGTTTGTTGGCATGCTCAGCTCTTTCTTTCACAGCTGCTCAGTTCCCTGAAGACTGCACACGGTGCCTTCATTCAAACTCTGTGTTAGATCAAATTGCTTCCCTTTTCCACACCTGGATCTTTTCACACATTATGTATATAAGTCATTGTCTAATTTTCTCCAACTCCTCTGAATATGACTGAACTGGAGTTTCCTGGCAAGTTCCTGCTGGTGGGTTTGTGTCCTTGGAACTGAAATCAACTATCTGTACAACAGTAAGTAGTCCTCTCTCAGTGTGTGGGCCCCTTAGTACCTGAGTAAGCCAAAGTATATTTCTGCCTTTCCAAACCTCTGAATTTGGTTGGCTTTCACACACTGGATAATCTTGAGAGATGTTTATTAGAGTATGGTGGGCTATCATAACCCTCCCCCCTCTCATTTACAGTAATGAGAGCAAGCTTGGCTTTTGCAGTCAGAATGTTAGCGTTTATAGATTGACAGTAACACAGAGGGAATCACTTGTGCTTCCTTTCATTCTGGGTAAAATGTGATCCGTGCCTCTTCAACAGATTTGTAGTAAGAATTAATACATATTTCTCTAATGAGATAGGGAGTATCCATGAAGAACCTCACTTCCTACTTTCTGACACTGTTTCTGAAGTGTCCTTTTTACCTATATCACATAATTTTGCAAATTCTGTGATGTATACACACACACACACACACATACTTGTCTGCTGATAGACAATATGCCATACATGAAGTGATCATTATACTTGATTCAGTTAACTATAATGAAAGGAGTTCTGTAAATTACTCATAGCAGAAGCCACAGGACAGAGCCCAGGATGGTATCTCATGTTGCACTTTTTTCCTTCCATTTTTATTAAATTGGGTATTTCTTATTTACGTTTCCAATGTTATTCCCTTTCCCGCTTTCCAGTCCATCAGCCCCCTAGCCCCTCCCCCTCCCCTTCTTTGTCGGTGTTCCCCTCCCCATCTGCCCCCATTACCATGCCCCCAACAATCCTGTACACTGTGGGGTCCAACCTTGGCAGGACTAAGGGCTTCCCCTTCCACTGTTGCCCCTACAAGACTATTCATTGCTACCTATGAATTTGGAGGCCAGGGTCAGTCCATGTATAGTCTTTGGGTAGTGGCTTAGTCCCTGGAAGCTCTGGTTGGTTGGCATTGTTGTTCATAAGGGGTCTCAAGTCCCTTCATCTCTTTCAGTCCTTTCTCTAATTCCTCCAATGGGGTCCCGTTCTTACTTCAGTGGTTTGCTGCTGGCATTCGCCTTTGTATTTGACATGTTCTGGCTGTGTCTCTCAGGAGAGATCTATATCTGGTTCCTGTCAGCCTGCACTTCTTAGCTTCATTGATCTTACCTAGTTTTGCTGAATGTATATGTATGGGCCACATGTGGGGCAGGTTCTGAATGGCCATTCCTTCAGTCTCTGTTCTAAACTTTGTCTCCCTATCCCTTCTTATGGGTATTTTTGTTCCCCTTTTAAAGAAGGAGTGAAGCACTTTTAAGTTTTTAATTTTTCATGCCTTATAGCCTTCAACAAATTATGATAAGTTCTCCAACCAAAGATATGTGATGATACACATCTAATACTTGATCAGTATTTAATGGAGCTTGGTCATATAGGCAGCGATTTGACTATCGTGGGCCTCAAGTCGTTCCAGAGGTCAGAAATTTCCAGAGTCCCAGGTCACTTTACCGAAAGTTAGCACATAACACTCAGTCCTGTGTAAGGCACCACTGTAAATCACAGTGTGAGAATAGAATATGAAGCTTATAGTTCAAGAACTCTGGGCAAAGCAATGATCTTATTGCATAAATGGGACATCACTGACATCTAAAAAATTATTTATTTGGTAAAGAAACACTTTCTTGAATATGATCAATCATTTACTCATCAATTATACTTGTCATGCTTAATACATAACAATCAGCCTTAGTATTATTATTGATTCAAAAGAATTACTCATGTAAGAATAAGTAGATCATAGGAGAAGAATCCATCTTACCGGAAGAATACTATTAAAATATCACCAACCCCATGTTCTTCTTCCTTTTGTTCTGTGTATCGGTGCAGATGTCAACATGTTATACCAATTTCGTAGTCATTGTGATAATGACGGGTAACAGACTGAACTTCCAGCCTTTGCTTTTAACTCTACTCTCCTGCATCTTGGTTTACTCCTGGAAGGAGCCCCCAGGTATTTTCAGGTACATATTCATATTTGAACCCGAGGACAGCATTGGCAGATGGCTGATCTCATTCATTATTCATAAGATCTTGCTTTTCTCATCTTTAGTATAATCATATGTCTACCTTCTGTGTGGCTACACCACAGTTACTTTCTAAATGCCAGACAGAAACACTACGCCAAATAATTCAGCATTTAGGGATATCTTATATTTTTCTCCCTGTGAGCCAAAACAGAACCTCACACAAAACTACAGCTAATTATCTCCCTGCTCAACCCCAGAACGCTGGTCTGAAAAGGGTGTTTTCTTTCTCACAAAACACAAAAGACCTAGAGAAAAGGTTGGGTTCTTACTGCTCTGTCTCTTTATTAGTGATAGAAAACTCCAAGCGAGCTTTCTAGTCCTTAAGAAAATAGCTCCTTTAACCTTGGTGATTCAATCAGAAAGAATTTGTTTTCAAGATGGACATTGCTTAACTGCCTTTGGCATTTGCTTAGGCTGAACATTCATCCAGAGACCATGAGCCTTCTTTATTCTTTAGTGTGATAGTCCCTGTAGAAACAGCTTAGAAAACCCAGTGCAAGAAGCCTCGTTTGGCGTGCCTGGTGTGGAGGGCTGTGTCGTTTGATCAACAGTTAGGGCTTTACACTTGAGTGCTTTGGTGACTCTAGAGCCAGGCTGCTTATGACCCCAGCTGACTACTCTGCTAAAAGGGAGACAGTAATAATAGTGCTCTCTGATTTTTCAGATCTAAGACAAGGAAAGGTTTGTATAGGTTTGTTGACTAATCCTTTGTGGTATATTCTGTGTGTAAACATGACTGCCATCGAAAAGGTCTTCACTAAATACTTATTGATAGAATGTCATATTGGCATGAAGGTTGACTGACACCAAAGTTGCAGAGCCCTAGACCAAGCCCTATTGCATTGCATCTTCCTAGAAAGTACATACTCAAGAGATAAATCAACTAAAAAAAAGTCATACATACTATGAGTGAAAGAATTAAAGAAGAGTTTATTAAAAATGTATGGAATATATGAGTAATACTTACAATCTGCCATTTATGACATTCATTTATTTACAGATCCATAAAATGAACTTACAAACTTTATTCTACAGTGTGATGATATATCCTAAACATTTGAGAAAAACAAAGGTACCCCAAAATTCTATTATGTCAATCTGAGATAAGTAGCAGGTCAGAGCCTCTTATGTCTATGGTAGCCAGCTCCTGAGAGGGAAACCTGTAAGATGTGAACAAAAGAGATGTTCAGATCAACTTTAACATTAATCCTGGGCCATTTGTGTGCCTGTATACATCTCTGAAACCCTTGAGGGACAAAAGATTTTTCTCTGACACAAGAGACAAGTCAGAGATTCTGTTTTTCATTGCCTGTTTCTGCCTGAGAGCCTCGGCCAGTTGTTTCAGCTTATAGACATAATTGGCCATCAGTCATCTGGGTACCATTGTTCATTGACACCTCAGGATCATCTCTCAGCCATCTGAACAGCAAGGTCCTGGTTTCTGATTAATCTTTGACTGGTCATTGACTATAGCGAAGAAGCTCCTGGTTAATGAGACCATTTGTGTCTAACCTCATCCATTTTCTGGATGTACTAGGAGCAGAAGTGCCAGCTCTTCCCAGCACAGCCCTGAAAATGCACTAATCAATCAGTCTTTGTGATTTGCTAGGGGTTTCATTGTTCCAGTTGTCGAAATCAAATTGTAGTGAGAAGGAATAAGTGGGCATTTTTATCCCCAAGTCAGTTATATACATTTAATGAAACCTATGGAGCTCATACAGTAAAAGTGCATAAAGAAGCCAATAGTGACATCTGAAGCAATTACTTATGTGAGGCAAATGCACAGCAAGGTAATGAAATAGAAACTGGGTGGAGATGAAGTCTGCATTTTGATGAAGATAGAGGTTTCTTAGCTCAACAGCTCTGTGTCCATGAGCAAGGAAGATGTGCTTCAGAAACTCAGACTTTTTGTTACTAAGTGAAAATACTATTAATGCTTATATTATTGTAGAAATTCTGTACATTTCTAAGATTGCATATGCTATCCCAGGGTCAAAAGTGTATGGTGATTATTATGATCCTAGAAAACCACCCTTTCTCAGCACATACTAAGAAACAATGCACTCTTCTGATCATTGACATTGAATTTTCTAACTTCTGTTATCTAGCTGAAATCAGGCTAAATTCAGAGAGAGGGAAGGTCAGCTCTTTGAAGCTCTCTGGCTTCTTGGGGCATGTGTGTGAATATGTTAACATGCACAGTGTTTAGGCCAACACACCCAGAGGTAACCAGAAGCTAGAAGTAATGAACTTTATTCCCCAAAGGTATAGGTTTCTCTTCACTAACCTTTCCTTTGAATTTTACAAATAATAACTTGCTTTATAAAATTATGTTTGAAATATCAAAACACAAGACAAATCAACAACAAACATAAACAGATATTCCCCAAAATTTGAAAAACATTTTGTTTTTCAAACAAAGTCACATTGTGTACACAAAATGTACAAGTCACATTTTGCTGGGGGGTAGGTCGGCAGGTAGAGACATAAAGGAAAATTCTAATAATTGGAACAAAAGGGCCACCTTAAATCTTTCCATTAGCCTTCTCCACTGCCCCATATTCCATAGCTCCAACAGAAGAGAATTAAAAACACACCGAGTTGCAGCACAGTGGCCTGTGGCATCTTCTCCAAAACTCATGTCCAACTGCAATCTATAACAAGAAACTTACTTCAGGTAGATCTATTTCCAGTTTTCTGGGGAAGGAACTACCAGATTGATTTGTACTAGTGGTTGTACCAGTTTTCAACCCCAACAGCAATGGAGGAGTGTTCCTCTTTCTCCACATCCTCGGGAGCATGTGATATTAGTTGAGTTTTTGATGTTAACCATTCTGTTTGGTGGAAGGTTGAATCTCAGGGTTTGATTTACATTTCCCTGATGACTAAGGACTTTTGAACATTTATTTATGTACTTCTCAGAGAATCTCATAATTCTCAGATGAATCGCAGAGATTCATCTGTTGTGAATTCTCTGTTTAGCTCTTTATCCCACTTTTAATTGGTTTATTTGGGTTTTTGGAGGTTAGCTTCTTGTGTTCTTTATTTATTTCTGGTATTAGCTTTCCATCAGATGTGAGATTAGTGAAGATTTTTTTTCCCATTTGTCCTATTGACTGTGTCTTTTTCAGCATAGAAGCTTTTCAATTTCATGAAGTCTCATTTTCCAGTTGCTGATTTTAGAGCCTGAGCCATTGGAGTTTTGTTTAGGAAATTCACCACTGTGCCAATGAGTTCATGGCTCTTTCTCACTTTCTCTTCTGTTTAATTCACTGCATTTCATTTTATGTTAAGGTCCTTGATCCTTTTTGACTTGAGCCTTATGCAAGGTAATAAATATGTCTACATTCAAACTTCCAGTTGGACCAGGACCATTTATTGGGTGCTCTCCTTTTTCCATTATGCGTTGTTGGCTTCTTGGTTAATGATCAAGTGTCTATAAGAGTATGGGTTTATTTTTGGTCTTCAATTCTATTCTGTTGGTTGGTCTGTGCTCTCCCCTGACTTGGGGTGTGGGAAATCACTACTGAGTGCTCTGCTGGTAAAGTGCAGATACACTGCTGAGGGAGTAGGAAAATGTAGCTTAGGATATGGAAGGCTGGAGCTGGGGTTCCTAAACTCTAAGGTACCCAACTGCAGCTGAAAATCATACAAAGGAGTCAGGAAGAAAGGGTTCCCAGGGTGCTCCACAACTCCTGGACATATAGGCACTGCTGGGTCATGGGGAATTGGGAATGGAGTTAGGGACCGCAGTCTGAGGTTAAAGATAATCATGGGGCCAATGGGAATGGGGGAATTCAGGCTTACTCCATCTGTGAAATCCTTAGCTTAGGGATGATTGTCTGGGAGCATAGAGAAGCCTTCTGTGGGAGACTTAGGCCATATGACTCTGTAGGTAAAGAATTTCTCCTCGCTCTTCTTGTTAAAAGAGATAATCCTTGACTTCAAACTGTTTGCTTATTGTTCATCATGGAAACATGGATGCATACCAACTTCTCAGAGTAGACCAAAGATTAAATATCCTTTGCAGGGAGATATGTCTGACAAGGGAAGCTTATGGGTTAGACCCTCAGGGCTTCTAGATACCTCATTAGCATGGAATAGTCTGTTCTGGGTTACTAGGGGATATACTCAAGTGTGGCCAGGAATCTAGTAGGGATCATGGAGACATCTACCATCTCAAGTGAGTGTCCTGGTGCTCGTGTCATGGACCCACACCACCTTACTAAGATTGCTGGCATCATCCACTGTCCCACATCCATTGATCAAGTATGTGTCTCTGTACCAATACCATGTTTTTTTATCATGTTTACTCTGTAGTACAGCTTGAGGTCAGAGATTGTATTTTTTTAAGAAGTTCCTTTATTGTTAAGAATTGTTTTTGCTAACCCGGGTTTTTGTTTTTCCATATGAAATTGAGAATGGATCTTTCCATGTGTTTGAAGGACTGTGTTGTGATTTTGATGGAGGTTGCATTGAATCTGTAGATTGCTTTTGGTGGGATGGCTGTATATCCTACCAATCCATAAGCGTGGGAGATTTTTCTATCTTCTGAGTTCTTCTTTGATTTCTTTCTTGAGAGATTGGAAGTTCTTGTGGTGCAGATCTTTCACTTGTCTGGCTATAGTTACACCAAAATATTTTATATTTTTTGTGATTTTTTTGAATGGTGTTGTTTCCCTCTTTTCTTTCTCAGCTATTAATTTTATATCCAGCCACTTTGCTGAAGTTGTTTATCATCTGTAGAAGTTCTCTGGTACAATTTTTGGGGTCACAATATATTTGGGCATATATTTCCAAAACACACCCCACCATACCACCGGAACACATAATCTACTATGCTCATAGTGATCTTATTTGTAATAGCTAGAAGATGAAAACAACCCAAATGTTCCTCAAATGAAGAATTGATAGAGAAAATGTGATTCATTTACACAATGGAATACTATTCAGCCATTAAGAACCAGTATATCATGAGTTTTGTAGGCAAATGGAATGAACTAGAAAATATCATCCTGAATGAGGTAACCCAGATCCAAAAGTACATGAATAAGATGTACTCAACAAAAGTGAATATTAGCCAAAATTACAGAATACCTAGCATACAACTCACAGAACTTAAGACGTTTAGCAAGCAGAAAGGCCCACTTGAGGATGCTTTAATTCCACTTTGAAGGGAGGAAGAAAATGATCACTGCAGGCAGAAGGAGGGAGGGATCTGAGTAGGAAAGGGGATGGGAAGGGGAGAAGAGGAACAGGATAAGATGTGGAGACAGGGGAGAAGTCCAGAGGACCAGAAGAAGGACTAGAGATATGCAGCCTCAGGATGTAGGAGATGGGGGTACACTCTAGAAATTAATAAAGACTTCAGGGGTGAGAGACTCTCAGGACTTGGGAGTGACCTTAGATGGAATGTGAACAGGAGCTCAGAGTCCAATTCCAGTAGATAGACAGAATCTCAAGAGTAGAGATGGGGTTACCAACCCACAGTCAAAATTTCTGACCCAGAATTATTCCTGTCTAAAAGAACTGCAGGGAACGAAGTTGAGAAGAAACCGAGGGAAAAGTTATCCAGTGATTGATCCAACTTGGGATCCATCTCATAGGGAGGCACCAAAGCCTGACACTACTACTAATGCTATGGTGTACTTACAAGACAGGAGCCTAGCACGGCTGTCCTCTGAGAGGCCCAACCAGCAGCTGCCTGATACAGAGGAAGATTCTTACCCCCTACCATAATACTATAAAGTTGGAGAACTCTGTGATTGAATTAGGGGAAGGAATAGTAATCCCATAATAAAACCAGTTGTCTCAACTAACCAGAACCTTTTGGAGCTCCCAGACACTGAGCCACCAACTGGACAATATACAGGAGTTCATCTTAGAGCCCTGACACCTATATAGCAGAGGACTTCCTGGTCTGACCTCAGTGAGAGAAGAGGAGCCTAATCCTAAAATGACTTGAAGCCCTAGGAAAGTGAGGAAGCCTGGTGAGAGGGAAGTATTTTCTTGGAGACATGGGAAGGAAGAATGGGATGAGGAACTCTGGGAGGGTAGAATGAGAGCAGAGAATGGGCAAAAGCTGTACAAAAATTACAAAAATATAAATAAGGAAATTGTCTTGTAAAAGGGATCAATTATGGGTCTTGAGATGAAATCATTCTTTACTTTTGTTTGGCCTGAAATGCAATAACCAGAATCTCTAACAAAAAGACAACCCAGTTTGGAGGAAGCAGAGAAGGTGGTTATGATAAAAATGGAGGACCAGATTAAGGTGATCCATCTGAAAGCAAAGAATTCAGGTAACTGATGGCAACTACCAAAAGAGGAGAGAATTATTGAGAAGTCAGAAATTCATCAGAAATTCTAGTTAGGGCTACTGCAGCATACATCAAATTCAGATTGGTAACACTTGAACTGAGATAGGACATATTGATTATTTAAGCCATTCAGTCATAATATTTTATAGCATCCACAGGAATAGATACTATTTATCTATCTATCTACCTATCTATCTATCTATCTATCTATCTATCTATCTATCTATCTATCCATTATCTCTGTATATCTCTGTATGTATTTTGATGTGTGCATACATACAGAATTCTTGTGTGTTATATATATATATATATGATGAATATTTCAAATATGAATATTTTCTGCCTATTTTGGTCTTTTTCTGTTTGTTGGTGCTTTGAACCTAGATTTGAACCTGGAACCTGACTACTGAGAACTGGGTTGACTCTCTCACTTACATCAAAAACTTGTCTTCATTGCTTGCTTTCTCTCTCTGTCTCTCTGTCTCTCTCTCTGTCTCTCTCTGTCTCTCTCTCTCTCTTCTCTTTGTATTTTGTTTGTTTGGTCTTTTTTGGCTATTTTGTTTGTGTTTGTTACCCTTTTTGTTCTTGTTTATACTATTATTTGATTCTTGTGATTCATCAGTCTTTAGGAAAAGCATGAAAAACAACTTTGTTCATAATTTTCAAAAATAAAATAAATTACACACTATTCAACAGCAATATTTATTCCACTGACGTCATCATCATTGCTTTATATTGGAATCTTTATGGTAAATTAAAATGATGGTATACTTTTTCATAGATTAAGAGAATTCTGTTTTCATCTCCTGGTCTCTGGAGACAAAAAGGAAACGTGTTTTTAATTCAGTTTTTTTTTCATCTTTATTAGCTTGGGTATTTCTTATTTACATTTTGATTGTCATTCCCTTTCCCTGTTTCCAAGCCAACATCCCCCCAACCCCTCCCCCTTCCCTTCTCTATAGGTGTTCCCCTCCCCATCCTCCCCACATTAACGCCCTCCCCCCAACAATCATGTTCAATTCAGTTCTTTAAACAGCTGTAGCCAGTAAGGGTTATGCCAATTTGAGTCCTGCATTATAGGTGGCATTGTGAGAACAGGTTGTCTGCTAGATTTCTGATGTAGCAATAGATATGGTAAGGTCAAGATAAATGAAAAGCCAATAGAATATGGCACTTTATTCTCTGACAGGGAAATTAAGGACAAAATAGCTTTATTCTTACTCTGAGTGATTTGTATGGCTAGGGACATGGGGGAGGGTAGGAAGTAAGAACAACTACAGCAACAAAATTATTCTCAAATACAAAGTTTAAAGGCAAAAAAAAAGGTGTTTTTTTTAAATTGCTTTTGGCAAATTCTTATTATTTGCCCCAGCTTGCCTCAGACTTAAAACCCTTTTGGGTATGCTGCTTAGTTCCTGAGCTTACGAATGGGTGGTATACCTCACATAGCAAGCTTTGGATTTTTAACTTTGGTTATTTTGAATGTACTGTGCCAGGACCTAGGGATGGAGGATGGGCATTCATGCACTTTGCAGACATTGTGATCCTAGAACAGCTCTCTTGGCTCTCCACTCAGCATGTGGTTTTATGGAAACCCCATAGTAGATGCATGTGTGTGCATGTACATGTGCATGTGCGTGTGTATGTGTGTGTGTTTGTGTGTCTGTGAGTTTATGTGTGTGTGTGTTTGTGTGTGTGTGTGTGTATGTGTGTGTGTGTGTATGTGTGTGTTTGTGTGTGTGTTTATGTGTGTGTGTGTGTGTGTGTGTGTGTGTGTGTGTGTGTTGTTTGTATCCATATGCATGATGTAGGTACCTATCTGTGCATGTACAAGTAGAGGCCAGAGGTTGATGTCTCCCTCTTTTATTCTCCGTTTTAAGGTATTGAGACTGAATCTGTGACTGGACATTGGCTTACTTACCTCAGTAAAGGCAATGAATCGCTGAGGAATGTGACCCCCATCCAGTGAAAGCTCTGAGAATTAGTAACTCCTCTGGAAGAGGTGGGGGTCAGGAGGCCACGCCTCCACTCATGGTGGAAGATCAATATGTCTCATCCTCTGTAATTAGCAACCCACAGTGGCTGCTGTGCCTTTGTAGGTGATATACTTGGTTAAAATCATTTTGGTTATCACCATATAACAATGACCTGTTCGGTAATTTAAGTAGAACTAACTATGTTAATTTTGAAACAAGGCCTATCAACTCTCTGACATTGGCTTCGAACTTGTTTCCTTCCTGCCTCTGCCTTACGTACCCTGGGGTAAAGGATTTGTATCTGCATCCACTACCTTAAGGAATTTTCATTTATTTTCCTTACATTTCTGAGTCCATTCATTGTCAATTCCTCTATCTTTGGAATGTTAAAACCGTGATTCCAAATATTAGCCTAACTTGTTTATATTCCTTATTAAGTGGGAAAAACCAATATTTACATCACAGAGTCTTGGAAAGATATGAATCAAATAACAGGAGACACGGTAGTAAACATTCTTTCAGAAATGCCCAGTGACTATTATCTTTCAAATCGCAGAGTGGACCATTTGCAGGGCAAAACAGGCTGCAATCTCCTTCCATTGCTTTAGATAGAAATTATAGCCAATGATCAAAGCACCCCAAACTTGAATACCTCTATACTTAGCAATTCGTCTCTATAAATCATGCTGAGAATTGATTCTCTATGTATGAGAAACACATTTTTGCTTATATTTCAATTATATTAATTGATTTCTTGATAGTTATTTTAGTGGGCAAATTTGAATAGTTTTTAATTATAATTCTGATGTTTGCAAATAATCCATATTGAACATTTATGATTTCTCGAAATGAACCTTATTTGGGTGAATGGAACCTGTTCACAGGAGTGAGTACTGCCACATACCCTTGTGTTATTTTTGTCTGTGATAAGGAGCATTGGAAGAAATGGATGTGAAATAGAAAGAAAAGCGAAACATGTAAAAAGAGAAGAGAAAGCCTGACGCATCCGTATCCCTGTAAAATCCTGACAAAGTCGATGTAACATCTTGGAGATAATGTTTATGTTCAAATACTGAACTGACAAAACATAGAAACAACAACAGCAACAGCAGCAAATCAGAGCTGTTGGAACCTTGAAGAATAAACAGAAATTTCCAAGGTCTTCTCCCACACAGGGAACAGTCTTCCTGCTCATCAGCGAAATATAAAGATCTTTTGTTGATTATGAGTCTGAAAAAAAAATTAAAGCCGGTCTCTGTAAACTATCCCCATCATCTAATGTTTATACTGGGGAGAAAACAATATAGCATAATGAATCAGAGGATGCTACTTCATTTTCTTATTTCATATTCGAATTCAGTCTGGTATAATTATGGTGTTTATGAAGTTTAAAGTGATGTATGTAGCAAGAGGGAAACAGAGAGAATGCATGCTCTGTTGTGTCAGTAAGCAGCCCATTTCCAGATAGGAAGAAAATCTTTAAGAGCATAAGTAATATATGTTTTTGTTATCCACCAACGATTACCATGTGTAAAAACAAAATATCTCTATGATGAATTAGAAAAAAATCAAGCTATTTCTAAGTATATAAAATTTAAATCCAAATGAGGATGGCAATAGCAGAAACATTTTACACTTAGAGCAAGACAAGAACTCAGCAGCAACCATAAATTATCCCTCACTCCAGTGGTCTGTGAGAGAATAACTCAGAAAGAAGCAGGAAATTATAAACGAGCAGATCTGCCTTTGGCTGTAGGCAACATCTCCGAGACAGTACTAAGGGATGAGGTTACCAAACACCTAGAAAGATATAAGCTGATAAAACTTAATCAGGTTAGTCTTACAAAGGACAAATCTTTTCTGACAAATCTGGTGACATTTTTGCCTGGCACAGAGCATATAAAAAAACGAGGATGTGCCTGGCATACAAAGGAACGGAAGAGAAGGCAGAGAGCATAGAGGACATCTGTGGGATGAGATGTAGCCGTAGCTTGGGATGGGATGCCACTTGGGTGACATATAACCTCAAATCACTGACTTTGTCAAGACACTGATGCCAGCCATAAGGACAGAGAAACAGGGTAGATGAAATGGCACCTTTAGTTGAGGGCCATGTTACAAAATTTTGTGTCTATTGTCCTCAAATGCTGCCCATCTGTGGTAAATATCTGTACTAGGTCTCTGCAGTTTATTTAATATTTTCTTTGAGTTATTTATTCACTTTTTTTCCTCAGTGTTCTCCTTTCCATTTTCGGTTGGCATATGCATTGGAGTCAGTGACATTTCACAAAGACAGACCCTTATCTCCCAGAGCGACTACTGGGCCATAGTAATATCTGGATGGTAATAGCAGGTTTTGTGGGGTGTTGAAGCATCTTTAGTCTGGGACATTTTAGGAAAGTGCTTTTAGGTGCTTAGTATACTTGACAGCCTGCTGCTCTTTTTCAAAGGTTAATGTTGAAATGCTCTAAAATTGGGCAAGTAATAGGGTCAAAGACCCAGAAGTTCAAAAGATGAAATCCGAGACTCCTGCCCAGTTACCCCACTGCTGTCAGTCCACAATAGGCTTGTCTCTTTCATTCTCAGAACTGAAACACACACACATACAAACAACCTGTCCAGGTCCTGCTGTGCTTTGCGCTCATACCTTCTCTCTATTGTAAGATTTTTCTGCACTATTTCCCCATTTCCCCTGGTTTAAGCGTGGCCTGTATGTTTCAATTCACTGTAACGTTGATCTGACAATGTCTTCCAAAGAACAAAGAAGAGATTTCTTGATAACAAGCCTATGTTTTATTGTTGCTCTTGGGATTTGTTTTCATTTTTCAATATTAACCATTTTCACTCTTAACATGATCAATAAATATTACTAGTAATTACATCTACCTTTCCTTTATCTCTATTATGATGGATGGAATGCCCCAAGTCTCCATATCCCATTTATATGTCACTCAGTCTCACACACATACAGATATAGATATAGATATGGATATAGATATATAGATATGTAGCTCATATTTTAGAAATGAGAAGAATATGTTAGATTAGCTGGTTGGAACAATATAATCAGAAATATATTTTCATCTGAAAGAGAGAAAGAGAAGAAAAGAGAGTGATAGAAAGTTAATCGTGGATGTTCATCAGTCAGCCAATGATAGGAGGATAGACTGTGGTTCTGGCAACAATGGGCTTAGAGTAAACTGCCTAAGCCATTGTATAAGCAAAGTCTAAAAATCGAGCATTTACCCAGTGAGAAACATGAGATCTATAATTGTCAGGTAACTTACTTTTGTTATTTGATGCATTATTAGATTCATTTCTCATTGTTCTGACATGATATCTGACAAAAGAGGCTAAAAGAAGATAAGGTCTGTCAGATTGCTTAGCATGTAAAAGCACTTGGCACGAAGCCTGATGGACATGGCACTAGCACATAATCACACACACACACACACACACACACACACACAGAGGAGAGAGAGAGAGAGAGAGAGAGAGAGAGAGAGAGAGAGAGAGAGAGAAAGAGAGAGGGTAATAAAGGCATATTGGCTCACAGCTTAAAGGGTCAGGCCGTCATGATGGTGAAGCCACAGTCACAGGAGCATGAGGCAGATGTTGACATCGTGTCCATCATCAGGAAGCAGTGAAGTGAATGTTTGCACTCAGCTGATTTTTATTCAGTTCTGAACCCAATCCTTGAGAGAGTAAACATATATTCAGTGATGAGCCATCCCTTCTCAGGTAAACATTTCTAGAAACCCTCTTATAGACACCGCCAAAATAGAAATCTCATATTTATTTGTTGACTCCAAAGTCAGTGAAATTGAAAATAAAAATTAACAATCACAACTGCCATTAAGTTTGAGGTGGTTTGCTAAAACTACAAAGGAAATGAATCTCTCTCTCTCTCTCTCTCTCTCTCTCTCTCTCTCTCTCTCTCTCTCTCTCTCTCCTCTTGGTGTCATAGATATTGAATCACCCTGGGTCATGTTATATTATAGTATTCCTCCTAACTGTCTTACCACAAACTTTAGAAAACAGCGACACCTAACACCTCCCTAGCAATCTGGCTGCTTCCAGCTAAGCACTCCGTGGTTAACATTTTATATACCCTCAGGCAATTCGAAATTTACATGCTCTAAAGATATGTTTTAAGGAACCAAAATCATGAATCTTAAGTGTAAATGAAGATAAATGAAAGAAGTTTTGTAGTGTATTGAGGAAGAAATCAGTTAAATGTTGTGACTTGTACCAAGGCAAGTACAAAGAAGCAAGTATGCAAAGCCCATAAAGGATATTAGAATGAATTTATAAACAGAGTCAGGATTATCGTGGCTGACTCTCATGACATATGAATTATACTTCAAGGAAGCTGTTACAAAAAATAAACTAAAAGCCTAGTTTATCCACAAGGGAAAATGGTTAAAAAATAACCATAATTTATATGTTTTCTTGATGGCTGAGAATCATTTTTTCTTAATAGTTTTCTTCTCATCACATTCTGTTGAAGGAGAAGACATCGGAAAGCAGAATTAATCAAGTCAGTACACTCGACAAGGACACTCTGCAATCTTTTTATGTCTAGATTGTAATCTTTTACATATTTTTTCTGGAGTACTATTACCTTTCATTGGTCTAAACATTTTCTCATTTTTCTGATAATCATTTATTGGACTGTTTCTTTCAAATCCCATAATTCTCCCCTTTTCTGTCTAACCTACTTTCAGAAGAGTAAAAAAAATTAAAATATTATTTGACAAAATTTCAGTATCATATGCACTTTGTCCCAGCATGTTTTCTGATTGTGACCGTGTTTAGTTTCTGGGTGTGATGCCATTTTTTCAGTATTTGGCACCATGTTGTTTGTATGTAAAAGCATGCTGTCTTCATGTGACTAGTTACTCTGCCTTGCTTCTTGCTCTTCTATATGACCTCATACCTCTCTGTGGCCTCACCATTGCACAGTAAGGCAAACCCAGATCAACAGGCTGATATTTTTATCTTCGCCATTCATTTACTATATGTCTGTATTAAGTCGGGCACTCAGAGCATTGAAGGATGCTATAGAGCTTCCTCTCAGTAGAGTAACTCAAGATCCACCTCTTTCTCCAAAATTAACTTTATTTCTTACATCAGGATTTAGAGATCCATGTTGAATTAATTTTACTTATTATTTCCAAATGTTTCCTTCTATTCTTTCTTAGCCATGCTCCTCCCCAGACCAATATTTCCTTCCAAGTCTTTCACTCTTCTTACTTTCACAGTAACATTTTCTGCATTGCCAAATACCATACTTTAGTTCTCTTTTATTTCACTTATCCTAGCATCTCTCTATGAGCAATTAGCCTGTCCCCCCTATCGGAAACCTTCCATTAAACATAGATTCTGTCCATCACTATTTCAAGGACACCCTATTTGTTACTGGCTGATCTCTGTCAGTCCTTCAGTGGTTCACATGGCTATTCTAGCTTTTAACTGTTGCTGTGTTATAAGACTTAACAGTTAGATCTTTTTTCATGTAGACACTTATCATAATACATGTGTTTTCAGTTTGTAGTTCTCCTATGAATTCCAGGCTCATATGTAGAGTGCTACCTTAGACACATTTTGTAAGAGGTCTAATATGATTCACAAACATTATAAAAACACACTTGGCGTTAGAGAGATAGCTCAGTCAATAAAATACTTACCTGCTAACTATGAATTCAATCTCCAGAGTCCACATAAAAAGACTGGAGATGGTGGTGCATGCAAAGTGAGTGTACATGTACATGCACATACATGTACACATATGCTCATTCACTGACACATATATCTGCTCCGACACACACACACACACACACACACACACACACACACACACACACGCACACACACACAAATGTGCATGCACTTGCACACACATTCTTATTTCCTATTTATGCAGCTAATCTGTCTTATTACAGTATGGGTATCTTCTCAATTAAGAGCATACTTAAGCCTGGATATGTTTGTTTTCGAGGCTGAAACCTCTGCTTTGTATTGTCTTTGTCTCACTATGTCTTCTAGGGAATCACATCTATTATATCTCTCTGTCTTTAAACAACAACACGACAACAACAACAACAGCAACAACAACAACAAAAACACACACAAAAAAATTCTGCATTTAAGCTTATTAACCTCCACTAGAGGCACTATGCTCTAAGCTCCTGCTGTATCACAATTAAATTATAGCAATATGGTTTTTGAGCCTAGGGCTCGTGGCATAAGCTGTTTTTCTATCTCCAATTTTTCTGCATACATCTTGTGATACATTCACTTTTCATTTCTTCTCTGATGTCAGCAGATCAGTGATAGCATCCTTCATCATTAAAAATATAAAGATCACGATGCACTCCGACCCAGATTTTCTGTCTCACTAACCCTCTCTTTTCCTTCAAGTACTTACTGCAGTCTCTTATAGCATGTATTTATTTGTTGATTTATCTTATACCTCCTCCAATTAGAATACAAGATCAATAACAGCAGCAGTTTTAGCAGGCCTGGTGGCTGTTATACTTCTAGCACATATCAAGCCCACTAATAAATGTTTGCTCAATAATTGCAAGGAAAAATGAATAGAACTACTACTTTCTCATTTTCTCTCAGCCTTGGTGCTCCTCATTTCCCCCTTCTTCTGGAGTGAAAGGCTTCAGCATGCTTGCATGCCTAGATGCATCCATCCATAATGCCTGGCTCCGAGTCATCTTAATATTGTCTTTTCTTCATCCCTCACACCCAATCAGCTTTTCTATTTTGTTGGCATTCTGAATGCCTGAAAATAAGCTCTCCCATCATTTTTGTTTGCTTCCTTCCTACTGGCAATGCCCAATTATCTCAGTGTTTTCAAATGTTGGATAAATAATCTCTCTGATGTGTGATTTCTCTTCCTTTATCTTTGCTGGAATGAATCATAGATCTGATCATGTCATAATCCTGCATAAAAAGAACACTCCAGTGCCTTCTGTTTTCAAATCAGATACAAATATCTGTCATGTCATTTAAAGTCAGTCCTTCAAAGATATTCTAAACTGTCTGTTACAATTCTTGTATCCAGGGTTCTTTTAGCTTCATATTCTCCAGGATTTATGTATGTATGTACATATGTATGTATATTTGAATGTATGTACCTACATATGTATGTATGTATGATTATTGAGGAACATGCCCTTCACAACTTTTGCTCAAGCTATGCTTCTCCACAGAATCTATTTTATATACATTCCATTTCAGGAATATTCATGATTTTTATGCTTGTGCACACACGGCTTAAATATTGCTTCTTTTGGCATTCTTCCCTAAACTCTTGGTCAAATTAATTGCTTCCTCCTCTGGAATCACTTAAAATTATATTTATGCTTTTGGTATAATATTTACCTTGTAATATTGTAGTTATTTAATTATTCTCTTGTTGGCATTTCTTCCTGTGGTGTATCTCATAATGATTTAGAGTGTGGGTTTGCAGAACAGATGGCTAAGGTTCAAAATTGAACCCTGCAAATTGCTCACAAGTTACTTAGGCTCTTTACTCATCAATTTCTACATCCTTACAGCATGATTATTAAAATATACCTCACAGAGTCCTTTTAAGGGCAAGAGTCAAAGGTCATAGTTTTCCACAAACAAGTTCAATTTCAGCCTTGGCCTTTGCTCTGTGATGAAGTTGTTCTTATTAGATCTCTAGTATAAGTAATGTCCACTAATTTATTAATACTTTATACTGTCGGTTCACAAAGAAAATTCAGCATAGCCATAACTAATAGCTGTCAGTTGAATTTCCTTCTGGGTTTTATCTTCTGCTGGGTTTTATTGCTTGGAGAGAGCAAGAACAAAATAAGCAACAGTGTATGGCATTATTCCCTTCTGGCCTAAACGGGAAGGGATTAGCAATATGTGGAATATACACACACACACACACTATACACACACACACACACACACAAACACACATGATGGCGACCCTTAATTATGAATTATTATATTCTCTGATTTTTTTCTAGTATTCCATATGCTTTTCATACAGGTTTAATCCTCAACTTGCAAATCGTTATGTCACCCTCCAGGTCTGATGAACTGGAATTCTGTCCTCAAATTTTATAACACACACACATGATATGCATTCATTCTGTTGTAGCAATGTACATAGGAATCAAATTAATTACTCTCTAATAGTAAAGGAAGATTTTCAACTATTATTTGTCTCCTCACATGTCAACTGCATGAATACAATTTCAAGCATGACTAGCCATAAAACTATATATTTATTCTTCTTAAGATCTTCACTGTTAGGGGTTGGGGATTTAGCTCAGTGTTAGAGTGCTTGCCTAGCAAGTGCAAGGCCCTGAGTTCGGTCCTCAGCTCCGGGAAAAAAAAAAAGATCTTCACTGTTAGCTTGAATGAAGAGACACTGATTTTATCTATTTACAGGTGTATCTCTTACAGTAAACACTGATTTCAAAGCATATCTTCAATCAAGTTAACGTTTGCTGTTCAAGATATTTCAAGTGATATTTATTAACTATTTTCTTAAGTACTTGTAGAACCTATTGCCATAAAACTATAATAGTATAACTACTGACTGACTAGATATGAAAAGGAAATAGTTGTTTACCCAAGACTTCACCATTGAACTATATTAGTATGTCAAGGTGTATATGGAATGGCTAAACTGATGGGCTGAGTAATAGAAATCTTCATGTCTATGTTAGTGTTTTTCCCTTAACTACAAGTCTTTCTGTTTAAATTATAGAAAAATCTAATTCATTCTGTAATACTTTTTTACTCACTAAATATCTTTTCAAGTTCAACTAGTTGTGGAGTTATCTTTATTTTGCTTTCAATTCACTTTCTTGGTGTGAGACCTGTCTCTCTACTTGTACCAATATCAGCCTAGTTTTCTCATATCTTTCTGGAAATATGTGAGAATATTCTTGTTTTCCTCCTAAATAATAATCCTGATGAGTCCCCTATATATACAAATCCCTTACAAGCTACATATCAATGCACAGTAAAAGGTCCAGTTTACAGCTTGGGGCTTTTATTGAAGACTTGAATCTTCCATTAATTGACAAGTTCAAGTTTAAGTTCCTGATTTACTTAAATCAGTTTTCTTCCCTTAAAATTTGATAATTTTCCTGAAAAACCAAGGGGTGTCAAAAAATATCAAAGAGAATATATAAGAGTGAGAAAGAGGGAGGGGAAAATAAAATGAGAGAGAAACAAAGTTGACGGGTACTGGGGAAAAAACAAAATCAGAATGAGGGAGAAGAGACAGAAAAGAATGTTTCTTCACATAACTTAAATTTTGAGAAAAATGTAGTTGGACTAACCTGAGGTTAAATTATTTAGGTGAAAAAAGTAGAGTTTAGGAAATGAAGAGTCTAAGTATTATAAAAACAAAAGCTAAGAAGAAGGAAATCCTACAGGTGTCAAAGACTGTGCTTCTATCATAGCCATTACAATGATGACAGGTCAGGGAAAGAGAATGTAGGGAGGAAAGATATATTTTGCTTATGGTTTTAAAAGTGTCATTCTTTCATGCAGGGAAGGTATGGTAGAACAGTTCACAAAACAGTGTGCAGAATCCTAGTACATAGTAAGAAAAAGCCATGTGATAAACTACACCCCCAAGGACACATAATCA
Source organism: Rattus rattus (assembly GCF_011064425.1). Taxonomy (NCBI): domain Eukaryota; kingdom Metazoa; phylum Chordata; class Mammalia; order Rodentia; family Muridae; genus Rattus; species Rattus rattus. The sequence goes on from NC_046168.1 coordinate 67,988,411, forward strand.
GTGACCCACTTGCTCAACCAAGCTTCACCTTGTACAATATTATCATGTGTCCTTGTCCTTACTCTATTCAGATGTTTTCTTCATTTTATACTTCTAGTTAAAAGGCTGAGAATAAATGCTACTCAAGGCAATAAAATGCCACAAACACCATTTTTTGTTTTCATGATGTGTCTTTTGAACTATAATAAAGTTAAAATCTGAAATGTTTCTCAAAGGCCAGTGTGTTCAGCCTGTGCTATTGGTAAGGTAAAGAATTATAAATGGGTTGTGCCTGGTGGGAACAAATTAAACCAGTAGGGGCACACTCTTTGAAGAGATATCAGGACCCTGATCCTCATTTCTGTTTCCTAGCCACCTGAAATTAAACTCACATATCTGCTCACCTTGCCAAGTTTAAGCATAGTATACCCAAAGATGTATAAATAAGGAAACATTTTGTTGTACAATCTTTACAAAACAAAATTTTAATTTCAGAAGAGCTAATAATATTCAATAAAGGGAGAACACATTAAAGCAGAATCCTAGTGTATTTGCAACAGCATTGCAGATTTTATTTTATTTTATGTTGAAGTGTTTCTTTTTGGAACTAATCTGCTGTAAAGATTTTTGCCTTCATACTGAAGAAAACACTTCTCAGAGTATCATTACAATCACAGGTGATTTTATATTCTGCAGTATCTTCTACACAATTATTTGATCACTTATTGTTACAGAAGCTCAAAATATCTAGTCTTCTTATTCTGAAATACTCTTAAAGCAAAACTTGAACTATTTTTCAAGTAAAATAGTTTCTTGAAAACTATCTTGATTTCCTGAATTTAATGCTAGATCATCACAGATTCCCAGCATAAAGAAAGAAGAAGAAAACTTTACCTTTGAAAGGATAAACAGGACAGCAAAGCTTCTTTTACTTATTATGCTGTAGCATGAAAATATTCTGACAAGCAGATTAAAAATACTTGAAATCTAAGCTTTAATTTATCAGTTGGGTGTGACGTAAAACTGTTAAAAATTCGTAGGAGCAAGAGGATGGGTACCTAGGCATTGCTGAGGATAGCACCACAGAATGGCAGGTTTGGAAAGATGAAAATTCACAGTAGAACGAAAACTGACTCAAGTCATGCTATACATTGAAAAGATGTATGGAAATAGGAAAGGTCAATATGACTGAATGAATCATCTCCTGGGACATCTCTGACCTCTCAATGCAGAATGCAGATGATGGAGATCATGCTGCCGTGCTTGAGGTCACATCTAAATAGCCAGTGTTTCCATCTGTGATACGCTTATCTTAAGGTTCACCAGCAAGGGACAGTTGAGGCTCAGGTCTTATATCTACCTGCCAAGATAATCGCAGGTTTGTATTTCATTTCCCAGGAAGTACTGTGAAGGCAGAAAACCCATCTCTAGTTCTTTCCTAAATGACGATCATCAGATCATCTGTAATGCCATTCTGTACATCTCTGGATATTTGTTTGAAATACATGCATCAGAAGTTAGAGACTTTAGTCTTAAGTTCCTCATTTATTAAACTGAAATGACTACCTTCCCAAGTAGGTCATGGGATTCATCATGGCATTTGGTGTGTATAATAGTCATTTCAACACTGTCAGTCACTCCTGCAAATGTAGTACCTTACAAGGTTGGGGATACACATCAGTTGCCAGACTGCTGGGCATCAAACCCTGGGTTCTATCACAAGCAACACATAAACTGGAGGTCGTAGTTCATGGTTATGATCTAACCACTGGGAAATGTATGCAGGAGGGGGAGAAGTTCAGGGTCTTTTTCCAGTTTGAACTACATATTGATTTCAGTGCTAGCCTTGGCCACACACTTTTTCCCTCAGGAAAAAAATTAAGTTAAATATAATCTGCATTTGGAGTCTCTCAAGTTGGAACATAATTTATGTCAGCGTGGAAGTAAATAATTTAAGTCAAAAATTTTTGTGAGTCTCTTTACACCAATATTTAGGACAATACTCTGTTGAGAAGTGATGGCAAGAAAATAGTTGTTGAAAAAATTAAAAATAAAATAAAATAAAAGCTGTTCTATATACTTATCATCTAAATGTTGTTTGCCATTTCAGTATATGTTCTTACAATATCCACTCTTCATTTTTAAAAGAAAAAATAATTTATTGCTTTTTTATATATTTTAATTTCTTTGAGAATTTCATACTTTGAATTTTGATCAAATTCTCCCCTGCCTTAAATCCTTCACTATATAGCCTTATTTTATACCCACAATCCTGTAGGTCTTCATTTTTTTTTTGATAAAAGCCTATCTAGTCTAATTAATGTTTCCTGTAACCTTTGGTATATGATTATCCAGTTGACCATGTTAGACCAATCGTGAACCACACCTTTAAAGAAAAATAACTGTACTCCTCCACATTGTTAGCTACCAGTTTCCACAAGTTCCTCAACCAGGAAATGAGTTTCATTCTCACCTCCAATTTGGATGCTGAGATTTTTGTCTCACTTAAGCTTGCACTGGATTTTTCATACTGCTGGAACATCTGTGAGTAAGTGGCATAGCCAGTGATTTCCAAAATACATTGTTCCCTTGAAGTTATCTACCACTTCTGTCTCTTTTTTTATATTTCCTTTTTTTCCATTTTTATTGGATATTTTTTATTTACATTTCAAATGTTATTCCCTTTCTCGGTTTCCTGTCTATAATTCCCCTATCCCATCCTGCTCCTCCTCTTCTATAAGGATTTTCCTCCTCCCCAATCACCTCCCCTTTCTGCCCCCATGCCCTGACATTCGCCTACACTGGGGGTTTCAGCCTTGGCAAAAATCAGGGCTTTTCCTCCCCTTGGTTCCCAACAAGGCCATCGTCTGCTACATGTGCAACTGGAGCCATGAGTCTCTCCATGTGTACTATTTGGATAGTGGTTTAGTTCCTGGGAGCTCTGGTTGGCTGAAATTGTTTTTATATGGAGCATCTGCCTCTGATTTCTCATGCTCTAACAGAGCCTTTCAGGAAGCAACCTAATCAGGTTTCTGTCAGCATGCACTTCTTAGCTTCATCAATATTGTCTAGTTTTGGTGGCTGTATCTATCTATCTATCTATCTATCTATCTATCTATCTATCTATCTATATATATATCGATATCTTTATCTATTTCTATCTATCTATCATCTGTCTATCTCTCTCTCTCTCTCTACATATATATATACATAAAATCAAGTAATCGTTTTTGATAGCTGAGTAGTACTCCATTGTGTAAATGTACCGTGTGTGTGTGTGTGTGTGTGTGTGTGTGTGTGTGTGTGTGTGTGTGTTGGATCCCCAGGTGCAGCAGGCTCTGAATGGCCATTCCTACATACTCTGCTCCAAATTTTGTCTCCATATGTCTTCCTATGAATATTTTTATTCCCCCTTTTAAGAAAGACTGAAGCATCTGCACTTTGGTTGTTCTTCCTCTTGAGCTTCATGTGGTCTATGGATTGTATCTTTGGTAATTTGAGCTTTTGGGCTAATATCCACTTATTGGTGAGTGCATACCTTGTGTGTTTTTTGTGATTGAGTTACCTCACTCAGGATGATATTTTCTAGTTCATTCCATTTGCCTATGAATTTCATGAGTCATTCTTTTTGATAGCTGAGTAGTACTCCACTGTGTAAATGTACCACATTTTATGTATCCATTCCTCTTTTGAAGGCTATCTCTTAAAATCTTACATCCCCCACCTCAGTGATGATTCGTGTTATTCCTTTAGCATCCTATGTATATTTTGATCCTTTTTTACTGTGAGAAAATGGCCAAAACAGGTAAAAGTCTCTTCAAAATTGAAACTTATTAGCATTTGGTAAAGTTACCTTCATCTTTGCAGGAATTTGAGAACCTGTACTAACCAATATGTCAACAGCTAAGGATAAAGGGGAAATATGCTTTTATACCACTGACACCAGGAGCCGATACATTGGCTCACTGAATAAAACACATGTCTTTTAAGAGTAAGCGCCACAGTTCAATTAGTCAGCACATACATAGGAAGATAAAGGCAGAATCTCCAAAATCTCAGCGCTTTGAATCACAGACAGGGTATTCCTGGAGTAAGCTGGCCAGGTAGTGAGCCAGGATTGGTGAGTTCTAAGTTCAGTGAAATAACCTGTGGAGATTGATCAAGGCAAACATCTGCTATCCATCACTTGTTTCTATATGTATATGCATATTTGTACAGAAACATGGAACACATGTAAACAGGCATACATGTGAACTTTTATACTACACATTATATATATCTATATATCTATATCTATATCTATCTATCTATCTATCTATCTATCTATATATATATATATATATATATATATATATATAGAGAGAGAGAGAGAGAGAGAGAGAGAGATGCTTGGGTTCCTAGCATTTGGCAGGCTGAGCAGGGGAAAAGGTGTATGGACTAATTCCATCACTTTTTATTTGTATTTGTTTACTTTACTGCCCATAAACTTTCCCCACTTTTATGCTACATTGCATATAGTTTATTTAATGTACTTTATTTAATGTTATCTGAATATAAATAGATGTCATTAGATTTTCTATTGTTGAAATATGTATACTCTTTATGCTTGATGCTGTGTGTATTTTCTCATATCTTGGATATACCACAGGTCCAAGGGAGAAAAAAACTTTTAAATCTTTCTTTTGCTAAGTAGCCTTTACAACAACCCTGAAGTATTATACCTGTACTGCATTTATTAGAGGGGAATTAGAGGACTGGCATTATTGAATAATTTATCCAACATTGCGGAACTGGTGCCTGACTGTTAGAATTGAAGCTTTTGTATGTCTATACTGCTATGCCAAAGACAAATATACAGAAATTGAAGCTGAAAATCACTATGAAAGGGATTTATTTTACTTAGGAGGAAATATTTTAGATGTATTATAAAAGTGAAATCAGTAAGTGGGTCCTGAAGAAAAAATATGAAGATTTTGATTTAATCTCATCCTTCTCTTAAAGTAGATAGAAATTGGGAAAATATATTCAAATTGCTAGAGTTCAATTTCTCATCTAAAAATAATAATAATGATGATAATAATGATGGTGGTGGTGGCTGTGGTGAGTTGTATCATAGCTCATTGGTTCTCCATTTGCTTGTAAGCAGGATATCATGACATAATTTACAAAAAGGATAAGATTAATACCAAAACAATCATAACTAATACTGCTCATACCTGGTAAGGCTGCTTTCATTCCAGGTTGCAAGCTTTTATACACTGTCTCTGTTGGTTTTCCAAATTGAGAAGTTTGCCTTACATGGTAAGATTTTGATTCTCAGGCACTACACATATGAACTTAGCATCCTATGAATAGGTTCATAATTCCAACTTTTCCATTCATCGTTCATGCTGTGTATTCTCATATAAATAAAAACACACCTTACCACCCAGTAAATCAATTTTCTTCTGCTTTTCTCTCTTGAGTTTTTCCCACAGGATTTCTGTCCATTGCTCTGATGTAGGTCTAAGCAAGTGAAATATCCAATTACATTAAGTGTTGGTGCAGGGACTCTAGGACCCTAGTGCTACATGTTGCAATCTCTGAGGAGTAGTAGATGAATTAAAGCCTGGGAGAACAAGACATGCGTGGGCCAGAATAGTTGTACCGCACCAATCGATAGATATTGCAAGATAAAGAAAGACAGAAATTGAATGAATTTGGATTGTAAAATGTTTTATTTGGGAAAATGGTTAAATAGAATAAAGAATTAGATGAGTAAGCCTTGTTAATTGACTGTGTTGAGATGGTGTAGAGGAATACTCTTTGTTTATTGGAAAATAAACTAGTAAATATGGGGTGAAAGGGGTGCCACTCACAAAATTATTCTACATAGTTTAGAAGATAAATATTGTTAAATTACTTTATTATAACAATTTTAATGATTACATGTGTGATGATTTATATTTATATACCACAATATTATACATCATCTTATTTATATATAATATAATATATATATCTACATATATTATATATTATATATGTTACTATTATAATATATTTTATAACATTATGTATTATATGTATGGGAGCACCAAAGTCAAAGGATCACTTTCAGGAGTTTGTTCTTGGTTTTGCTCTTGGCAAGGCATTCTGTTGCTTATGCTGCTTCACTACATAACTTGGTTGAGATTCTATTGTATTTAAATTTTCACATGGGTTCTGGGACTCACACTTGTATCAGGCTTGTGCAGTTTGCACGTTTACATTCTGAGCTTTCTCAGAGGACCAGCAGTCTCAATTAACCTGGACCCGGAGATCTCTCAGTCACTCTATCACCAAACAGCCAGCATATACCAGCTGATATGAGGCCCCCAACACATTTACAGCAGAGAACTACTGGGTCTGGGTTCGGTCAGAGAAGATGTACCTAACCCTCAAGAGACTGGAGGCCCCAGGGAGTTTAGAGATCTGGTGGGATGGGTGGGGTTGGGACATCCTCATGGAGACTTGGAGACGGGGAGTGCTGGGGGCACATAATGGGAGTGGAACAGTCGGAGAGTAGCCAGGAGGGTAATAAAATCTGGAGTGTAAAAATAAATAGATAAATACATAAATAAGTAAATGCATACATAAGTGCATAAATAAATAAATAAAGGGAACAATGTTTTTGTAATTCTTGAAGAATAATCTCTAAGCTCAAACTAGGTAATATGTAACATATTCTAATCTGTGTAGAATGGAGATTTAAATCAAGTGTGCTCTCAGCCAGGAACAAATATTTCAACGAATATTTTCTTTTTTATCCTCAGGTGAGAGTCGTTTCAGTCGTCCTATTTTTATCCAGGAGCCACAGGATGTCATTTTTCCGCTGGATTTATCGAGATCTGAAATTATTCTGAGTTGTACTGCAAGTGGATACCCTTCTCCCCACTACAGGTAAAATGCACTTTGTACCACTTTGGTTTTCTTTGTGGCTTCTGTAAAATAGACTCAAAATAAGGATTCTTGGGTATTCCCTATGTATTCAGAATGGACCTCCAGATAGGTTTTTGCCTGATTCAGTTTTATCTACAAACCTCATATGAGCACATTGACATCTTCAGAACCCTAAATGCATTCATTGATGCTGTGATCTAAGCATGATTTCCAGATAGCCATTACTGTATAGGTCTTCTGTTTACTTGACATTTAATCTTGGGACTACTGGCATGCAAACCCACATGTACTTAGAAAGGAGAAAGACTGAAGACAGAAATGGGGGGGGGGAGATTTAGTTTCACAGCTGGGAGAACTATGAGTCTATTTCTGCATTTAGTACACAGCTACTTCACTTTACAGGTAGTGCCTTGGTTTTTTTCTATACAATGACCATGAAAAGAGCCTTCTGAAAAACAAGCAAAGTAAAAACTTCAACTTATATTACAAGATCAAATTCTGAAACTTTCCCAGCCGCTCCCCACTGAGCCAGAAGTACTTATTATAGAAAAACTGTGTTAAAGGCAATTATGTGCATTCTAAGGCCAAGAAAGAATTTTTATTATAGGAAAAATGTTTGTCTCTCATACATAATTTTATTTTTAAAACCTTTATTTCTATGTTATTACAAATAGTTCTGGCTTTTTTTTTCACATGGGTCTGTCTAAAGAAAAAATGTGAGGGAGGATAGGGAGCCTTCTCTGGTGTCTTTGTAATGTCAGAAGCACAACACATTGGTGTAATCCAAACTTTTAGGAAAAATATATAAAAAAGAAAAATAATAATTTTCTCCTTTGATGTCCTTCAGCCTTAAAATCACTACAAAAATAAAATAGGGGACATGGAGGAAGGAGGACTGTTCTGTAATTGATTATTTGTTTTATTTTGTTCTTATTTACACAGTTGCAGTGTCAATAGAGTTCAAAAACATAAATTTGTATGGGTGTAGGTTGTATTTTTATATGAAATTGTGGCTTTTTTTGGTAGCAACTGTGTGCAGTGTGAAAGTAGAAAGAAAAAATAAAACATCAGAATGACATTTGGTGATTTCGATTTTAAAAGAATTTTCCTAAAGTGCTACTTTTTAGACATAGAATTGAATTGACATGCACAAAAAAAAAAATTACAATTAAGTCGGCATTCGGCAAACTGGGCTGGCTTTCCTGACTTACACATTGCAATGAAATGCAGCCTACATCTATATAATTAACACAGGAATTGCTCAATTATTTAAATGGACAAAGCTAAAACCGTCTCTGCATTATCTTGTATTTAGCTTATACTTCATAGAATAACTTGCTCATCTTTCATTCATAAAATACATTACTTTAAAAGCTACACTTACATTTTGAAATAAATTCTTAACCCAACTCAAGTTAACTGATTAGGGAAGACCAATCACTTGCTTTTCGCTCAATTATTTCGCTCAAATTCAGGCTTTTTTGTTATTTATTTTGTTGCTAAAAAAGAAATGTCTTGAGCTTGGTGAGAAGCCTTAGCACTGAGTAGTATTTGCTGTTCCCATAACAGACCAGGGTTTGAGTCCTGGGATGCATACAGTGCTTGCCACAGCTTGTAACTCCAGTTTGGAAGATCTGACCTCTTTTCCTGGCCTCGGTTGGCATGACAAGCACAAGGTTCACAGACGTACATGTGAGACAAACCACCATTACACATAAAATGAACATTCTTAGAAAAGGGATATTACTTGATTTCACCTAAGCTGATCAATATAGAATAGGATTAATACAGTTTTTCAGGATCAACTCATCTAAAATCATAGCTTTGGCGTTTGAAAGCTAAAACGCAGTTGATCATAGATGTAGATATGTTTTCTTAGGGGCGGCATCTGAAGGCCTATTTATTTTTAAGTTTGCTAAATACAACTTAAGTAAGTAAAGAACCATGTAAATGCTTATTTTCTTGCAATAAATAGAAAAGTATAAGCTACTGGTTATAAAGACAGTTTTCCCATACGTGCATCAACAGAGACATAATGAATGTGGTTAGAAATTCCAATAGTGCTAAATGGCTTATGTACCTCAGGTATTTGAGAACTAGAAACTCAAACAATTTAGCTTCTTATTCCTAATCTTTGTCAAGTTCTTCAACGGATCCCTAAGATGACATAAGAAACTCATGGGCAAGACGCTTAGGAATGAGAAAAGAATTAACATTTTAATGCCTAAATGTTCTTGATAATAAAGCAAAGGGCAGCAGTATCTCGCACACTGTATTCTAGCAAACAATGTAAATATGTAGCCTTCATTCTGCCATTTATGCTTACATTTCTTCCCTTTGTTTGTTTGTTACAATTTACCTCTTATCATGTTAGACTTAGAGTATTTAGTAGGATGTACAGTGGTTTAAAGTTCTTTATTATTACAGAGTCCAAGGTTAGACAAGTTTATTTATGCAAATTGAAAAACAGTACAAAAGACTTAATAATGAATAGTGGCAAAAAAACAAAACAAAACAAAACAAAACAAAAAAAAACCCAAAAAAACTAAGACAATCTTTCCTGGAGTGAGAGTGTACATTCTGGTTTATAGTTTTAAAAGAGGATAGAATGAAAGGAAGAAAGAGAGAAAGAAAAGAAAAGGAAGAGTTAGCAAGTTTAAAAATAATCCATTCCTTTAAAAGATTTGCATGTTGTTCTAATCAGGGTCATAGCACCAAATTTATTCTATTTTTTTCTTTCAAAATATATTCTTACATTGGTTCCTCTGTGGAGAAAACAAGCTGTTTATATCTCTTTTGTTGTTGTTGTTCTTTAACTTGAATATAGCAAATGCATTCTCATGGGAGGAAATAACAATCTTAAAAGTAGTTCTTTGGAAATAAAGAGTAATTTATGTAAAGTCATATTTGGTGAAATAAACAGCTTTATAACCAATAGCATAACTTCAGTCAGAAGCCAGGAAGGAGTGGGTGTATAGTTTCAAAACCCAGGGAACATATGAGATGATAAAGGTGGATAAGGGATCCTTGCACATGGAAAAGAGAAGGGGGTCACCCAAAGCAAATGTTAAGAAAGCATTGCTTATCGCTAGAATGTCTAGGAAAATCAGATAGCAGATAACCTAACACCAAATGTTCTATTTGCAAAAAGAGATCAGCACATGTATAAATTATTTCTGCACATGGTGCACTTTTTCTCAGAAAAAAGACTTAGGAGCACCAGTGATGACTTCTGTTACCAGGAGAGAATAGGTCCGTTGATTAAATGGTAGTCTCTCACAGAAAATAGAATCTGTGAAGCCTTAGGTGATGCTATTCTTTCTTCATACCATTCTCCACTTCATATTGCTAATGACTTCCTGTGACCAAGCAGGGTACACATTGTGAAAGTTTTATAATGGATGGACACAAGGATGCACAGGATAGTAATGGCAGAGCAGGCAAGAAGCCTCTGTCAGCGGAGGCTCAAGACTCCAATTCGTTCTGTAATGATGTGAACAGCAGGCAAATGTAGAACGGAGACTTCAGTGGCTCCCGTCAGTAATCTTGGAATAGGATAAGACATGGTGATGGTAAGAAGAGCTTAAAGCAAAGAACTAATTTGTTAGATATCACACACAAAGGCATGCATGGAAGTGCACAGTAAGGACAGCAAATAGATACCCCTAGCCAAAATGTCCAGTCTGGTCTCAACTACGTAACTGTGAAAGTTATTCTCTAGAAAAGGATCCGATTCCAGTTCGAATTCATCACATATCGTAGAACTGATACGTTAGTTCATATGCTTGAAAATATTCACTCAATGCACATTTTCTAGTTGTATCATGGAAACATTCATTTGCATATGTAATGCTATTGGTAAAGTATGTCTGACAAGGACATGCATGAAGTACAACTATTTCTCATTTTATTTAAGCATGCTAATTAAGACAAAGCCCACACCCAGGGCTGAACTCCTGATCTATATGCACAGTTTAATAATAATCGTACCATAGTGATTAGAATGATTATGGGGCTACTGTGAAGAATTCATTTGCTGCAGCTAAGCCAACAACTTTGAATTTGTGTTGAAAAACAATTACTGTGCTTAATTAGGAGCGTGTAATGATGACAGCAGTTATTTCAGTGATTGATTCCAAAATTAAAGAGAGCTGGCAAACTAAGTGTGGTATATGCTTCTCTTAGAAATGATAGAGAACACAGAGGTCTGAGACCATGCCCTGTAAGCAAATTATAAAAGACAGGTTTACGGGGAGAGCCAAGCATCCTTGTCTTGAGACAGGCCATGGGGAAGAGAGGTTTTCTGCTTTCTCTGTCCTAAGAGCTCAGACAAGAATTAGTATATACAAATTGCTGTCAGAAAAATAGGGAAAACACAAACTGTATGGATGGATTCTTGATGATCAATGTATTCATTTTATTAACAAAAAATATCTTGTCATATACAGAAGATAGGTAAATCATTTTAAATTTGACAGGATTGCCTCAAATCCTCTGATTGATTTGATATCTTAACCATGATTTCATATCTCTAAGAATAGGGGTGTTACCTAATGCTGTATTTCTTTTCTATTTTACTAGATATTAGTCAGATTTCTTCCAATGAATCTGTCACGTCATCCCCCAAATCAATAATATTCAAAAATAACTTTTCATAATGCCATTCCGTTCTCACAATTACCCACACTAATCAAATATCTTGAATATAATTTCATTATGAATAGACGAATCATGGCAAGGCAGCATATGCCCTAAGCCTATGATTTGAAGGAGCATTTGGTGCTGGGATCAAGACAAAGGATACTCAAGCTGTATTTCTCAACCTATGGATCTCAACCCCTTTAGAGGTCAGATGGCCCTGTGAAGGATTCCTAAGATCATTGGCAAACACAAATATATTCATTGCAATTTATAGCTACCAAAATTATAGTTATGAAGTAGCAACAAAAAATAATTTTACTCTTTGGGGTTACCACACCACTAGACACTGTATTAAAGGGTTGCATTGTTAGGATGGTTGAGAAGTACTACCCTAAAGCCTGGAGACCATTACAGAAGCAGAAGATCTCTCAAGAGCTTCCACTTGCACTTCTGATTTTAAGTTTAGGACTTTCAAGGCCCTCTAGGCAGAGGGGCTTTTCCCAGAGATGTGTCATCAATGACAGCATGAACGTCCCATTCTTGTGTTGTTCTCACAGATTGTGAGCATCATCTCTTGCTCTCGTTTTTATCCTGACAACTAGAAACCATTAATTATACCCATTACAGATCTGTCTTTGTTTGGGGGTTTGTTTCTGTAAATCCAATATCATTTAAAAGCTACAGTGAATGTCTGTGTATGTTCTAATCTGTCTTCTGTTATAGACCCTCGGCCATGACCTTGACAATGAGGGAGGGGAAGTTTTGCTTTATTCTTCCTGTATTGTTTTCACCTGTGTAAATGCTAATTGTTATTCGTTATATTAAATATATATTCCCATAAATGTATTACATGACTATATACAACTTTCAACTTTGAGATAAACCTCATTAATATGCAATACACATGATTTAAAATATGAAGGTGTCCAAAGAGAGAAATAACTCTAGTGATAGATAGTGATGGCATATTCACTGATCTCAAAGTGACCAAACGGAGTCTTCTGGAGCTGTATGTGCTCCTTTCTAAACAGTGCCAATGCCCTTATTTAGAGAGATAACTCGGGCACTGAAGGACTGTTGACTAATAGCTAAGCTAAGAGAATTTGGCTTCTTAAAAAAAGTTCTCAAACTGTATTTGTTTTGCTAGCATACAATTTTAGGTTGGCTTTCTTAACTGCCATTGAAATACTGTCAACGCAATTAATTTTTCAAGTGGCAGACTCACAAAGACAATCACATTTTGAAACTGCCGAGTTCTTATTGTTTTATCAGTGTTGAATGGGCTTTGTCAGACCCTTGCTGGCATACTTGCTGTTAGGTGCAATGTAGTTTTCTCAGGTTTTTCTCCCTAAATCACTTCTGACATTCAGGTTTGCAGTATTAGTGGTTTGGATTCAGGTGTGGTATACACTATTTGAAAGTCTCCCAAGAAACAGATGTCAGAATTATTGACTGATGTCGAATTTTTATTTCTCATGTTAAGTGTTCTGCTGCCTTTCTGGTTTCATGTGAGGGAATGTTTGTAACTTATAAAGGGTAGAGGCCTTGCAAACAACCTACCAATTTGTATTGCTGACCCCAGAACAGTCATATATGCCAGGCCTGATAGCATAGGCCTGTAATCTCAGCTTGTGCAAGAGCAATACAGTAGGATTGCAAGTTCAATGCCAGTCAGGGCTTTAGAATGTGTTTGGAGTAAGATCGGCAACTTAGTAAGAACATGTCTCAAAATGTAAAAATTAAATAATAAAATAAAACAAGGTTGCAAATGGAATCTAGTGAGATAGCACATAGGTAGATGGTGTGATGTCCTAGGTTTAAACCCCATGACTGCAACAGCATATTTTTGTCTTTGATGAAACTGCTGAGATCATCTCACAGATAATCATGTGTTTTGTTTTTGACTGTTTATTTGACTTTTATAGGAACTCAAACAGTATGACTTTTACGATGAATAGCATTCAGTTCTCTATGTTACATATATAACATTACTTCTCTTTTTCTTCTTGAAGGTGGAAACAGAATGGTACAGACATTGACTTCAGCATGACTTATCACTATAGGTTGGATGGAGGCAGTTTGGCCATCAGCAGCCCCAGAACAGATCAAGATATTGGCATATACCAGTGTCTGGCCACCAATCCTGTGGGCACCATTCTGAGTAGAAAAGCCAAACTACAGTTTGCATGTAAGTTTGTAGGAAAACCATACTCAATATGTCCTGGAAAACAGTCTGGTGATGTATCTATGTTGAGTCAATAGGACAAAGTTCTCAGTAAAATCCTCGTTGAAGTCAAGTGGAATTGTATGTGTATAAAAAGGTCTGACTGTGCATTTTATAAATCTATCTTTCTGAGGATAATGGAATTCTATTTGTTTAGAGAATATTTTTCTAATTATATATTGAGGCGTATTCTTGGAAGCATCTCGATAAGTGCCACATATCAATATTAAGATGCATGCATATAATATCGTTTTCCTTCCTTCCTTCCTTCCTTCCTTCCTTCCTTCCTTCCTTCCTTTCTTTCTTTCTTTTCTTTCTTTCTTTTCTTTCTTTCTTTCTTTCTTTCTTTCTTTCTAACAAGATATTAGTGTAAACAGCACAGCATAGAAACCCAGGGCAGTGGTGTCATGTGGGGCAGGCTAGTGTTTCTCCTGAAACAAAGATCACACACCCTCAGTGAGATGGAGGTGAAAATAAAGTGGTTGCCACAGGCAGGCTTTATATTAACTGTAACAATGTCCAGCTGCATCACATAAATGTCATCCAAGTAATTACCATTGTGACATTTGGGGACATTAGCAGATGAACAATAGACACTGCTTCTTATATCCTTTATATATAGTGTTTCTAGGGACTAAAATGCTTCCTATTGGATTCAGTGAAAGCCTTGTTTGAGAGTAATTATGTCTCACAATATGGACAAAGTAGAAGGCTTGCATTTCCCCCTTGTATAGCTCCCTGCACTTAGATAAGTCATGGAACTAGAATGTTAGCTGTTTCCTTCTGGGAGCTCTTGGAAATGTCTATGCTGTCTGTAACTTTTATAAAACAAATTTAACAATTTTGTTAAGAAATATGTGTCCCATCCCATCCTGGATAATAGAACTTTAGTCACCTGAAGATATATGAATTAATAATTGGGTCTATTTCTCATTGTGGTTTTTATGTTTCCACGTTTATTCTGCTGTAGACCTCCATGCTCTACACAGGGTGCAGGGAAATCAGTGTTTGGGAGATAGCCCTGTTTTTAGATGCATATAAATCATCATTGCAGTTGATTTCTGCATTGGAGAATCACTTGAAAATATAGCAATGAGGAAATAATAGACACATATCCTACAGGAATGTGCAGTTATTAAAAAGACTAACAGTCCCTCTCTCCTGTTTGGAAGGTAGATTTCTAGAACATTGGAATCAGATCAGACACTTACAAATTCCAAAGGGAATTCTATACAGCATATAATATTTATTTGTAATGCCCCAGGGTTTCTATTGTGTTTTCTATCAAACATCTGGCCTTTGCATAATGGCATAGGCTTAGAATGCCACTATTTGGGTTGTGAGACTATCTCAAAAAAAAAAAAAAGAGACAAACTCACAAACTAAACAAACCCTAAATTTTCATCAACATGTGCTTTATATAGCCACATATTTCTTCTTAATTGCTTACACTTTATAAAGTGTTTTAAATTATCTCTATGATTTTGAATTATCTTTTTGTAAAAATTTGGATAAAGGAAATACTTGCATCTAAAACTTTTTAAGCTAAAATATAATGTAATTTTGCCAAAAAGGAAAAATACAAGTTAAATTAAGCAGACATTATTTTTTTCTTGCATGAGTGAGAGGTTAGAGTTTTGTTTTGATTTGTTTTCTTACTTGCACAAGTGAGAGCTTGTAGCTCTTCATTATTTATTTCCTTTGGAGTCTAAAAGTCCATGACTCCTGTACTTGCCACACAAGCTTGAGGATCTGAGTTCAAACTCCTGCACCCACGTAAGAAAGCAGTGTCATAACAACTCTAAAATATCTACACTGGGGAGTGGAAATAAAACAGTTTGTGAGTCTTATTAACCAGTTCGTCTTGTCCATTCAGTCAGCTCCATATTCTGTAATAATATGAGAATATAATTTGGGAAGTAACTGAAGAAGACACTTGAGATCACCTTCTAGTCTTCACAAACATGTGAACACGCCTGAACAAACATATATTTTCACACAATCCATGCATAAACTAGGTCTGCCTGTACCAGTAACTGATCTTTGTTCTGAAACACAAATGACCTTAAGCACTAAAGCTGGCATTTTGAAAAGAAAAGAAGAGCCCAAAAATTCAGCCTTCCTTTGTAGCACTTTAGTGATGCTGTGTCTGAAAAGCTTCACATTGTATCCAGGAAAAGATCTGCTAGAGTATGACACAGAAAGCATGGTGTAGATGTATGCCATTCAAATGGAAAGTTCATGAACTACATGACCTGTCACTCTGGAATACTTCACTATCTTCTTTTAAAATTAACAATGGTTATTTGGCTGAAAAAGTCTTTGGCACAATAACAATGTGAGTCAAATGCTGGGGTCTCAGATACAGTCATACCCAAACTCAACTTTTATGTCTATCAAATATCCAACAGAATGTAACTAGGTCACCTCTTCAATAACTCTCTCTTGAGAATTTACCAATTGAAACTAACACCACCATTCACTATATAAGTCAATGGCAGGGATTAATTGGAATAAGAAAGTAAGGGCTTTCATTCAGACAGATGCTTAAGAGCTAGATATCTCTAAATTTGTTTCATTATTTTTCTAACTCAGCCAATATCTTTCATATAGACTTACATATTTCCGATTGGTAGTATTTCACAATTTTATGGATAGATTTCATGGATAGAAGTCTCTTGCTTATATCCAAATCTTTCTTCTTATTTTGTGAAAGTTTGTTTAGTTTTCTTATTGGCATGTGTCAATTAAATAACATAATGGCTTTTAATTTGAGATTCATACATATGAATAGAATACATTCTGATCATATTTATTTCTCCTTTCCTCTAATTTGTCCTCCCATACTACTGTTGATCCCTTTCCATTCCCAACTAGTCCCCTGTCTGCTTTAAAATCTTTGTTTATAACATATTGAATTTCATTATGGTTGCTTACACAAGCACAAAGGAGGGATTATTTATAGACACATGAGCAACTTGCTAGGAATTATGCAACTGGATTATTCATTTCCACCCACCAATTGCCTATAAATCTTCAGAAAATGGTGGTTTAATGACAAAATTTTGATGTGTCCAATAGTGTCCACATCTTGCATAGTAAAATATGACTCATAAGAATTCAAGACTTCAGTATACCCAGATCCCACAGAGAGAGAGAGAGAGAGCTGGTCTCTCAGAAGTGCTGACACACACAAGATCACAGGTGAGTCCTCCATTTCTGCTCACATTCCTGGCACAAGAGGAAGCCATCTGGAGCCCTCAGGACACAGTAATCTAGGAGCAGTCTGGGGCAGGATCCTTCCAGTTTCCACCTGTACCAGGAACTGACACAGTGACACAGCTCTCTGTACTCAAAAACCTCTGGCAGAGGGCTGGTCTCCCAGTAATCCTGACACACAGGCTTACAGGAGGGTCAAGCCACTATCAAAGACAGCAAGACCAACTAACACCAGAGACAAAAAGATTGAGAGAGGGAAGTGCAGGAACCTAAGCAAGAGACACCAAGGACACTTGGCATCAATACAACACAGTTCCCCCATCACAGCAAGCTCTGGATACCCCAACACACTGGCAAAGCAAGATTTTGATTCAAAATGACAACTCATTATACTGTTAGAGGACTTTAAGAAGGAAATAAGTAAGTCCTTTATAGAAATACAGGAAACACAAAACTCCCTTAAAGAGTTACAGGCAAACAGAACCAAACAGGTGAAGGAATTCAATACAACCTTCCAAGATCTAAAAATGGAAATAGAAACAATAAAAACTTCACAAAGGGACACAAACTTAGAGATAGAAAACCTAGGAAAGAGATCAGGAGTCATAGACACAAGAATTACCAACAGATACAGGAGAAATAAGAGAGAATTCAGGGGCAGAGGAACATAAAAAAAAAAAAAACATTGACACAACCATCAAAGGAAATATAAAATGCAAAATACCCCTAACCCAAAACATCCAGAAAATCCAGTATACAATGTGAATATCAAACCTAAGGATAATAGAGAAGAGAGGGAAGATTGGCACGTTAAAGGGCCAGTAAATATCTTCAACAAAATCATAGAACACTTCCCTAACCTAAAGAAAGAGATGCCCATGAACATACAAGAAACCTACAGAACTCCAAAGAGATTGGACCAGAAATAATTCTTCTCATCACATATTAGTCAAAACACCCAATGCACAAAGCAAGTAAAGAATAATAAAAACAGTAAGGAAAAAACATCAAGTAACATGTAAAGACAGCCTTCTCAGAATCATACTAGATTTCTCAACAGAGACTATGAAAGCTAGAAGATCCTGGGCAGATGTCATAGATAAACTAAGAAAACACAAATGCCAGCCCAGGCTACTATATCCAACAAATCTCTCAATTAGCATAGATAGAGAAATCAAAATATTCTATGACAAAACCAAATTTATACAATATATTTCCACAAATCCAGCCCTACAAAGGATGATAGATAGAAAACTCCAACACAAAGAGGGAAATTGCACCCTAGAAAATACAAGAAAGTAATCTGTTTTTTGAACTAACCAAAAAGAAAATAGCCACAAAAACATAATTGCACCTCTAACAACAAAAATAGCAGGAAGCAACAATCGTTGGTCCCTAATATCTGTCAACAACCATGGACTAAATTCCCCCATTAGAAAACATCGACTAACAGATTGGATATGTAAAGAGGACCCAGCATTTTGCTGCATACAGGAAACACACCTCAGTGACAAAGACAGACACTACCTCAGAGTAAAAGGCTGGAAAACAATTTTCCAAGCAAATGGTCCCAGGAATCAACTTGGAGTAGCCATTTGAATATCGAATAAAATTCATTTTCCAACCAAAAGTTATCAAAAAATTGAGGAAGGACACCTTGTATTCATCAAAAGAAAAATCCAAGATGAACTCTCAATCTTGAATATCTATGCTCCAAATGCAAGGACACATACATTCATAAAGGGAACCTTATTAAAGCACAAAGAACACATTTTCACCTCACACAATAATAGTGGGAGATTTCAACACCCCATTCTCATCAAAGGACAGATCATGGAAACAGAAACGAAACGGAGATACAGAGAAACTAAAAGAAGTTATGAGCCAAATGGATTTAATAGATATCTATAAAACCTTTCATCCTAAACCAAAAGAATATATCTTATTCTCAGCACCTCATGGGTCCTTCCCCAAAATTGACCATATAATTGGTCAGAAAACAAGCCTCCATATATACAAGAAGATTTAAATAATCTCAAGTATCCTATCAGATCATCATGGACTAAGACTGCTTTTCAATAACAACATAAATGACACCAAGCCCACATACACATGGAAGCTGAATAATGTTCTACTCAATAATAACTTGTTTAAGGAAGAAATAAAGAAATTAAAGTCTTCTTGGAAGTTAATGAAAATAAAGACACAACATACCCAAACTTATGGGACACAAGGAAAGCAGTGCTAAGAAGAAAACTCATAGCTCTGAATACCTCCAAAAAGTAACTGGAGAGAATATACACTAGCAGGTAGACAGCACACCTAGAAGCTCTAGAACAAAATGAAGCAAATATACCCAAGAGGAGTAGATGGCAAAGAATAATTAAACTCAGGACTGAAATTAACCAAGTAGAACCAAAAAGGACTATACAAAGAATCAACAAAACCAGGAGCTGGTTCTTTGAGAAATTCAACAAGATTGATAAACCCTTTGCCAAACTAACCAAAGGCACAGAGAGAACATACAAATTAAGAAAATCAGAAATGAAAAGAGAGGCATAACAATAGAAACTGAGGAAATTAAAAAAAATCATCACATTCTACCTCAAAAGCCTATCCTGAGCAAAACTGGAAAATCTTGATGAAATGGACAATTTTCTAGACATATACCAGGTACCAATATTAAATCAGGATCAGATAAACCATCTAATCAGTCTGACAACTCCTAAAGAAATAGAAGCCATCATTAAAAGTCTCACAACCAATAGAAAGATAAGAACCATATAGATTTAGTGCAGAATTTTATCAGACCTTCATAGAAGACCCTAATACCAAAACTCTCCAAACTATTCCACAAAGTAGAAACAGAAAGAACCCTACCAAGTTTTTTTTTATGAAGCTTATACATATTCCACACAAAGGTCCAACACAAAAAGAAAACTTTAGACCAATTTCCCTTATGAATATTGATGCAAAATTACTCAATAAAATTCTCACAAACTGCATCAAGGAACACATCAAAACAATCATCCACAATGATCAAGTAGGCTTCATCCCAGAGATGCAGGGATAGTTGAGTATATGGAAAGCCATCAACATAATCCACTATATAAACAAACTCAAAAAAAACCACATGGTCATATCATTAGATGCTGAGAAATCATTTGACAAACTTCAACAGCCTTTCAGGTTAAAAGTCTCAGAAATATCAGGAATTGAAGACCCATACGTAAACATAGTAAAAGCAATATACAGCAAACTGGTAGCTAACATCAATCTAAATGGAGAGAAACTTGAAGCAATCCTACTAAATCAGGGACTAGCCAAGGCTGCCCACTCTCTTACTACCTACTCAATATAGTACTTGAAGTCCTACCCAGAGCAGTCAGACAGCAAAAGTAGGTCAGTATACACGAATTGGAAAGTAAGAAGTCAAAATATCACTACTGACAGAGGATATTATAGTATACTTAAGAGACCCCAATATTTCCACCAGTGAAATCCTACAGCTGATAAACAACTTCAGCAAAAATGGTTGGATATAAAATTAACTTAAACAAATCAGTAGTCTTCCTCTACTCAAAGGAACAGATTGAGATAAAAAAAATTAGGGAAAAGAAATCCTTCAGAATAGTCACAAATAAAAAAGATTTCAAGAGTTCAGAAGACAAAACTCCTAAAGTTCCACAGCCAGAAGACAGCATTGTACAAGTTGCCACCTCTTCCTCTAGCTCTTTCATTGTACTTGGCTGGCCCCTTTCCAATGATATTCCTTGAGTCATTCAAGAGATGTGATCTAGGGATTTCATGTACAGCTGAGAATTCAACAGTCACTTAATTCTCAACACCTTTGCAAGTTATGAGTGTTTACACTGAACACTGCATACTACAAAGATGCAGCCAAAGAAACATGGCAGAAAAACATATCTATGTGTATAAAGGTGATTGATTTAAAGGAACTTGGACATATACATCTGTCCATTTAACAAAACAACAGAAGAAGCTTCCCCACATTAACCTATGACCTCTTCAGCAACACTGGCTTTTGACTAGGTTTATGGTATGGATTCTAAATTCTTCCCTATCAAGTCTCGATTCCTAATAAATATTGAGTGATAATCTCTATGACAGGCCCAGCATTATTGCACCAGTAAGCACAGGTTACCTGGTCATTCAGTAGCATTGGATCCACAGCTAAGTATGACTGTTAATGACACTATTCTCTAGAAAGTCTACATAGTACTGCCAGGCTAGGGTAGCCAACAAGGACTTAGCTTCCAGGCCAGCTCGACGTCTCTCTCTGGCAAGCAGAGAATGCAGAGTCTTGTGCAATAGGGTATTAACATCTATTCCTTAATTTCTACACTCATTATATAATTCATTTTATTGAATTGGAGAATAAAAATAAACTCAGATATTGTCAACCCTATATTATAGACTAGATGTTTTAAAGCCTAATCAGATTGTATAATTTCCCAGGATACCTTGTTGGTAAACACATTTTAATT
The DNA here is from genome assembly GCF_011064425.1 of Rattus rattus. Classification (NCBI taxonomy): domain Eukaryota; kingdom Metazoa; phylum Chordata; class Mammalia; order Rodentia; family Muridae; genus Rattus; species Rattus rattus. The sequence continues at coordinate 68,009,903 of NC_046168.1, forward strand.
TTATTTCCTTAGAAAAACCAGAGTGTTATAAAATGAATGCTCTTGATGTTTAATAATAAATTTGCTTTTACAACACTGTCTAGATAAGTCATGGGAACTGTTCTCTTTCTTCATGTCAGACTGAAGTAATGCAATTTATTTTCTAAATTAACACTGTAGGCCGTTAGCTTCACAATAACTCTGGGGTTGGTGTTGTGATGCCTAGTCTATATGTCACTTTATGAAAATACATCCAACCCCAGCTGTGCTGCTTCCCTGTCTGGGCCTTCAGATCTCTCCAGATAGCGAGAAGAAACCTAGTTGACAGCAGATATACTTGTCCTTGCTCTATTCTTCCCATTTCTGCCTTCTTTTGTGAGCTTCCCCTCAATTAATCTCTTCTAAAATTGAATTGACTTTCCTTCTTCAGAAATATGTTTTGAGAATGTCAGTATTATTTTCTGACATTATTTTTGTTAGCATAGTTAAATCTAAACTGCCAAGCTACAAAGAAGGTAACCCCTAACCATGTGCATTTTAACTTTTCTTTATTCTATGTATGTATGTATGTATGCATGCATGCATGTATGTATGTATGTATGAATTTATTTTGAGAACTTCATATTGGAGACTCAAATCATCTTCTTCATTTAAATATCTACTCTCTACCTCCGGGTCACACTTTAATGGAACTCTAAGAAAGACAAAAATATATTCACTATAAAATCTTTCAACTTTTGATCTACCTGCATATAAAAATTTGTCCAGAATCCCTACTTACACAGATTTCTCTAAGTTTAAATAAAGTTATAAATCAAGCAAAAAACATTGTTTTCAAGCTTTGAGAGAAAAAAAAGAGCCTGAATCATTAACTGGGGTAGCTCTTAATTCTTTATTAAGAAATAATTTTAGAAAGAAATGAGTTTACATTTAAAATTTCCAAATATGTTTATAACAAAGGACAGAGCAAATAATAAATATTCATTTTAATAGGAAAACAAAGAAAAATGTTTGAGATGCAGGAAAGTTCAATTGTCTTTTTGGAGATTCTTACAGCATTGCTTTGGACTTAAAAGACAATAGATTTTGAATAGCCTTTATGAATCTACATTCTATACATCTACATAATCAATTATGTAAAGTAATTGATTACTTTTGTTGGTAACTTTTATCTTCATATTGGAATTCTGATGGTACACCTTAACTTTTTATTAGATATAGCCTAAAATTCCCCACCTTATTACTTATCTCAACATGGATGATTCCTGATAATGTGGCCTATAGGTAAAAAAAAAATAGAGCATTATGACACTTCCCAACATTAAAGAAGCAGAGACAGAATAATCCCTGAGCTTTGCTGGACAGCCAGACAGGTGTACTCAGACATTTTTAGCCCTTAACAAGTCATGCACATCTCTGTTTTTAAGGCATGTTTTAAATTATCAGGATCAGATAAACCATATAAATAGTCCCATAACTCTCTGGAAATCAGTCTGGAGGTTCCTCAGAAAATTGGACATTAAACTGCCTGAGGATCCAGCTATACCTCTCTTGGGCATATACCCAAAAGATGCCCCAACATATAAAAAAGACACGTGCTCCACTATGTTCATTGCAGCCTTATTTATAATAGCCAGAAGCTGGAAAGAACCCAGATGCCCTTCAACAGAGGAATGGATACAGAAAATTTGGTACATCTACACAATGGAATATTACTCAGCTATCAAAAACAACGAGTTTATGAAATTTGTAGGCAAATGGTTGGAACTGGAAAATATCATCCTGAGTGAGCTAACCCAATCACAGAAAGACATACATGGTATGCACTCATTGATAAGTGGCTATTAGCCCAAATGCCTGAATTACCCTAGATGCCTAGAACAAATGAAACTCAAGACGGATGATCAAAATGTGAATGCTTCACTCCTTCTTTAAAAGGGGAACAAGAATACCCTTGGCAGGGAAGAGAGAGGCAAAGATTAAAACAGAGACTGAAGGAACACCCATTCAGAGCCTGCCCCACATGTGGCCCATATATATACAGCCACCCAATTAGACAAGATGGATGAAGCAAAAGAAGTGCAGAAGTGTAGATCGCTCCTGAGAGACACAGCCAGAATACAGCAAATACAGAGGCGAATGTCAGCAGCAAACCACTGAACTGAGAATAGGACCCCCGTTGAAGGAATCAGAGAAAGAACTGGAAGAGCTTGAAGGGGCTCGAGACCCCATATGTACAACAATGCCAAGCAACCAGAGCTTCCAGGGACTAAGCCACTACCTAAAGACTATACATGGACTGACCCTGGACTCTGACCTCATAGGTAGCAATGAATATCCTAGTAAGAGCACCAGTGGAAGGGAAAGCCCTGGGTCCTGCTAATACTGAACCCCCAGTGAATTAGACTGTTGGGGGAGGGCAATGGGGGAGGTGGGGAGGAACACCCATAAGGAAGGGAGGGGGAGGGGATGTTTGCCCGAAACCGGAAAAGGAATAACACTCGAAATGTATATAAAAATATTCAAGTTAATAAAAAAAAAAAAAAATAGAAGCAGTTATTAAAAGTCTCCCAACCAACAAAAGCCCAGGACCAGATGGGTTTAGCACAGAATTCTATCAGACCTTCATAGAAGACCTCATACCAATATTCTCCAAACTATTCCACAAAATAGAAACAGAAGGAGCACTATCTAATCTCTTCTATGAAGCCACAATTATGGTTATACCTAAACTACATGAAGAAAGAGAACTTCAGACCAATTTCCATTATGAATATCGATGCAAAAATACTCAATAAAATTGTCACAAACTGAATCCAAGAACAACAAAATGATCATCCATCATGATCAAGTAGGCTTTATCCCGGGGATGCAGAAATGGTTGAATATGCAGAAATCCATCAACTTAATCCACTATGTAAAAGAAATCAAAGAAACAAACCACTTGATCATCTCATTAGATACTAAGAAGCATTTGACAAAATTCAACACCTCTTCATGTTAAAAGAGTTGGAAAGAGCAGGAATTCAAGGCCCATACCTAAACATAGTAAAAGCAATATACAAGAAACCAGTAGCCAGCATCAAAGTAAATGGAGAGAAACTTGAAGCAATCCCACTAAAATCAGGGACTAGACAAGGCTGCCCACTCTCTGCCTACTTATAAAATATACTAATCGAAGTCCTAGCCAGGACAATCAGACAACAAATGGAGGTCAACTGGATACAAATTGGAAAGGAAAAAGTAAAAATATCACTATTTGCAGATGATATGATAGTATAATTAAGTGACCCCCAAAAGTTCCACCAGACCACTACAAAGCCTGATAAACAACTTCAGCAAAGTGGCTGGGTATGAAATTAACTCAAACAAATCAGTAACCTTCCTCTACACAAAGGATAAACAGGCTGAGAAAGAAATTAGGGAAATGGCACCCTTCACAATACTCACATATTACATAAAATACCTTGGTGTGACTCTAACTAAGCAAGTGAAACATCTGTTTGACCAGAACTTCAAGTCTTTGAGGAAAGAAATTGAAGAAGATCTCAGGAGATGGAAAGATCTCCTATGCTCCTGGATTGGCAGGATTAATATAGTAAAGATGGCCATTTTGCCTAAAGCAATCTACAAATTCAATGTAATCCCTATCACACTTCCAACTCAATTCTTCATTGAGTTAGAAAGAGTAATTTGCAAATTCATTTGAAATAAGATAAAGTCCAGTATAGAGACAATTATCCTCAACAAAAAAGAACTTCTGGGGGAATCACCATCCCTGACCTAAAGCTACATTACAGAGCAATAATGATAAACAACAACAACAACAACAACAACGACAACAACAAACTCTATGGTATTGTTACAGAGACAGGCAGGTAGATCACTGGAATAGAATTGAAGAGCCAGAAATGAACCCACACACCTATGGCCACTTGATCTTTGACAAAGGACCTAAAATCATTCAGCAGAAAAAAAGAGCATTTTCAACAAATGGTGCTGGTTCAACTGGAGGCCAGCATGTAGAAGGCGGCAAATTGATCCATTCTTATTGTCTTGTACAAATCTTAAGTCCAAGTAGATCAAGGACCTCTTCATAAAACCAGATACACTGAAGCTAATAGAAGAAAAAGTGGGGAAGAGCCTCGAACACACGGGCACTGGGAAAATATTCCTGAAAACAATACCACTGGCCTATGCTCTAAGACCAAGAATCAATAAATGGGACCTTGTAAAATTGCAAAGCTTCCATAAGGCAAAGGACACTGTCAATAGGACAAAATGACAACCAACCGATTAGAGAATATCTTTACAAATCCTACATCTGTTAGAGAGCTAATATTCAATATATACAAAGAACTCAAGGTGATAGACTCCAGATAGACAAAAAAACCTACTAAAATGGGGTACAGAGCTGAACAAAGAATTCTCAGCTGAGCAATGTTGAATGGCTGAGAAGTACCTAAAGAAATATTCAACATCCTTAGTCTTCAGGGAAATGCAAATCAAAGAAACCCTGAGATTCTACCTCACACCAGTCAGAATTGCTAAGAAGAAATACTCAGGTGACAACAGATGTTGGTGAGGATGTGGAGAAAGAGGAACACTCCTCCATTGTTGGTAGGATTGCAAGCGGGTATAACCACTCTAGAATTCAGCCTGCAGGCTCCTCAGTAAATTGGATATTGTACTACCCGAGGACTTAGCTATACCAGTTCTGAGCATAGACCCAAATGGTACTTCAACATACAATGTGTTCTGCCATATTATAACAACTTTATTTATAATAGCCAGAAGCTGGAAAGAATGCAGATGCCCTTCAATAGAGAAGTGGATACAGAAAACATGACACATCTACACAGTGGAATACTACTCAGCTATCAAAAATAATGACTTCATGAAATTCATATGCAAATGGATGGAACTAGAAAATATCATCCTGAGTGTGGTAACCAATTCAAAAAGAACATATATAGTGTGTACTCACTGATAAGTGCATATTAGTCCAAAAGCTCGAATTACCCAATAAAATCCACAGACCACATGAAGCTCAAGATTAAGGATGATTAAAGTGCAGATGCTTCAGTCCTTCTTAAAAGATAGAACAAAAATATTCATAGGAGGAGATATGGAGACAAAGTTTGGAGTAGAGACTTAAAGAATTGCCATTTTGTGCCTTCCCTACCTGGTGATCCAGTCCTCCAGTCTGTGTGTGTGTGTGTGTGTGTGTGTGTGTGTGTGTGTGTGTGTGTGTGTGTGTGTATACATCAAACCTAGACAATATTGAAGTCAAGAAGTGTATGCAGGGGTTGGGGATTTAGCTCAGTGGTAGAGTGCTTGCCTAGCAAGCGCAAGGCCCTGGGTTCAGTCCCTAGCTCTGAAAAAAAGAAAAAAAAAGAAGTGTATGCTGACAGGAGCCTGATATAACTGTATCCTGAGAGGCTTAGCCAGAGCATCACAAATAAAGAAGTAAATGCTAGCGGCAAACCATTGAACTGAGAACAGCGTCCCCACTGGAGGAGTAAAGAAAGCACTGAAGGACCTAAAGGTCCTCCAACCCCATAACAACAACAACAACAACCAATCAGAGCTCTGAGGAACTAAACTGTTACCCAAATCATACACATGGAGAGACCCATGGCTCCAGCTGCATATATAGCAGGGGATGGTCATGTTGGGCACCAATGGGAAGAGTAGCCCTTGATCCTGCAAGGCTATAACTTCCATTTTAAGGGAATGTCAGAGTGGGAGGTGTGAAGGGGTTGTTGGTTGTGGGAGGAGGATGGGATAGGGGGCTTATGGACAGGAAACAGTAAATGGAATAACATTTGAAGTGTATATAAAAAATCCAATAAAAAAGTATCTGGTGACAAAAGTCCCTGACAAATGATAGAATTCTGGTCTATCAGGTACTCAGGTACATTGTGATTTATTTCTACCCCTCAACCACCCAAAATTAACTCAAAAGGAATTTTCATATCTTATCACCTCTTACCATTCATTCCAGAATTTTTGAGTGACAAATCCAGATTGGGCCTTTAATCCACAGGTAGATGCTTTGAATTTTCTTTTATTCCTCAAGAACTTTGATGGGAAATGGTGCACGAGTGCTTCTTCTGTGGAGCACTGCAGTCTAACTCTGCTACTTACATATTGTCCCTGAGAAATTGAGATAGATGTTTGGGAAGAAACCTGTAATTTCACTAAGATATGCTTGGGAGGCTTTTGGTATGTAGAACTCTGATCAACGAAACATAAACACTTAACATGAAAGTCATGGATAAAATGTTTTTATTCTGTGTATTTGACATTTAATCATGGATGATAACTCAAATACATTCCTTTTAGTAGTGTAGAATGGAAGGCTGCTTGACATGTCTCCTAACTGACTGTACATATATACATCCCTCCACTGCTTAGACACAGTTAAACATGGCGCTAGGTTCCGAAGATAAATGGTAGAATTAATTCAGGCAGGTGCCTCCTATTTTAACAAGGGAAACAAATGATTCCTTGAGTAGAGTTATAAACAAAATAACACAAAAAGAAAGTAAATTTCCTATACATAGTAGATACTTTTGAAACGTTTTACTGTAAAATATTTGTTCCTAATGTAGAGCCTCTGATAGGATCAAAAGTCCTGTTTTAGCTGAGTAGCCAAAAAAACATTTTGCCTGAGATGACCAAATTAATGAATGTCTTGATCAATATTCAACCCCAGGGAGTGGAATAGAAGATCTCTCCTCCTGCCCTCTGCATTTCTGTAAAATTAATATATGGTTAAATAAGTGGTGGACTTACAGAAACTGAAGTGTATTCTGAGTAGGAAGGAAATAAGTTTGGAGAAAGAACAAATAGTACCATCCCATCCAAAGCAGGTGTGGCTAAATTTGAGCATTGAGATACAAGTTTTTGTTTTCAACACAAAAACTAAATAAAGTGTGAGAAGGATCGCTTACTGTAGAAGAGGAAAGAAGGAATAGAAATGGCTGAGTGTAGTAATGGGACAGAAGTTGGCATTAGAAAATGACTGCTTTTCTGGGTTGAGGCTAAGAAAGAATTTGCTTCCTCTTTATAAAATGGGTAATTTAATTAAAATGATATTCTGAAGAAACTTGGGAAAGTCAAAGTATGATGCAGTGGAATATAGGCATGAATGCAAATTCCCTGTTTTGAAAGGTCAAAATGTATTCAATAGGACATTGTACACAGTGTTAATTCATGTGCAAAATGTGTGAGGTGACATTGCCCATTTCACATAAGGTTGTTAGAGGACTAGACACTTAATACATTCAGAACAGAGGGCAAGAACAACAGATAGATTGTTGTGACAGGATTATAAGAAGGCAGGCAGAAGCCTAGACCTGTACTATTCACAGGACAAGATTTGTATTTTATTATCCATTCTAACACCAAGTATTTGATTGATGTCCAGAACATTGAAGTTGCTTGTAAAACGAAATTTCAAATTTACCACATAATTTCTTTGGGTATGGTAGCCTTATGTATTAAAATTATTAATACAAAACTTTTACATACTTACAAATGTGGCAAACTTAAGTTCATTTACTATACAAGGGGATATTATACAATTCTGCATCATATCGCAGGACTGATTTTCAATGCTTCAAGGTTAACATGTAATAACAGTTCATTTTAAAGCACCATAAACATGTAGGCTTTTACAACTAGCATCATTTTTCCAGGGGAATGCAAAAGGGTCCTATACACCATGCCATTCATCACGACTTTGAACCTGTAAACTATTCTCAACCATAATTTACAGTTAAAGAAATTCAAGGTGATACAATTATGTTCCTTGTCCAAGGTCACTCAAGCTATACCGGTTCTGAATTTCTAATGTGTATATCTTCAGATTTTGATAGTTTATGTTTATTTTGAAAATAGGATACTCATGAATCAAAGAAACCCTGGGCTGGAAAAGTAGCTTAATAGTTGAGGCCTTGCCTTGTAAGCATGAAACGCAGAGTTCAAACGTAAGGATCATGTAGGGGGAAAAGAGAGCATTATGACACTTCCCAACATTAAAGAAGCAGAGACAGAACGATCCCTGAGCTTTGCTGGACAGCTAGCCAGGTGTACTCAGTGAGTTCTTGGCAGTGGCTCTGTCTCACATAAAGGTGTAGAGTGCCTGAGGAATGCCCAGTGGGATGACCCTGATTTCCATAATTAACACACACACACACATGCATAGGCATTCATCTGTAAGCATACACACATACACATGTCAAAAAAAATAAACAATTAAAACCTAATAGGGAAATGATTTAATGGAAAGGCGTTTTACTACTTACAGAAGAGGCACTGTGTGAATTCAAAAGTATTATAATCTCATTATTTCTAAAACTAGAGGACTCCCAGATTGATACATGAAAATGAAAAACATTTGGGAACCTGAGCATTCTGGAATATCATTGAAATGAGCCCAAATTACCCATGATCCTGATGGTGATAGAGTACATTTTTATCTGGAAAACAAATTAAGTTCCCAGGAAGGGAACTTTTTAAACATAACACTTAAAAATGCATTTGGAAATCTCAAAGACTCTGGTAATTGTAAAGGGTGCATTAAGTGAGGATGCATACCTAATTATCAGTGAAAATGCCAAATGCCTTTTAACATCATTTGTGCAGAATAGAATGACATAAACGTGGACATGAAAAAATATGACTCTCTAACTTTGTAAATGAAGGGAAATTGACCAATTAGCTTTGATTTTCATTATCAGGTTGTTGTGGTGCTATAATGTTACAACAGATTAAAATTATTTTAATGCTATAATGACATTACCACTTTTGGTATATTGAAGCGAAAACTTTGCTTTTAAAAATAATTCAAATCTTAAACAAATGGGCCGTGAGCATTGCACAGTTAAATTGCAGCTAGTTCCTATCATATCTATCTTAAAAATCAACAGGAGTGTAGATTATCCCATGCGTTATCCTCATTTTCCCCCACGTCAGCACTGCTGGAAATCTATTTATGTGTCTTATCAAAAATGATACTTTTTATTTTTTGAAATTCAGCCTTTCCCAATACCTTCCTCTAGTTATATTCAGCAGGGCCTAATCTTTTTGGTCCATTTGAATAAAATTGCACATTTAAGCTGCGTGGGCTAGGAGTCTTGGTGGGAGTGAAAAAATATTACAAAGTAAGAGACTCGTCCCACCAAAACTGAGAGTTTCTTTGTAAAGCTGCAGAAGATACAAAGCAGAAACAGACTTTCTGATGATTCATTGAACAAATGGCTTTGGTCGAGTTATGTACACAGCTTGGGAGAATGTTGCTCTGTGGACTGATGAAATGGGTTATATTAATGAAGTTCTCATTTTTATTAAATTATAGGGTGACTTGTTTCCTGGCATTTGCTTTGAATAAATATATATTCTCTATTATCAGAATTAGGGTCTACTGTTTAAAAAGCACCCGTACATAATACATTTAAAAGAATCTTGTAGAAATGTTTGTTATGTTTAAAATTATTAATTTATATGCTATTTTATTAACAAGTAAATGTGTATAGAAAGTACAAAAAGCACAAATAGATAGCTCATCACACTCAATGGCATCTTACTACGAGAAGTTTAGAGTCAGAACATTACTAACACCTTGGACAACCTCCTTTGCACTCTTTCCTACTTATTCTTTCCTTTTTTTCTTCCTGAGAGATCGTCCATCACTTCTTGTCAGTTAAGAATGTGTCAGGCTCCCCCCCTTACCGCCCTCCCCCCAACAATCACATTCACCGGGGTTTCAGTCTTGGCAGGACCAAGGGCTTCCCTTCCACTGGTGCTCTTACTAGGCTATTCATTTTTACGTATGCAGTTGGGAGTCCTGGGTCAGTCCATGTATAGTCTTTGGATAGTGGCTTAGTCCCTGGAAGCTCTGGTGGCGTGGCATTGTTGTTCATATGGG